>NC_057803.1:130948854-131318222 GCF_018294505.1 Triticum aestivum | reverse complement strand
TTGACTAACCCGTGATATTATTGTTATTATCGAGTATCTCCGGGATGGTTCTACCTCCGGGATATTCACTATGATTGTTTATTTTAAAGCCCTTTATGCGGTGTCGCTCAGACGCCCGACTGTGGCATTTATTTTAAAGCCCTTTATGCGGTGTCGCTCAGACGCCCGACTGTGGCATTTATTTTAAAGCCCTTTATGCGGTGTCGCTCAGACGCCCGACTGTGGCATTTATTTTAAAGCCCTTTTTGCGGTGTCGCTCAGACGCCCGACTGTGGCATTTATTTTAAAGCCCTTTATGCGGTGTCGCTCAGACGCCCGACTGTGGCATTTATTTTAAAGCCCTTTATGTGGTGTCGCTCAGACGCCCGACTGTGGCATTTCTTTTAAAAGCCCTTTATGTGGTGTCGCCAGGACGCCCGACTGTGGCATTGCTTGTTATTTGTTTCATATATTTTAATACTACTATGTAATTGCATTGTTATAAATAACTTGCTTGCATGCATCAAAGTTTTATTTATCTTTTGTGACTGACGTCATGAGCATAAATATTTTCAGCACATCATGGTTATATTATACCTGTGTTCATAATGTTTGCGAGTACATTCAAAGTACTCACTGGCTTGTCCCTGGCTATTGTCTTGGCCAGATTTTCTTGCACGGAGAGGAGTGACGCGATGACAGCCCCGGAACCTAAGCAATGGAGATAGCAGCCTCGCGAAGATAGGAGTTAACCTGGTCAGCTGTTCCTGTGGGAATTGGAGTCCCATAGACACTGATGATCCACAAACCGCTTCCGCCATCAACCACTAGAAACCATTTGTTGTACTCACAGACCAGAATGGTCTTGTACTGCATATTTTGTATGTTGCTTGGAATTTCTGTATCAAGTTGGAGCCTCATCAGCTAACAGTAATCCTGGGGCTGATGAGCACGACGGTCTTTTCTGGAAATTTATTACCCAGAAAACCGGTCGTGACACGTAGTGTCTTTCTGGGTTACGAATGAGTCGAACCGAACCTCCGAACCCCTTCTACGATGCGCATGGGCCTCCTTTTATACGCTAAAGGGGTCACCGACAGGTGGCAACGCAGAGAAGGGTACAAATGTAAAAAGCGAGGTGGTTGGTACAGTTACTTGTACAGTGCACCCTACCTAACCCTGACGGCAGGGGACAAGGGCATTGAATGCCCGTCTGGGTCGCCCAAACAGTGCAGAAAAGGACCGTTAGGGGCGCCACCGTTCACCACGATGGCGTTCTTGTTAGCTTCGCATGCCACTGCACACCGCTGGTTGCACAGCCTCCCGCCACGCGCGCCTGGAGAGGCCCCCAGAGCGACACGTTGGTGGATGCGCTGGAGCGCGGGCACAGACTGGCCGCCTGCCGCGGCAAGCGGCTTGCCGCTGTTGTTATCTTGTCGGGTGCGGAAGCTTGTCGCTCACCGGGCCTTGAAGTACCTTGGTTGGTCTTCCCGGCAAGCTCCTCTTGCCAAGGCCTTGTTGCCTTGCCGGAGCGCGTGGCACGTCGCGGCAAGTTCCTTGGAGTGCCTTCGTTGGCCTTCCCGGCAAGCTCCTCTTGCCGGGGCCTTGTCTCCTGAGCTTAAATACTTTGTTCTTGAATGGCTCCAAGGGAACCACGGAGGATCTTGGCGTTCGCCCGGCAAGCCTTGCCGCGGGGTGCTGCAACTGCCCGTGCACAAGTTCGGGGTACTAGGGTACCCCTATTCTAGTACACCGACACGAGGACACACATGTGATTTTTCAACCAACTTTGGTGCACTGGAACATGTGCTTGTATTTCAAATTTGAATTATGCACACAAAGGTGACACGTTCCCTCCCAGAACCATGAGCCTTCTTGAGAGAAGCTCCGATTTGCAAGAAGCTTATACCAAAATTTGTTCCTATTCGGCCAATTTTTTTACCACGGCATGGTACTACCATGACATGACACCATGCCAAGTTTCATGATTTTAAAACCAAGTTTCTCAATGTTCTCGACCGCGCCACGATGCCCAGATGTTTGAATTTTATTCTCATTTTTTGCATGGGACCTACTCCCTCCTTCCATCTATATAGGGCCTAATATGTTTTTCAAGACAGCCTTTGACTATTGACAAGATTAATAGCACATGAGATGTATACTATGAAAATTATATTATTGGAAGCTCCTTTGACATACAAAATTGAAGGTATGCTTTGTGTAAGTTGCATGTCATATATTATTGCTCTAACGTTTGGTCAAAGTTAGCCTCGAAAAACGCATTAGGACCTATATAGATGGAAGGAGGGAGTAGAAATTCACCCGAGGACACAAATGTGATTTTTCAACCAACTTTGGTGCACGGGAGCATGTGCTTGTAGTTCAAATTTGAATTATGCACATTAAATGACCAAAAACTCAATTAATGTGTAAATAAGGCCAAACGAAGCTGGAATAATTCCAAAATTTAACAAGACACTCATGTAGTTCTATGTTGCCTTTGTAAATAAGCTCAAGGGGGAAAATGTATATCGTTTCACACTCAAAGGTGGCACGTTCCCTCTCAAAACCATGAGCCTTCTTGAGAGAAGCTTCAGTTTGCAAAAGCTTATACCAAAAGTTGTTCCTATTCGACCAATTTTTTTACCACAACATGGTAGTACCATGACATGACATCCATGCCAAGTTTCATGATTTTCAGACGTGTTTTGGATTTACAAGAATTTTAAAACCAAGTTTCTCAATGTTCTCGGCCGATCCACGTTGCCCAGATGTTTTAATTTTATTCTCATTTCTTGCATGGGACCTAGAAATTCACCCGAGGACACAAATGTGATTTTCAACCAACTTTGGTGCATGAGATCATGTGCTTGTAGTTCAAATTTGACTTATGCACATTAAATCACCAGAAACTCAATTAATGTATAAAAAACAACAAATGAACCCGGAATAATTCCAAAATTTAACAGGGCACTAATGTAGTTCTATGTTGCCTTTGTTAAGAAACTCAAGGGGGGGCAGCGTATATCGTTTCACACTCAAAGGTGGCACGTTCCCTCTTACAACCACGAGCTTCCAAATCGGCCCAATTTTTTACCACAACATGTTAGTGCCATGACATGACACCATGCCAAGTTTCATGATTTCCAGGTGAGTTTGATTTACATGAATTTAAAATCAAAGTTTCTTGATGTTCTCGGCCGAGTCATGACGCCCAGATGTTTGAATTTCATTCTCATTTCTTCCATGGGACCTAGATATTCAACCAAGGACACACATGTGAGTTTTCAACCCACTTTGGTGCACCGGAGCATGTGCATGCAATTCATATTTAGATTATGCACATTAAAACTCCAGAAACTCAATTAATGTATAAAAAGGCCAAATGAACCCGAAATAATTCCAAAATTTAACAGGGCACCCAGATAGTTCTATTTTGCCTCTGTAAATAAAATCAGGGGGGAGGCAGCGTATATCATTTCGCACACAAAGGTGACACGTTCCCTCTCGGAAGCACGAGGCTTGTTGAGAGAATCTCCGGTTTTGCAAGAGGCTTATTCCAAAACTTGTCCCAATTCAGCCAAAAATTATATGTATGAAAACAGGGTTTATATTATCCCAAACATCCAGCTACCTAGACCAATAATGTACTATGATTTGAATTCAACATAAAATGGATACAAATATTTGAATTGGAGAGCGTATGGTACATGTAGTTCATAGTGAAATATGATTACTCCTATATGTATGTTTTTTGTTATCAAGATAATATTTAAATTATTGTATAACTTGACAACAATCGTATTCAAGTAAGGAAAATTGATTCAAATTTAGTCCATATGGTAGACGACAATATATATGTTCACATGGCGGAGTAAAATGTTCATATATAATGGAAGATCAAAATGTACGACCACATCAATTATAAACCGCAAGGTCACCTAACGATATATTCAAATTCAACATAACGTGGATTCAAAAATTGAAATTTGAGATCATGGCATCTGTAATCATATAAAAAGGGACATTACTCTTTCTTTGGTGGGAATTGATTTGTTTTTTGTTGTTGTTGAGGGAAGTGCGAATCGATTTGGTACTGTGCAGGGTAATCTTGTTCTCCCAATTTTTTTTGTACATTTTTCTTGTAGTTTTTTCAATGGCATCTAAAGCAATATATTAAAAGGGGACATGACTCTCTTGTGTCTTGTATGAATTGTTTGTTTTACACATTAAGTTTGTTCTGCCGAACAAGGAATCCGCACCTTGTTATCCCGAAATTTTCAAGCTCGAGTATCTTTTGTCTCACGTGCTTTGAAACTCCCTCTTCTTCAACCCGCGCCGCACCTTGTTATCCCGAAATTTGGACGCGCACGAGAACTCCCTCCTCATCCGAAATCGCTCCCGCAGACCAGACACGCGAAATCCCCTTCTACCCCTCAACCAGAAATGAAGTTCCACGTCGCGGTGTCAAAACCGGTGGGGGTACGCTAGTAACTTACCCTACATTTCAGACAAGCACGTCCCTAAGCTTGGCTCACCCCTCACCCTTCGCCCCCATTCGTACACCGAGGCCGCCAAAACCCGCGAAACCCCACGCTCCTCCATCGGCCTCCCGACCGCCGTCCAGCCGGAGACTCTTCCCCGACTACGTCGTCCACTGCAATAGCTCGCCGTCCCTCATCCACCGCACCGGATGAGGATCCATTGTCGATCTCGTCGTCCTGCCAGATCAACCGCCCCGTCCTCCACCTCCAAGGAGCTGCCCCGATGTTCGCCTCGTCTATCGCGCCACCTCAATCCCCACGGCGCCGTCTTGACCTGCCCCACTGGAACCACAACACCCTCACCAATTCCTCTAATGAAGCTGAGGCCAACTCGGCGCCACCAAGGAGGTTCTGCACTCACCGCTGCATTTTATCTTTTATTCGATCTCACGGGGCTGTCGGTGCTCGATACCGAGCAGACATGGTGTGTCTCCATCGACGGTGCCGTCGCCTGCCACATCATCCACGGCGCCTCTCCCCCATGTCGTTGCTTCCTCGGCGGCGACTTCCACAACGGCACTAGCTGCAGCTGCTCCGGCTCTCTCTCGCACTGCGGCTCTGTTCTCGTTGTCGGTCGCGCTACTGCACTGCTCCTGCTTTTGTTCGTGCTGCTGCTGTGCTCTCGATCTCTCTTGCGCTGCTGCTGCTGCTGCACGACCTCCGGCAGCTACAGGAGTTGCTACTTTAGCACAAGCTTGCGGTGCTACTGCACGACATGCTCTCTGAAAGTGCGTTCCCTGCTCGAGCGTCTGCTGATTTATATCACTGCTTCTCTGCTACTAGTGCTCGAACGCCGTAAACATCTATTGCAATGCTCTGTTACTAGTTCAATCAGTTTCGACAGTAAAATTCAGTTTCAACCATAAAATTCAGTTTCGACTGTGAAGTTCATTTTCTTAAGTTAAGTTCAGAGTGAACAATACTTACAGCATCTGTCGGAGCAGCCGTGGCGCGGCTGATGCATTTTACATCTAGAACTTTTTGGTGATGTATTTTACATCATCTATTGCAGATGATATTAGGGTCCCACTTCAGATTAACGTTGTCTGTCTTGTCATTCTTCAGCCTCGTCGCCGTACACCTTAGCAGAGTTGCTCCAACAACGGAACCGTCCATCACAGCGGAGCAGTACCCTCGGCGCCATTTCCAGAGGCCTCAGATCTTCTTCCCCGTCTCTGACAGTCACACCAGCATCATCATCATCCTCCACGTCCAACCCAATGATGCTGAGGTCCACAAGGCTATGACAAAGAGGTTGTATACTCGTCGCATCACTTTGTTTCCCCATTCCTCTGTTCTTCCAATTCATGTGAGCCAAACACCCAGGTTGACTAAAATCCTATGTTTCCAAATGCTTTGTTTTGCACATGCATTCCTATCCTATTCCTGTGTTTTTCCTGTCCCCGCGTTTATAGAATCCTCAAATTCTAAGGAGCCCTTACAGATTTACTTGATTTTCATATAGGCACCAAAGAAAACTCTGTGTGTTATGCCCTGCTCCTGCCGTGTCGTCATCCACCCCACCTGAGGTGCACCATCGACAGAAGCGTTCACTGCAGCAGAGATCCCCCCTGCAGACTTCCTTTCGCCACTTCAGATCATCTTCCCTGTTGCCGGCAGCCACGCCAACTGCATTACCATCATCGACTTGAGCAGATGAACCTGAGGACTACACAGTTCCGGAAGAGAGGTCGCAGTCTTTCGTGTTTGCTTATGTTATACATCGGTTATTATTACCTACTACTTTATCGTTCAATCTGGACTTTTGAATTGCCCATGGGTCTCATATCGAGCTAGCAACAAATAGTATTTGTCTACTATCTGGTTCATCTGGGTCTTCTATGTGGTTCATGTTGGGTGGGCAACAAACAATAGATGGTCCATTGTCTATCTTTTTAAACTTAAGCTATAATCTACCTGCTAACATTAGTTTTGGATCCATCCACTCGTTTGCTACCATGAGTCTTGATTTTTGCATGCACACCTTAGGCCTTACAAAATCTAACTATTTTTTTTATTATACATGTCAGATATTGTACACAATCGTACTGAACATGTAGAGAAAAAGATAAGACTGTTGCGTGCGAATATAATGTCATGCAGACGCCGCTCCGTGGTGGGCGAAGTGCCCCCCCTCTTGCATTTCCAGATTGTATTCCAGAGGAAGATAACTATTCAGATGGAGATTCAGAAGGACCCGACCACACCTATTTACCACCTGAGGTGTTTGCTCTAACCTGGCATGCTGATGTTGGTCATATCATGCATATGGCGCCTTGCATTGCTTACATTATACATCTTATATGTCATTAGCTTAGTTTAGATTTTCTTTGTGTGAATGCCACCTGTTTGGTTTCTATATCATACTCCCACCATTCCTAAATATTTGTCTTTTTAGACATTTCAACAAGTGACTACATACGGAACAAAATGAGTGAATCTACACTCTAAAATGTTTCTATATACATCCGTATGTGGTAGTCCATTTGAAATCTCTAAAAAGACAAATATTTAGGAACGGAGGGAGTATATGGGAATTATGCAATGCCATCTTCTTTAGCCAGGCATCATATACGTGAATCATGCAATGCCATCCTGTTTAGCCAGTCGTTGTATATGTGAATTGTATCGTGCCATATTTTTCCATAATGTATTCCATTTGTCAACAATGTTTATACATTCATCTACTCTTCCTGTGCATCAGCCATTTGAGTCGGTCATGGGAAGATCTGGAGTGAAAACAAGGTCTTCTCAGCAGTCAGTGCTACCCGTCGATGCAGATTTCTTCCTGGTTACAGATAGCTCCTTAGAGGAGGATTCAGAGAGAGATGACTAGTCGTATCCCCCCCCCCAGAGGTGCATGCTCTAACTTGGCTGGGTTATATTGCTCATATCATGCATATGGTGTCTTGCATTGCCATGCCATCTGCTTAGATTAGACATGCTTTGTGTGAATGCCTCGTGTTTGCTTTCTATATCAGATATGTGAATTATGCAATGCCATGTTTTTTAGCCAGTTATCATATATGTGAATTATGCATCACCATGGAGCCAGGCATCATATATGTGAATTATCTCATGCCATCTTTTTTTTCATTACGTATTCCATTTGTCGACAATCTGTGTATATTGAACTACTCTTCATGTGTGTCAGCCATTTGAGCCGGTTATGGAAAAATCTGGAGTAAAAACAAGGTCTTCAGAGCAGGCAATGGTACCTGTTGAAGCATATATCTCGATGGTTACAGGGAGCTCCTCAGAGGAGGATTCAGAGACAGATGACCAGTCCTATATCCCACCTGAGGTGTATGCTCTAAGTTGCAATGCTTATATTTCTCATATGATGCATATGGTGTCTTGCATTGCTTAGTTTAGACATCATATGCACAATATTGAATTCTATCTGCTTAGTTTAGAGATCATACATGCGAGTGCCAGCTGCTTAGTTTATGAATCAATTATGTCAATTATATCATGCCATCCTGTATACTTAGACAACATGTATGTGAATTATTTCATCCCAACCTATTTTAGAAAGACATCATATAGATGTGTCATGTCATCCTGTTTAGGTACTCATGATATGTTGAATTATGCCATTATGTCCTGTTAAGTTATCCATCATATATCTGAAACTCTGTCATGCTATGTTGTTTAGTTAGGCATCATATATGTGAAACTATGTCATGCTGTCCTATTTGGTTAGACAACATATATGTGAATTACCACATCTATCTATCATACAATGTCTATACATTCAATTTCTTTTCTTGTTGATCAGCCATTTGAATTGGAGGGGGTTCTTGAACAGGACATCCGTACTGGCCAGCTACAAGCGCTTGAGCCAGCGGTACTGGCCAGTAACTCAAACAGCAAGTTACTGCGGTAGATAAACACCAGTCCTTTCTTGTGCAACAGCAAGCGCTGGAGGATTTAAGCGCCAAACAAGAGAAAATTAATAAGCTTGCTAAGCATCTTGCCATCATTATGGGTACCCAGGATATTGTTTCTTGAACTCTTCTGAAGTGGTTTCAGTTCTGGACTTGTTTTGCTACGGCGTTTATATGCTGCTTTGTTCCCTATATTTGCACTGGTGACGAACTTTGATGCCCAATGGATGTAATATGTGTAATAGCCGTGATAGCCTAGCATAAGTTGCTTGCTTATTTATTTCCTTATTGTCTTGTTTATTTGTTTGCTTGTAGTCAGTGCAGTTCTTCTTCCGCGGTTTGCTAGTGGTTGCAATAACCTATTTTTTAAAATAGGCCACAATAACCATGGGCTAATATTTACTGTAGTGACACTGGGCCTCCTACGGTCTGTAGAAACAGTGGGCCTTCTACGGGCCGTAGAAACTGTAGGCCTTCTATGAGCTGTAGAAACAATGGGCTTTCTACGGGCCGTATAAATGATGGGCCTTCTACGGGCCGTATCATCAATGGGCCTTATACAGGATGTATGATCGATTGGCCAAACATGGGCCAATAACAGGCCGCATTATGGCCGTAAATGGGCCATCGTTAATAGGTCATATTTGATGACGCTATGAAAATGGCCCAACGTATTAACGGACCACACAACGGGCCGACTATAACGACGGGCTGAATTTGACCCACAAGCAGAAAATCACAGTAACGGGCCGTAAGTAAATGAATGCTGGAAATGAGCCCAAGAATAAATGGGCTCTGAGAAGGCCGAAATATAACATGGGCTGGAAACGGCCCAATGGAATAACGGGCCGTTAATGGGTATAAAGTGATACACTGTTCATTATGGGCCAGTTTCACCAAGGGCCGTTAATGGGTGTAAAGTGATACACTATTCATTACAGGCCAGTTTCACCACGGGCCGTTAATAGGCCAAGATTTACATAGGGCCTTATATGGGCTGAAAGACGTCATGGGCCATACATGGGCTAGAAGTGAAAACGGGCTGGAATTATATTGGATGGCCCAGATGACGCTACTGGGTCTAATCTGGATAGGGCGTAACGGGCCTTGGGTTAGCGGGCTGTAAATGGGCTATATGCGAACAGGCCGATAACAGGCTTTCCATGGGCAAGCCCGCCACCTTTTGACCAAGTCAAACGGGACGGCCTTTTCACAGGAATGGGCTTCTGTTGGGCCGTGCCATGTGTCGACGTATCATAGGCGCCTTCTGTCCAATGAGTGGATGACATCTGTCAAAACGATCAGCGGACACGTGTTTCCTCCAACCATTGCTGATTTTACACGTGGAAAATCCCCATTGGTCGGGGTTGTTAACGGGTTATCAGACCCAAAACCCGACCCGATAGCATAACGGCATTCCGTTACGGTGGATGACACGTGTCGGTCACCCTTGACGAAAGCACTTCTGTGACACGCAATTTATTGTCATGGAAGTGCACACTTCCGTGATGATAATTTTGGTAATGTCATGGAACACTTCTACGACAGCACATGTATGACTATCTGATTCTGTCATAAATTTGTCATGGATGTACATGCATGACAAAAAATGCGACTACTGTGACAAACACGTATCATCATGGAAGTGTATTTTTTTGTAGTGTATGTTCCTTGATTTTGCGTTCCTTACGCGGTTGGGTGTTATGGGAACCCCTTGACAGTTCGCTTTGAATAAAACTCCTCCAGCAAGGCCCAACCTTGGTTTTACCATTTGCCTACCTACCACCATATACCTTCCCTTGGGTTCTGCAGACTCAAGGAGCATCTCTATTTTAAACCCTCCGGGCCAGTGCTCCTCTGAGTGTTGGTCCGAACCAAGTAGACTGCGGGACCACCTCAGGCCAACTTGAGGGTTGGTTTTACTCTTAGGATGTCTCATCCGGCGTGCCCTGAGAACGAGATACGTGCGACTCCTACCAGGATTTGTCGGCACATCGGGCAGCTTTGCTGGTCTTGTTTTACCATTGTCGAAATGTCTTATAACCGGGATTCCAAGACTAATCGGGTCGTCCCATGTGAAGGAATATCCTTCGTTGACCGTGAGAGCTTGTGATTGGCTAAGTTGGGACACCCCTACAGGGTTTGTACTTTTGAAAGCCGTGCCCGTGGTCATGGGAAGATGGGAATTTGTTAATGTCTGGTTGTAGAGAACTTGACCCTTAACTTAATTAAAATGAATCAACCGCGTGTGTAGCCGTGATGGTCTCTTTTCGGTGGAGTCCGGGAAGAGAACACGGTCTCATGTTATGCTTGAGCGTAAGTAGCTTCAGAATCACTTCTTGATCACTTTTAGCTTCTCGACCATGCTTTACTTCTCTTCTCGCTCTCATTTGCGTAAGTGAGCCACCATATATGCTTAGTCCTTTGCTGTAGCTCCACCTCACTACCCTTTCCTACCCTAAAGCTTAAATAGTCTTGATCTCACGGGTGTAAGATTGCTGAGTCCCCGTGACTCACAGATACTTCCAAACAGATGCAGGTGCCGATGATGCGAGTTCAGGGGACGCTACCGAACTCAAGTGGGAGTTCGACGAGGATTCGGGCCGTTACTATGTTTCTTTTCTGGATGATCAGTAGAGGAGCCCAGTTGGGACGATCGGGGATCTAGCATTTGGGGTTGTCTTTCTTTATTTTGGTTTTGTAGTCGGGCCTTGATTGTATTCTGGATGATGTATGATACATTTATGTATTGTGTGAAGTGGCGATTGTAAGCCGACTCTTTATCCCTTTCTGATTCAGTACATGGGATGTGTAAAGATTACCCCTCTTGCGACATGCCTACCATGTGGCTATGCCTCTAAGTCGTGCCACGACACGCAGAGATATAGCCGCATTGTGAGTGTTACAATAGACAGATGTATCTCATCTGGAAAACTGCTGAAGCAGAAGGCGAATATTGAGCCTTCATTGATGTTGAAGGTCTTTTTAACTTTAGGCCAGTGCCTGTGGATGATTGACCGTCCATCCTTCGTCCTCTTCAGGAACACTTCAATATTGAACCATGGGTGTTGTATGAATACCTTCCTCGCCTTCTGACCATACAGGTGGTTTGAGAGGTAATTATCAGTGAACCGATTTCGAAAGGCCTCAAAATAAGGATGGGCATAAATATCTTCTCTATATTGGAAATGGGGCAAAGGAATAAAAAAGGCAAGGTATAATTGTTAGTACCATCGTGTAGTGAACTGATGTCTTCTTCATTGTGTAGACAAAGATCTTTTTGTTTTTTGTTGATAATTTCTTTATCCTAACAATCTTTCTGACTTTCTTGACTTGACTGATATTCATGGACAACCCATTTCCCCATATGCAAAAAGGGTCGAACAGTGGGTCAAAACCTCTGACAGCAGGACCTACATGTGCAAGACCACATTGTTAAAAACCTAAATATTAGAATGGTTCCTGCAATTGCACAATAATGTGCTATTAGACAACGGACATGCATGTGCTAACCTCGATTATAAACCTCAGTGCTTCCCATTGTTTCACTGCAACACATATAAGGTAGTTAGTCATCAGGTTAAGTAAGGGTTCGCATGCTATCAGTAAAATATGTTGATGAAAAATAAGCACATTGCAGATTCATCATATTAATTCAAGCCACATGGAAAACCCATTTATCCAAACCAAGCATGATTAAGAACTAGGAAATATAGCACTTGTATATGTTTCTCGTGTATTAAGTGCAGCCAAATTCAATTTTATTCCTCACATGCACAACAATACAAAATTCTACCCATGACAATTAGACATCGCAGTGTAGAATTGAACCATGCAATTAGCTAAACACCACAACAAATGAACCAAATATTAACTGAGCACCACATTGCACTATATGACATACTCCTAATAGAAGATCAGACAGTTAACCAAACCAAGCATGCTTAATAACCTGGAAATATAGCAATTGTATTTTTTGTCATGTATTTACTACAACCAAATTCAATTTATTCCTCACATGGTATACAATAACAGAGTGCAACCACTGTTGGGGAAACAACAATTTAAAAAAAATTCCTATGCACACGCAAGATCCATCTAGGTGATGCATAGCAACGAGAGGGGAGAGTGTTGTCCATGTACCCTCGCAGACCATAAGAGCAAGCGTTATGACAACGTGGTTGATGTAGTCATACGTCTTCACGATCCGACCGATCCAAGCACCAAAGGTACAGAACCTTCACGATATGCACATGTTCTGCTCGGTGACCTCCCACGAACTCTAGATCCAGCTGAGTGTCAAGGGAGAGCTTCGTCAGCACGACGACGTGATGATGGTGATGATGAAGTTACCCACGCAGGGCTTCGCCTAAGCTGTACAACGATATGACCGAGGTGGAAATCTATGGAGGGGGGCACCGGAGACGGCTAAACATTCAACTTGTGTGTTCTAGGGTGCCCTCTCCCCGCATATATAAAGGAGGGAGAGGGGAGGCCGGCCGGCCTCTCTAGGCGCGCCAAGGGGGAGGAGTCCTCCTCCTAGTAGGAGTAGGACCCCCCCTTTCCTAGTCCAACTAGGAATAGAAGGAAGAGGGAGAAGGACCAAGGAAATGGGGGTCGGCCCTCCAACCCAATTCACATTGGGCTTGGGGGCGCCCCCTCCTAGCCTACCTTCTCTTCTCTGCCACTAAGACCCACTAAGGCCCATATACTCCCCGGGGGTTCCGGTAACCCCCCGTACTCCGGTAAATGCCCAAACTCACTCGTAACCATTCCGATGTCCAAACATAGCCTTCCAATATATCTATCTTTATGTCTCGACCATTCCGAGACTCCTCGTCATGTCAGTGATCATATCCGGAACTCCGAACTACCTTCGGTACAGCAAAACACATAAACTCATAATACGAATCGTCACCGAACGTTAAGCATGCGCACCCTATGGGTTCGAGAACTATGTAGACATGACCGAGACTCATCTCTGGTCAATAACCAATAGTGGAACCTGGATGCTCATATTGGTTTCAACATATTCTATGAAGATCTTTATCGGTCAAACCGCATAACAACATATGTTGTTCCCTTTGTCATCGGTATGTTACTTGCCCAAGATTCGATCGTCGGTATCTCAATACCTAGTTCAATCTCGTTACCCGCAAGTCTCTTTACTCGTTCCGTAATGCAACATCCCGTAACTAACTCATTAGTCACATTGCTTGCAAGGCTTATAGTGATGTGCATTACTGAGAGGGCCCAGAGATACCTCTCTGATACACAGAGTGACAAATCCTAATCTCGATCTATGCCAACTCAACAAACACCATCGGAGACACCTGTAGAGCATCTTTATAGTCACCCAGTTATGTTGTGACATTTAATAGCACACTAAGTGTTCCTCTGGTATTTGGATTTGCATAATCTCATAGTCATAGGAACATGTATAAGTTATGGAGAAAGCAATAGCAATAAACTAAACGATCATAGTGCTAAGCTAACGGATGGGTCAAGTCAATCACATCATTCTCTAATGATGTGATCCCGTTCATCAAATGACAACTCATGTCTATGGCTAGGAAACTTAACCATCTTTTATTAACGAGCCAGTCAAGTAGAGGCATGCTAGTGACACTCTGTTTGTCTATGTATTCACACATGTACTAAGTTTCCGGTTAATACAATTGTAGCATGAATAATAAACATTTATCATGATATAAGGAATACAAATAACAACTTTATATTGCCTTGATACGTCTCCAACGTATCTATAATTTTTGATTGCTCCATGCTATATTATCTACTGTTTTGGACTATATTGGGCTTTATTTTCCACTTTTATATTATTTTTGGGACTAACCTCTTAACCGGAGGCCTAGCCCAGAATTGCTGTTTTTTTGCCTATTTCAGTGTTTCAAAGAAACGAAATATCAAACGGAGTCCAAACGGAATAAAATCTTCGGGAACGTGATTTTCTCACCGAACGTGATACTTGGACCCTGCTCCAAGGAACAAAAGAGGCGGTCATGAGGGTGGGGATCGCCCCCCTAGGGCGCGCCCCCTGCCTCCTGGGCCCCTCGTTGCTCCTCTGGCGTACTTCTTCCTCCTATATATACACACGTACCCCCAAACGATCAGAAGAGGAGCCAAAAACCTAATTCCACCGCCGCAACTTTTTGTATCCACGAGATCCCATCTTGGGGCCTGTTCCGGAGCTCCGTCGGAAGAGGGCCGTCATCATGGAGGGCTTCTACATCATCATAGCCTCTCCGATGAAGTGTGAGTAGTTTACCTCAGACCTTCAGGTCCATAGTTAGTAGCTAGATGGCTTCTACTCTCTATTTGAATATCAATACAAAGTTCTACCCCTCTCTTGTGGAGATCTATTCGATGTAATCTTCTTTTGTTGTGTGTTTGTTGAGACCGATGAATTGTGGGGTTATGATCAAGTCTATCTATGAATAATATTTGAATCTTCTCTGAATTCTTTTATGTATGATTGGTTATCTTTGCAAGTCTCTTCGAATTATCCGTTTGGTTTGGCCAACTAGATTGGTAGTTCTTGCCATGGGAGAAGTGCTTAGCTTTCGGTTCGATCTTGTGGTGTCCTTACCCAGTAACAGAAGGGGCAGAAAGGCACGTATTGCATCGTTGCCATCGAGGATAACAAGATGAGGTTTGTTTCATATTCCATGAATTTATCTCTCTACATCATGTCATCTTGCTTAAGGTGTTACTCTGTTTTTAAATAAATACTCTAGATGCATGCTGGATAGCGATCGATGAGTGGAGTAATAGTAGTAGATGGAAAATCGTTTCGATCTACTTGTCACGGACGTGATGCCTATATACATGATCATGCCTAGATATTCTCATAACTATGCTCAATTCTGTCAATTTCTCAACAGTAATTTGTTCACCCACTGTAGAATACTTATGCTCTTGAGAGAAGCCAGTAGTGAAACCTATGGCCCCCGGGTCTATTCTCATCTTATCAATCTCCATCACTTTAATCTTGCTTTGCTTTTTTACTTTGCTTTTACTTTTTACTTTGCATCTTTATACCAAAAATACCAAAAATATTATATCTATCAGATCTCACTCTCGTAAGTGACCGTGAAGGGATTGACAACCCCTAATTGCGTTGGTTGCGAGTAGCCATCGCCTTGTGTAGGTACAGGGGACTTGAGCGTGGCCTCCTACTAGATTGATACCTTGGTTCTCAAAAACTGAGGGAAATACTTACGCTACTCTGCTGCATCATCCCTTCCTCTTCGGGGAAAACCAACGCAAGCTCAAGACGTAGCAAGAAGGATTTTTGGTGCCGCTGCCGGGGAGTCTACGCAAAAAGTCAACATACCAAGTACCCATCACAATCCCTATCTCTCGCATTACATTATTTGCCATTTGCCTCTCGTTTTCCTCTCCCCCCAATTCTCCCTTGTCATTTTATTCGCCCTCTCTGTCTATCCTCCCTCTCTATTTGCCTCTTTTTGCCCGCTTGCCTTTTTGTTTGCTCGCGTGATGGATTGCTTGTTTGTCGCGATGGCTCAAGATAATACCAAATTGTGTGACTTCACCAATACCAATAATAATGATTTCCTTAGCACTTTGATTGATCCTCTTACTGATGCTGAATCTTTTGAAATTAATACTGCTTTGTTGAATCTTGTTATGAAAGATCAATTCGCCGGCCTTCCTAGTGAACATGCCGCTACTCATCTGAATAGCTTCGTTGATTTATGTGATATGCAAAAGAAAAAAGATGTCAATAATGATGTTGTTAAATTGAAGCTATTTCCTTTTTCGCTTAGAGATCGTGCTAAAGCTTGGTTTTCGTCTTTGCCTAAGAATAGTATTGATTCATGGAACAAGTTCAAAGATGCTTTTATCTCTAAGTATTTTCCTCCTGCTAAGATCATCTCTCTTAGAAACGATATTATGAACTTTAAAAAACTTGATCATGAACATGTTGCACAAGCTTGGGAGATAATGAAATTAATGATACGTAATTTCCCTACTCGTGGTTTGAATTTGTGGATGATTATACAAAATTTTTATGCCGAATTGAATTTTGCTTCTAGAAATCTTTTAGATTCGGCCGCGGGAGGCACTTTTATGGAAATCACTTTAGGAGATGCTACTAAACTCCTAGATAATATTATGGTTAATTATTCTCAATGGCATACTGAAAGATCTTCTAATAAAAAGTGCATGTGATATAAGAAATTAATGTGTTGAGTGGAAAGATGGATGAACTTATGAAATTATTTGCTACTAAGAGGTGTTTCTTCTGATCCTAATGATATGCTTTTGTCTACTTTGATTGAGAATAACAATGAATCTATGGATGTGAATTTTGTTGGTAGGAATAATTTTGGTAACAACGCTTATAGAGGGAATTTTAATCCTAGGGCATATCCTAGTAATCCATCTAATATTTATGGGAATTCCTACAACAACTCTTATGGAAATTATAATAAGATGCCCTCTGAATTTGAGAATAGTGTTAAAGAATTTATGAATTCACAAAAGAATTTTAATGCTTTGCTTGAGGAGAAATTGCTTAAAGTTGATGATTTGGCTAGAAACATTGATAGAATTTATCTTGAGGTTGATTCTTTAAAGCTTAGATCTAATCCTCCTAAGCATGATATCAATGGGTCTCTGAAAGCCATGAGAATTTCCAGTGATTAGTGCAAGGAAAGAACCGCTAGGATGCGTGCTTCCAGAGATGCCTTTAATAAAGCGTGTTCCTCCAATTCCTATGAAAATCAAGATGAAGATCTAAAAAGTATTGATGTGTCCCCTATTAAATCTTTGTTTTGCAATATTAATCTTTATGAAACTGAATATGATCTTCCTTTACCTAGAAGGCGTTCTAAAAATTCGGAGTATTTAGATCTTAATGATGAAATTGATGAAAGTGGGATTTCAAGGAATTTAATTATGAAAGTTGCTCCTTAATTGATTGTATTTCTTTGTTGCAATCCGTGCTAAATTCTCCACATGCTTATAGTCAAAATAAAGCCTTCACCGAACATATTGTTGATGCCTTGATGCAATCTTATGAAGAAAAACTTGAGTTGAAAGTTTCTATCCCTAGAAAACTCTATGATGTGTCTCTACTATTCCCAAGACTTTGTGTGATTTGCTAGATTTCCGTAATTTTGATGATTGCTCTCGAAACTTGCATCTTGCAGATTCCACTATTAAGAAACCTATGGGAAGGATTAATGATGTTCTTATTGTTGCAAATAGGAATTATGTGCCCTTAGATTTCATTGTTCTTGATAAAGATTGCAATCCTTCTCGCCCGATTATTCTTGGTAGACCTTTCCTTAGAACGGTTGGTGCGATTATTGATATGAAGGAAGGGAATATTAGATTTCAATTTCCATTAAAAAGGGCATGGAACACTTTCCTAGAAATAAAATAAAATTACCATATGAAACTATCATGAGAGCCACTTATGGATTGCCTACCAAAGATGGCAATACCTAGATCTATCCTCGCTTTTATGCCTAGCTAGGGGCGTTAAATGATAGCGCTTGTTGGGAGGCAACCCAATTTTATTTTTATTACTTGCTTTTTGCTCCTGCTTAGTAATAAATAAATTATTTAGCCTCTGTTTTGGTTGTGTTTTTTGTGTTTAATTAGTGTTTGTGCCAAGTAGAACCGTTGGGAAGACTTAGGGAAAGTCTTGTTGAACTTGCTGTAAAAAACAGAAACTTTAGCGCTCACGAGAACTGCCGTCATTTTTATTTTAAGAGTGATATTTAGTTAATTATTTTTGCATATGATTAATAGATAAATTACTCACGTCCAGCAATTTTTTGGAATTTTTGGGGTTCCAGATCTTGTGCTACCTACAGATTACTACAGACTGTTCTGTTTTTGACAGATTCTGTTTTTTCTTGTGTTGTTTGCTTATTTTGATGAATCTATGGCTAGTAAAATAGTTTATAATCCATAGAGAAGTTGGAATAAAGTAGGTTTAACACCAATATAAATAAATAATGAGTTCATTACAGTACCTTGCAGTGGTATTTTGTTTTCTTTCGCTAACGGAGCTCACGAGTTTTCTATTTTGAGTTTTGCGTTGTGAAGTTTTCAAGTTTTGGGTGAATTCTTTTGATGGATCATGGAACAAGGAGTGGCAAGAGCCTAAGCTAGGGTATGCCCATGGCACCCCCAAGATAATCCAAGGACACCAAAAAGTCAATGCTTGGGGATGCCCTAGAAGGCATCCCCTCTTTCGTCCATTTCCATCAGTAATTTACTTGAAGCTATATTTTTATTCACCAACATGATATGTGTTTTGCTTGGAGCGTCTTGTATTATTTGTGTCTTTGTGTCTTAGTATTCCACAATCATCCTTGCTGTACACACCTTTTGAGAGAGCCATACATGAATTAAAATTTCATAGAATACTCTATGTGCTCCACTTCTATCTTTTGAGCTAAGTAATTTTGCTCTATGCGCTTCACTTATATCTTTTGAGCTAAGTAGTTTTGCTCTATGTGCTTCACTTATATCTTTTTAGCTAGATAATTTTGCTCTATGTGCTTCACTTATATCTTTTGAGCGTCATAATTTTGCTCTATGTGCTTCACTTAGATCTTTTAGAGCATGGTGGTGGACTTGTTTTAAAGAAACTACTGATCTCTCATGCTTCACTTAAATTATTTTGAGAGTCCCTTAATAGCATGGTAATTTGCTTAATAATAATATGCTTGGTATTCAAGATTTGTGAAACTTTCTTTTGAGTGTGTTGAATACTAAGAAAACATTGAAGCATGATAATTGTTTTGAGATATGGAGGTAATAATATTAAAGTCATGCTAGTTGAGTAGTTGTGAATTTAAAGAATACTTGTGTTAAAGTTTGTGATTCCCATAGCATGCACGTATGGTGAACCGTTATGTGACGAAGTCGGAGCATGATTTATTTATTGATTGTCTTCCTTATGGGTGGTTGTCGGGGACGAGCGATGGTCTTTTCCTACCAATCTATCCCCCTAGGAGCATGCGCATAATACTTTGCTTTGATAACTTCTATATTTTTGCAATAAGTATATGAGTTCTTTATGACTAATGTTGAGTCCATGGATTATACACACCCTCACCCTTCCACCTTTGCTAGACTCTCTAATACCGCGCACCTTTCGCCGGTATCATACACCTACCATATACCTTCCTCAAAACAGCCACCATACCTACCTATTATGGCATTTCCATAGCCATTCCGAGATATATTGCCATGCAACTTTCCACCATCTAGTTCATCATGACACATTCATCATTGTCAAATTGCTTAGCATGATCATGTAGTTGACATAGTATTGGTGGCAAAGCCACCATTCATAATTTCTTCATACTTGTCACTCTTGATTCATTGCATATCCCGGTACACCGCCGGAGGCATCCATATAGAGTCATACTTTGTTTTAGAATCGAGTTGTAATCATTGAGTCGTAAATAAATAAAAGTGTGATGATCATCATTCAATAGAGCATTGTCCCAATAAAAAAAGAGAGAAAGGCCAAATAAAAAAAAAGAAGGCCCAAAAAGAAGAAGAAAATAAATAAAAAGGGGCAATGCTACCATCCTTTTTTCCACACTTGTGCTTCAAAGTAGCACCATGATATAGCGAGTCTCATATATTGTGCTTCAAAGTAGCACCATGTTCTTCATATAGAGAGTCTCATATGTTGTCACTTTCATATACTAGTGGGAATTTTACATTATAGAACTTGGCTTGTATATTCCAATGATGGGCTTCCTCAAAATTGCCCTAGGTCTTCGTGAGCAAGCAAGTTGGATGCACACCCACTAGTTTCTTTTGTTGAGCTTTCATACATTTATAGCTCTAGTGCATCCGTTGCATGGCAATCCCTACTCACTCACATTGACATCTATTGATGGGCATCTCCATATCTATTGATGGACTATCTTCCCCTCCTTTTTTTCTTCTCCACAACCACCATTCTATTCCACCTACAGTGCTATATCCATGGCTCACGCTCATGTATTGCGTGAAGATTGAAAAAGTTTTGAAAAATTTAGAGTATGAAACAATTGCTTGGCTTGTCATCGGGGTTGTGCATGATTTAAATACTTTGTGTGGTGAAGATGGAGCATAGCCAAACTATATGAGTTTGTAGGGATAACTTTCTTTGGCCATGTTATTTTGAGAAGACATAATTGCTTTGTTAGTATGCTTGAAGTATTATTATTTTTTATGTCAATATAAACTTTTGTCTTGAATCTTTCTAATCTGAATATTCAGACCACAATTAAGAAGATTTCCATTGGAATTATGCCATGTAGCACTCCGCATCAAAAATTCTCTATTTATCATTTACCTACTCGAGGACGAGCAGGAATTAAGCTTGGGGATGCCTGATACGTCTCCAACGTATCCATAATTTTTTATTGCTCCATGCTATATTATCTACTGTTTTGGACTATATTGGGCTTTATTTTCCACTTTTATATTATTTTTGGGACTAACCTATTAACCGGAGGCCCATCCTAGAATTGCAGTTTTTTTGCCTATTTCAGTGTTTCGAAGAAACGGAATATCAAACGGAGTCCAAATGGAATAAAATCTCCGGGAACGTGATTTTCTCACCGAACCTGATCTAGGAGACTTGGACCCTTTTCCAAGGAACAAAAGAGGCGGTCACGAGGGTGGGCCCCCACCCACTAGGGCGCGCCCCCCTGCCTCGTGGGCCCCTCGTTGCTCCTCCGGCATACTTCTTCCTCCTATATATACACACGTACCCCCAAACGATCAGAAGAGGAGCCAAAAACCTAATTCCACCGCCGCAACTTTCTGTATCCACGAGATCCCATCTTGGGGCCTGTTCCGGAGCTCCGCGGGAAGAGGGCCGTCATCACGGAGGGCTTCTAGATCATCACGGCCTCTCAGATGAAGTGTGAGTAGTTTACCTCAGACCTTTGGGTCCATAGTTAGTAGCTAGATGGTTTCTTCTCTCTCTTTGAATCTCAATACAAAGTTCTCCCCCTTTCTTGTGGAGATCTATTCGATGTAATCTTCTTTTTGCGGTGTGTTTGCTGAGATCGATGAATTGTGGGCTTATGATCAAGTCTATCTATGAATAATATTTGAATCTTCTCTGAATTCTTTTATGTATGATTGGTTATCTTTGCAAGTCTCTTCGAATTATCTATTTGGTTTGGCCAACTAGATTGGTAGTTCTTGCCATGGGAGAAGTGCTTAGCTTTGGGTTCGATCTTGTGGTGTCCTTACCCAGTGACAGAAGGGGCAGCAAGGCACGTATTGCATCATTGCCATCGAGGATAACAAGATGGGGTTTATTTCATATTGCATGAATTTATCTCTCTACATCATGTCATCTTGCTTAAGGCGTTACTCTGTTTTTAACTTAATACTCTAGATGCATGCTGGATAGCGGTCAATGAGTGGAGTAATAGTAGTAGATGCAGAATCGTTTCGATCTACTTGTCACGGACGTGATGCCTATATACATGATCATGCCTAGATATTCTCATAACTATGCTCAATTCTGTCAATTGCTCAACAGTAATTTGTTCACCCACCGTAGAATACTTATGCTCTTAAGAGAAGCCACTAGTGAAACCTTTGGCCCCCGGGTCTATTCTCATCATATCAATCTCCATCACTTTAATCTTGCTTTGCTTTTTACTTTGCTTTTACCTTTTACTTTGCATCTTTATACCAAAAATACCAAAAATATTATATCTATTAGATCTCACTCTCGTAAGTGACCGTGAAGGGATTGACAACCGCTAATCGCGTTGGTTGCGAGTAGCTATCGCTTTGTGTAGGTACGAGGGACTTGAGCGTGGCCTCCTACTGGATTGATACCTTGGTTCTCAAAAATTGAGGGAAATACTTACGCTACTCTGCTGCATCATCCCTTCCTCTTCGGGGAAAACCAACGCAAGCTCAAGACGTAGCATGCCTCTAGGGCATATTTCGTTCAGTCTCCCACTTGCATAGAGTCAATAATCTAGATTACATTGTAATGATTCTAACACCCATGGAGTCTTGGTGCTGATCATGTTTTGCTCATGAGAGAGGCTTAGTCATGCAACATTCAGATTCTATGTATCTGGAAAATCTCTTTGTCTCCCTCCTTGACTTGATCATGGATGGAATTGAAGCGTCTCGTGATGTGCTTGGTTCTCTTGTGAAATCTGGATTCCTTTGCCAAGGCAATTGCACCAGTATTGTCATAGAAGATTTTCATTGGACCTAATGCACTAGGTATGACACCTAGATCGGATATGAACTCCTTCATCCACACTCCTTCATTTGCTGCTTCCGAAGCAGCTATGTATTCCGCTTCTCACGTAGATCCCGCCACGACGCTTTGCTTAGAACTACACCAACTGACAGCTCCACCATTCAATAAAAATACGTATCCGGTTTGTGACTTAGAGTCATCCAGATCAGTGTCAAAGCTTGCATCAACGTAACCGTTTACGACGAGATCTTTGTCACCCCCATAAACAAGAAACATATCCTTAGTCCTTTTCAGGTATTTCAGGATATTGTTGACCGTTGTCCAGTGATCCACTCCTGGATCACTTTGGTACCTGCCTGCTAAACTAATATCAGGGCACACATCTGGTGTGGTACACAACATTGCATACATGATAGAACCTATGGCTGAAGCATAGGGAATGACTTTCATTTTCTCTCTATCTTCTGCAGTGGTCGGGCATTTAGTCTGACTCAACTTCACACCTTGTAACACAGGCAAGAACCCTTTCTTTACTTGATCCATTTTGAACTTCTTCAAAACTTTATCAAGGTATGTGCTTTGTGAAAGTCCAATTAAGCATCTTGATCTATCTCTATAGATATTCATGCCCAATATATAAGCAGCTTCACCGAGGTCTTTCATTGAAAAATTCTTATTCAAGTTTCCTTTTATGATATTCAGAAATTTAGTATCATTTCCAATCAACAATATGTCATCCACATATAATATCAGAAATGCTACAAAGCTCCCACTCACTTTCTTGTAAATACAGGCTTCACCAAAAGTCTGTATAAAACCATATGCTTTGATCACACTATCAAAGCATATATTCCAACTCCGAGATGCTTGCACCAGTCCATAAATGGATCGCTGGAGCTTACACACTTTGTTAGCACCTTTTGGATCGACAAAACCTTATGGTTG
Organism: Triticum aestivum; assembly: GCF_018294505.1. NCBI lineage: Eukaryota > Viridiplantae > Streptophyta > Magnoliopsida > Poales > Poaceae > Triticum > Triticum aestivum. The sequence goes on along the minus strand of NC_057803.1, from coordinate 131,294,610 downwards.
CATCATATACAACTCTTCTTTAAGATATCCATTAAGGAATGCAGTTTTGACATCCATTTGCCAAATTTCATAATCGTAAAATGCGGCAATTGCTAACATGAGTCGGACGGGCTTAAGCATCGCTACGGGTGAGAAGGTCTCATCATAGTTAACTCCTTGAACTTGTCGAAAACCTTTCACAACAAGTCGAGCTTTGTAGACAGTAACATTACCGTCAGCATCAGTCTTCTTCTTGAAGATCCATTTATTCTCTATGGGTTGCCGGTCATCGGGCAAGTCAACCAAAGTCCACACTTTGTTCTCATACATGGATCCCATCTTAGATTTCATGGACTCAAGCCATTTTGTGGAATCTGGGCTCATCATCGCTTCCTCATAGTTCATAGGTTCGTCATGGTCAACTAACATGACCTCCAGAACAGGATTACCGTACCACTCTGGTGCGGATCTTACTCTGGTTGACCTAGGAGGTTCGGTAGTAACTTGATCAGAAGTTTCATGATCATCATCAGTAGCTTCCTCACTAATTGGTGTTGGAATCACTGGAACTGATTTCTATGATGAACTACTTTCCAATAAGGGAGAAGGTACATTTACCTCATCAAGTTCTACTTTCCTCCCACTCACTTCTTTTGAGAGAAACTCCTTCTCTAGAAAGGATCCATTCTTAGCAACGAATATCTTGCCTTTGGATTTGTGATAGAAGGTGTACCCAATAGTATCCTTTGGGTATCCTATGAAGACACATATCTCCGATTTAGGTTCGAGGTTATCAGGTTAAAGCTTTTTCACATAAGCATCGCAGCCCAAAACTTTAAGAAACGACAACTTGGGTTTCTTGCCAAACCAGAGTTCATATTGTGTCGTCTCAACGGATTTCGATGGTGCCCTATTTAACGTGAATACATCCGTCTCTAAAGCATAACCCCAAAATGATAGCGGTAAATCAGTAAGAGACATCATATCTAATGAAGTGCGGTTACGACGTTCAGACACACTATTACGCTGTGGTGTTCCAGGTGGCGTGAGTTGCGAAACTATTTCACATTGTTTCAAATGAATACCAAACTCATAACTCAAATATTCACATCCACGATCAGATCGTAGAAACTTAATTTTCTTGTTACGATGATTTTCCACTTCACTCTAAAATTCTTTGAACTTTTCAAATGTTTCAGACTTATGTTTCATCAAGTAGATATACCCATATCTGCTCAAATCATCTGTGAAGGTCAAAAAATAACGATACCCTCCACGAGCATCAACACTCATCAGACCACATACATCAGTATGTATTATTTCCAATAAGTCTGTTGCTCATTCCATGGTTCCACAGAATGGAGTCTTAGTCATCTTGCTCATGAGGCATGGTTCGCAAGCATCAAGCGATTCCAAAATAACCATCAGCATGGAGTTTCTTCATGTGCTTTACACCAATATGACCTAAACGGTAGTGACACAAATAAGTTGCACTATCATTGTTAAACTTATATCTTTTGGCTTCAATACTATGAATATGTGTATCACTACTATCAAGATTTAGTAAAAATAGACCACTCATCAAGGGTGCATTACCATAAAAGATATTACTCATATAAATAGAACAACCATTATTCTCTCATTTAAATAAATAACCATCTTGCATCAAACAAGATCCAGATATAATGTTCATGCTTAATGCTGGCACCAAATAACAATTATTCAGGTATAAAACTAATCCCAAAGGTAGATGTAGAGGTAGCGTGCCGACGGCGATCGCATCGACTTTGGAACCATTTCCCATGTGCATCATCACCTCGTCCTTAGCCAATCTTCACTTAATCCGTAGCCCCTGTTTCGAGCTGCAACTATTAGCATCAGAACCAGTGTCAAATACCCAGGAGCTACTGCGAGCATTAGTAAGGTACACATCAATAAAATGTATATCAAATATACCTTTCACTTTGCCATCCTTCGTATCCGCCAAATACTTGGGGCAGTTTCGCTTCCAGTGACTAGTCCCTTTGCAGTAGAAGCACTCAATCTCAGGCTTAGGTCCAGAGTTGGGCTTCTTAACTTGAGCAGCAACTTGCTTGTCGTTGTTCTTGAATTTCCCCTTCTTCCCTTTGCCCTTCTTCTTGAAACTGGTGGTCTTGTTGACCATCAACACTTGATGCTCCTTCTTGATTTCTACCTCAGCAGCCCTTAGCATCGCGAAGAGCTCGGGAATTGTCTTATCCATCCCTTGCACATTATAGTTTATCACGAAGCTTTTGTAGCTTGGTGGCAGTGATTGAAGAACTCTGTCAATGAAACTATCAACCGGAAGATTAACACCCAGCTGAGTCAAGTGATTGTGGTACCCAGACATTATGAGTATGTGTTCACTGACAGAACTATTCTCCTCCATTTTGCAGCTGTAGAACTTATTGGAGACTTCATATCTCTCAATATGGGCATTTGCTTGAAATATTAACTCCAACTCCTGGAACATCTCATATGTTCCATGACGTTCAAAACGTCGTTGAAGTCCTAGTTCTAAGCTGTAAAGCATGGCACACTGAACTATCGAGTAGTCATCAGGTTTGCTCTGCCAGGTGTTCATAACACATGGAGTTGCTCCTGCAGCAAGTTTGGCACCTAGCGGTGCTTCTAGGACATAATTCTTCTGTGAAGCAATGAGGATAATCCTCAAGTTACAGACCAACTCCATGTAGTTGCTACCATCATCTTTCAACTTAGCTTTCTCTAGGAACGCATTAAAATTCAATGGAACAACAGCACGGGCCATTTATCTACAACAACATAGACATGCAAAAATACTATCAAGAACTAAGTTCATGATAAATTAAAGTTCAATTAATCATATTACTTAAGAACTCCCACTTAGATAGACATCCCTCTAATCATGTAAGTGATCACGTGACCCATATCAACTAAACCATGTCTGATCATCATGTGAGATGGAGTAGTTTTCAATAGTGAACATCACAATGTTGATCATATATATCAACTATATGATTCACGCTCGACCTTTCGGTCTCAGTGTTCCGAGGCCATATCTGTATATGCTAGGCTCGTCAAGTTTAACCCGAGTATTATGCTTGTGCAAAACTGGCTTGCAGCCGTTGTATGTGAACGTAGAGCTTATCACACCCGATCATCACGTGGTGTCTCGGCACAACGAACTGTAGCAATGGTACATACTCAGGGAGACCACTTATACCTTGAAATATAGTGAGAGATCATCTTATAATCCTACCGCCATACTAAGCAAAATAAGATGCATAAAGGATAAACATCACATGCAATCAATATAAGTGATATGATATGGCCATCATCATCTTGTGCCTTTGATATCCATATCCAAAGCACCGTCATGATCACCATCGTCACCGGCTTGACACCTTGATCTCCATTAAAGCATCGTTGTCGTCTCGCCAACTATTGTTTCTACGACTATCGCTACCACTTAGTGATAAAGTAAAGCAATTACATGGCGATTGCATTTCATACAATAAAGCGACAACCATATGGCTCCTTCCAGTTGTCGATAACTCTGTTACAAAACATGATCATCTCATACAATAAAATTTAGCATCATGTCTTGACCATATCACATCACAACATGCCCTGCAAAACAAGTCAGAAGTCCTCTACTTTGTTGTTGCAAGTTTTACGTGGCTGCTACGGGCTGAGCAAGAACCGGTCTTACCCATGCATCAAAAACCACAACGCGGTATAGTGATTGCTTTTTCATCTTCGGAAAGAACCCTGTTCATTGAATCCGCTTCAACTAAAGTTGGAGAAACTGACACCCACTAGCCACCTGTGTGTGAAGGACGTCGGTAGAACCAGTCTCGCATAAGCGTACGCGTAATGTTGGTCTGAGCCGCTTCATCCAACAATACCGCTGAATCAAGAATCAACTAGTGACGGCAAGCAATATGTATATACCCACGTCCACAACTCCTTTGTGTTCTACTCGTGCATATAACATCTAGGTGTCGGTGTTCTGGGAATGGGGGTCCCCAGACTTGCCTGCCTGTGGCCCATGGCGTGGCTTTGCTGGCAGGCCTGTATGGCCCATCTTCACCAACAAGGAATCAAGACCCTCGTGAGGGGCCAAGCCTCGCGAGGCGGATGACACAAGACCTCCTCAGGAGCGGCCTCGCCAGGCTGGCTCGTGAGGGGCGGAGAGTTCAAGGTCGGGAAAACCTCGCGAGGATCTCATGACGTGAGCCATGACGATCGAGACCAGGTAGGCGCCAGCGCGCGCAGCATCCTTGTTTCCTCTTTGGTGCTAAGTGGGCAAGCGCAGGCGCGGAGTACCAAGGCATCAAGGAAAGGTTTCCATATTGGTGCAACGAGACCAGGACTAGAAGAACGGCAAGACGGAGGTCACCATGGAGCCCAGGATGGCGTCACCACCAGAACCTTCAGCAGGAGAATACCACCTTTTGTCAGTATAGCTTGTACTAGCTATTCCCTTTCAAATTGGTCGTTGTTGGCTCCCTTCCCGCTCAATATTTGAGGAGAGGACCAAGGCCTCTATAAATAGAGCTAGCCACCACCGTAGCTAGGGGAGAGAAGGAGACGGGTCAAGAACAAAACCCTAGACCGCATCCTCACACACAAGAACACCTCGACCTCAGGAGGCTGTTCTTCCCCTTGTAGTGTTCATCTTCAGCCCACGAGGAAATCCACCACCACCACACTGGAGTAGGGTATTACACCACAACGGTGGCCTGAACCAGTATAAATCTTGCATCCTTTGTGTTGCGAGTTCGTCGAGTTAGTTTGTGAGATCTAGGCTAAGTTAGGACGTGGATCGATAGGGGGGAGATCTTCGCGCGCACCCCATTGTTTGAACCTTAAGGGTTTTGATGGAATCTACGATCTGACATTTGGCGCGCCACGTAGGGGTGTGCCGAAGCTTCCCTTCTATCGCTCCGCATCATGTCGCTTCATCATCTCGATGGCGTACGCGCGTCGCGCCCGTGCCGAGCGTCGGCCTGCCCTCGCCACCTGCATCGCTCATACGGCCCCCGTCGGTGGGTCACCCCGTCTCTATCCATCGCCTTCCACCAATGCCGCCACTGGCCCGGCAGGAAAAGAGCGGCAAGCATCCTCGTTGCACCCCTCGATGCGACAGGAAAGCCGCACCACCACTTATTGCTGACTCCCGCTGGTTCGTCTTCCCATGCTCATCGCGTTCCCATGGATGCACTGACCGCGCTCCTCATGGCGCATGAGCTGGTGTGCTACCGCCTAGTTGACGACCTCTACGAGGATTGGCTTGACCGCATCGCCGAGCTTTTCCATGCCGCAAGGGGCTCCCCTATGCCGTCCCACTCTCTGCCTCGCCCTCCGCCAGCCACGGGCGACAAAGCTCATGAAGCACCTCCACCACCTCTGCCCCAAGACGGCGCCCTAGTGCCAAGGCACGCGGCTCCGCGGCGCGACCCACCACGTCTAGCGCCCGCGCATGAAGAAAGAAGCTGTCAAGAAGTCCCTCGACTGCAGGAGAACGCTCCGCCACTCCTCGCTCCGCCATGCCAGGATCGTTTGCTGCGGCAAGGCCCCGTGCCGCTGGCCGTAGCGGCGCGTGGGTGCCAAGGCCAAGCTCCACCTCCATGGCGGGCCCCGGTGACCACGGTCGGTTGCCGCGCCTTCACCCCCGAGCTGCGTAGCATCACCTGGCCGGGCAAGTTCAAGCCAGATCTGCATCCTCGCTACGACAGCACCCCCGACCCCGTGGAGTTCCTGCAGCTCTACGAGCTGAGCATCGAGGTGGCCAACGGCAACGAGAATGTCATGGCGAACTGGTTTCCCATGGCTCTCAAGGAAGGCCCCCACTCCTGGCTCCTGAACCTGCCTCCAGGATCAATTTCCTCCTAGGACGAAATGAGCAACCGCTTCATCGCCAACGTCTAGGGCACTCGCGACCGCCCCCCTGGTCGCGGGCGACCTACGCCGCATCAAGCAATAACCAGGAGAGACCCTGCAGAAGTACATTCAGCGCTTCAAGAGCGCGCACATCAAAATGCCCAAGGTGATCGACGAGGCCATCATCCTAGCATTCTCCGATGGTGTTCGTGACGTCAAGATGAAGGAGGAGCTCGCCATCCATGAAGATCTGTGCACGACCTTGGAGCTATTCAACATCGCGACCAAGTGTGCAAGAGCTATTCCAGGAGCCACGTGCCATCGCCTGCATCTTGGGCGGAGCTCAAGCCCCAGCCTCGCAGCATATCTTCAAACAATTTGCCCATGAAGTGAATACAGTTCTCCCCAAGCTTGAGAGCACACGCCGACTTAGATGGTCGAGGTGCCCCATCATGTTTAGTTCGACAGACCAGTTGAAGTGCGCGGCCAGTACTGGCGTCGTCCCAATGCTCTGTTTTCCAGTCATCAGCAACATGCAAGTTACCAAGACTCTCATCGACGGCGACGCAGGGCTCAACGTCCTGTCTGTCGACACGTTCGAGAACCTCCAAGTTCCATATGACCAGCTTCAACCTACCAAGCCTTTCTCAGGAGTGACCGACGACACTACTACCCCGTTACCTTCGGAGAACGCAACAACTACTGCACCGAACACATCAACTTCGACGTCGCCTACATCCACCTGCCATACAATGCCATCCTCGGGTATCCAGCCCTGGCCAAGTTCATGGTGGTGACCCATCACGGCTACAATGTCCTAAAAATGCCAGGAAGCGGTGGAATCATGACAGTCCTGTGCGAAGAAAGAGACGCGGTGTGCTCCCTTGAGCATGCCTTCCAAGCTGCAGCAATCGACGACCCCACAGCCAGGGCGAGCGCCCTCCTGAGGCCACCCCAAGAAGAAGAAGCAACTGTGTCACGCAGGGCCTCAGGCAAGCGGCACCTCATCAGGATCGGCGTCCACGCCCGGGGCACCTCCCTCCATCGCATAGGGAAGCATGCCCAGCGGCCCTCTCGGGTAGGGCTCGGGGACTCTCTTCTGGAGGGCCTCAGACTTTGCTAGCATCACGAGGGAGGAGCTTGGGCACCACTTGGAGGCGTGCTTCGCGGCACGTTTCCCTCAGGAGAACACAGGGCAAGGAGTGCCCACCGCTCAGGAGTTCATCACCAAGACCACTCAGGAACTGCAAGACGTGAGGCCCGTGCGCGGCAGCCGCCGCTCACCAGGCGCACTTCCCCATCCAGGCGAGGATGCCGGGTTGCGCGTCTGCATCGATGTCCCAGGGCTCAATCAGGCCGCCTCTCAGGAGATTTTCTAGCCTTCATGCGTGGGATGCTGCGAGGGCCCACCTCACAGTTGCGTTCGCATGCCCTTCGGTCTCCCGAGCGTGGCGGCCACCTATCGGTGCAACCTACGGAGCATCATGGTGGCTCAGGAGGCCAGGCACCATGCGGTGCTGACAGAGATGAAGACGGTCCCCGAAGAACCTCCTAGGCCCCCAGAGCCTCCCGAGGCTCAGGGCCCCGGTGGCTCATGAGGGGCAGCCCCTTTGCCGCACGCTTTTAGCTACCCAACTCTCCTTCGTCAACAGAACCAGGTGACATTTTCCCAAGTTCATTCAACTGGAAGCACCCCTAGGGCTGCATCATTCCCAGGCCACATGGGTCCGTCCCTGTGGCATGTATCTTTCCTTTTATGTCTTTAGCTTACCCTGTTGGGGTGCCCCTAGGGCTGCATCATTCCCAAGCTGCTCAGGCCGGACCTGGTGGCGTGCATCTTCCCTGCACTTACATGAGCTAGGTTGCTTTCCATGCTTAATCTATCTATGACTATCACCCGCTTGATTGGCACCCACCATGAGAGCCACGTGTCGGCCATCTTTCTTCAGGACCCTTCACGTTGTTTAACCATCTTGCAGGACCAAGACAGTGAACAAGAATCAAGACCAGGTGCAACACGGCATGAGATAGGGCCTCGTGAGTCCCGCGCTGGCTCACGAGTGCCCATATACACCTCGTCTAGCCCTGCTATGCAAGCCACATGTCAGGGCGGGGCTTTACACGCCCCGGGGGCTCTCCGCAGTAGGGAGTCCCCACTCACGCACAAGAAGCAAACCAGCAATCACCATGTTGACCAGTGCCCTTCCTTGGGCTAGCTTGCAGGAACTTCATGAGGGCCACAACAGGCGGTTCCACGAACTCTCTCTCTCTCCTCTCATGCGATTCGCTTTCATGTTAAAAGGGGGGCTCCTGAGCATCATGCCTCAGGAGCTCTTACTGGCTCTCCAGCCCTCACCCCCTGGCCTTGACCATGACACGCGACCTGGCATACTAGAGGCGGCTGAGCTCGCTCGAGGGCCGGGACCTGAGGACGCAGAGCACCAAGAAGGACATGGAGGGGAGGGGGAGGCCCGCACGGGCCAGACCTAGCCACACTACAGCGACCGGCGAGCGAGTCCGGCACGTCCCGAGGAGCAGACCCCAGACAGCCAAACATAACTTCTCGCTCTGGATCCACCAGTCGCTTGCGGCACGAGACGCTCGCTCACTCCCTTCGCTGCCCTGTTGCGGCAATGTTTTCTTCCTTTCCCATCCTAAGACAGCTGCTTGCGCGCTAAGGGGGACCTCTTGAGCATCGCGCCTCAGGAGCTCTTACTGGACCTCGGGCCGCTCACCTCCTAGCCTTGACCACGGCACGCGGCCTAGCATACCAGCAACGGCTGCAGCCTTCCTGGGGACCTGGACCTGTAAGTGTAGAGCACCAAGCTGTCGCAGGATTGGAAAGGGGAGGCCAAGCCTCAGCAGGATATGCGCACAACAAATTTTCATAACAAGGGCTATATTGACAAAAGGCATTACAAATGCTTTACACACCCCCACAGGGTCCGTTTCTTGATTCCTCGCAGGGAACAAAAGGGAAGGAATTCCTAGGGGTTATATCTATGCGCACCAAGTGTCGCCGACGCCATCATTAACAGTGGGCCACATGAGGACGGCGCCAACCCCATCCAGATCAGCGGCGACGGTGGCTGGACGCCGCGGCCCTGCTCTGGGCATGGCGGGAGCTCGGGGGCACATAGCTATCGTCGCTCGTCTCTGGAGACTCCAAGAGCTCAGGAGAGTCGCTGGACCACTAGGAGTCGCTGCTGTCGCTGGAGGAGCTGCAGCCGAGACCTGTGGCGGGCCCGCGCCTGCTCCAACATCGTCCTGGCGACCTCTGTGTGGGCAGCACTTTAGGCGGCGCCATCATACTCGAAATGGATCGTTAGGGTGCCCTCCGTACGGTAGACTCGGGCAATCTCACCCCAGCCTCAAGTCATGAAGATCTCCCCGGAGGCAACGGTTCCAATCTCCGCTCCAGTCGTCGGGGCGTCGCAGTCTGCGTGCTGCAGCCGAAGTTCGCGAAGGCCCCTCGGCGGCATCTCAGCGCCGAAGAACTGCGGGAGGCATATCCAGTTGCTCCGGGGCATCGCCGCCCACAGCACGAACTCGCACGAAGAGTCCGCAGCATGGACCCCTGGGGCGACGGCGTGCGCCACCGCGGCACGGTGACCACTGCCCTGGCACGGGCGGCACCGCTCACCGCTCCTCCCTCTGTAATCATCAGCGGACTTGTCACATCGGGCAGTTGCCGAGGCAGCATGGGGAAGCGGAGATGCCCACGTCCAATCAACCGCCACACGTCGACTGAGGTTGCAGGCTATTGGGACGGCGCTCCGCACTTGACCCTTGGCATCGCCTCGAAGCCAAGCCCGAGCGCGCCTTGGGCCCGGGGGCTACGGTCGGTGTTCTGGGAACGGGGGTCCCCAGACTTTCCTACCTACTGCCCACAGCATGGCTTTGCTGGCAGGCCTGTATGGCCCATCTTCACCAACAAGGAATCAAGACCCTCGCGAGGGGCCAAGCCTCGCGAGGGGCCAACCCTCCGACACAAGACCTCCTCAGGAGCGGCCTCGCTAGGCTGGCTCGTGAGGGGTGGAGAGTTCAAGGTCGGGCAAACCTCGCAAGATTCTCGTGACGTGAGCCATGACGATCGAGGCCAGGCTGGTGCCAGCGCGCGCAACGTCCTTGTTTCCTCTTTGGTGCTAAGGGGGCAAGCACAGGCGCGGAGTACCGGGGCATTAAGCAAAGGTTTCCATATTGGTGCAACGAGACCAAGACCAGATGCACGGCAAGATGGAGGTCACCAGGGAGCCCAGGACAGCGTTACCACCATAACCTTTGGCAGGCGAACACCACCTTTTGTCAGGATAGCTTGTACTAGTTGTCCCCTTTCAAATTGGCCGTTGTTGGCTCCCTTCCCGCTCAATATGTGGGGAGAGGACCAGGGCCTCTATAAATAGAGCTAACCACCACTGTAGCTAGGGGAGAGAATGAGACGGGTCAAGAACAGAACCCTACACCGCATCCTCACACACACAAGAACACCTCGACCTAAGGAGGCTGTTCTTCCCCCTGTACTGTTCGTCCTCAGCCCAAGAGGAAATCCACCATCACGACACTAGAGTAGGGTATTACACTACAACGGTGGCCCAAACCAGTATAAATCTTGTGTCCTTTGTCTTGTGAGTTTGTTGAGTTACTTCGTGAGATCTAGGATAAGTTAGGACGCGGATCGATAGGGGGCAGATCTTCGCGCGCACCCAAGTGTTCGAACCTTAAGGGTTTTGCCGGAACCCGTTATCCGACACTACTCATAGACCTGGCCCTGATACCACCGTTGGGGAACACAGTAATTTCAAAAAAAATCGTACGCACAAGCAAGATCCATCAAGGTGATACATAGCAACGAGAGGGGAGAGTGTTGTCCACGTACCCTCGTAGACCATAAGAAGAAGCGTTATGACAACGCGGTTGATGTAGTCATACATCATCACGATCCGACCGATCATAACACCGAAGGTACTGCACCTCCGCGATCTACACACGTTCAGCTCGGTGACGTCCCATGAACTCTAGATCCAGCTGAGTGTCAAGGGAGAGCTGCGTCAGCACGACGGCGTGATGACGGTGATGATGAAGTTACCGACACAGGGCTTCGCCTAAGCTCTACAAAGATATGACCGAGGTGGAAATCTATGGAGGGGGCACCGCACACTGCTAAACAATCAACTTGTTCGTTCTAGGGTGCCCCCCACGTATATAACGGAGGGACAGGGGAGGCCGGTCGGCCTCTCTAGGCGTGCCAAGGCAGAGGAGTCATCCTCCTAGTAGGAGAAGGACTCCCCCCTTTCCTAGTCCAACTAGGAATAGAAGGAAGAGGGAGAAGGACAAAGGAAAGGGGGGCCGCCCCCACCTCCCACCTAATTCGGATTGGGCTTGGGGGCGCGCACCTCCTATGCTGTATTCTCTTCTCTCCCACTAAGGCCCATTAAGGCCCATAACTCACTCAGAACCATTTCGATGTCCGAACATAGCCTTCCAATATATCGATCTTTATGTCTCAACCATTCCGAGACTCCTCGTCATGTCCGTGATCATATCCGGGACTCGGAACTACCTTCGGTACATCAAAACACATAAACTCATAATACCGATCGTCACCGAACGTTAAGCGAGTGGACCCTAGGGTTCGAGAACTATGTAGACATGACCGAGACTCATCTCCGGTCAATAACCAATAGCAGAACCTGGATGCTCATATTGGTTCCTACATATTCTACGAAGATCTTTATCGATCAAACCGCATAACAACATACGTTGTTCCCTTTGTCATCGGTATGTTACTTGCCTGAGATTCGATCGTCGGTACCTCAATACCTAGTTCAATCTCCTTACCGGCAAGTCTCTTTACTTGTTGCATAATGCAACATCCCGTCATTAACTCATTAGTCACATTGCTTGCAAGGCTTATAGTGATGTGTATTACCGAGAGGGCCTAGAGATACCTCTCTGATACACAAAGTGACAAATCCTAATCTCGATCCATGCCAACTCAACAAACACCATCGGAGACACCTGTAGAGCATCTTTATAGTCACCCAGTTATGTTGTGACATTTTATAGCACACTAAGTGTTCCTCCGGTATTCGGGAGTTGCATAATCCCATAGTCATAGGAACATGTACAAGTTATAAAGAAAGCAATGGAAGTAAACTGAACGATCATAGTGCTAAGCTAACAGATGGGTCAAGTCAATCACATCATTCTCTAATGATCTGATCCCGTTCATCAAATGACAACTCATTTCTATGGCTAGGAAACTTAACCATCTTTGATTACCGAGCTAGTCAAGTTGAGGCATACTAGTGACACTCTGTTTGTCTATGTATTCACACATGTACTAAGTTTCCAGTTAATACAATTCTAGCATGAATAGTAAACATTTATCATGATATAAGGAAATATAAACAACAACTTTATTATTGCCTCTAGGGCATATTTCCTTCACCCACAACTATTGAACATCGCATTGCAGAATTGAACCAAACAAAACAGTTAACTACACACCACAACAAATGAACCAAATCAAGCATGCTTAACAAGTTGGAAAATGTAGAAATTGTATTTGTTTCTCATGTATTTAGTACAACCAAATTCGATTTATTTCTCACATGGTACACAATAACAGAATCCACCCACAACAAATTGAACATCGCATTGCAGAACTGAGACAAACAGCCAACCGCGTCACGTCATCGGCGCGCAAGGCGTCGATGGTGGCCTCGGCGGTGAGGTGCTCCTCCAAGATCTTGGGGTCGACACGAATGGCAGCCATCACGACCTCATCCACGCATGCGCCCGTGATTTGCTTCTCCACTACCAAATGGTCCTTGGGATCCTAGCTATATTGTGCGCACCATGGCTTAGGGCGGTGCTTATTTGGTGGACGGGTCGGTGATTTGGGTGGAAGGTGTCGTGCCGGCGGTCGGGGCATGTGGGATGTGGAAGGAGAAGGATGACGGGGGTCGGGTGTAAATTACCTGCCTGTATAGTCGAGGCCGAGCAGCGTGGAGGAGGTTCGTTGGCGAGGTGGCAGCGCTGCAAACAAGGAGTGAAGGTTTCAACTTGGAAATGAAGGCAGAAACAGGGGAAATGTGACTTTTGGTAAGGGGGAGGGGGCGGGGAGGTAGATATTTCCGCGAAAGCCGAATATTTGGAATCTCTTCAGCGAAAATTGGCACGCAAACTGTCATCAGACACGGTCCCTTATTCAGAACTGTGTACGATATGTGAACATCACAAACGATTCAGATAGCTTAACCCGTGTGTGTTGAGTTTGAACGTCAAACATTTTTGGTTCAAATTTCCCTGGTTACAGTGGTCATCCACTTCATTGCATAATTTGGGTACACAAAGAAGACTAACTTCTTAATTGAGCAAGTTTAGCAATTAAATAGAGGTAGCTGACCTAAACATTACTCTAACAAATTAAAGACCGACACTCTTAATTAAACTAAACAAAGAGTACTACTACGGCTAGTGCTCGTTGATCTCCGCCGCCGCCTCCATGTCTAGGTCGCGCCCGACGGTCTCCTAGGAAGGGGCTCCATGGAATCAATTGCACCATACTCGACACGCATCTCGCCATCCGCGTCTGCCATATCTTTGGAATAGGCTGCCATGAGCTAGGCCTGGGCGGCCATGATCTGGGCTCTGGCGGGCTCCGTCGTGGCAAGGTATGCCGTGCAAGAACGGACGGCTGCTCGAACTCTCTTGGTGATTGCCAACTCTTCGGTCGTGGTTTGCCGACCGTTGTTGAAGAAGCTTCGTTCAATTTGTGCGGTGACTGCCACAAGCTAGGTGTGGACGGCCTTGACATGGTAGTGGGCGGCCTCCATCAGGGCTAAGGCTGTTGCGGCAGAACGGAAAACTGTTGTGCCGCTCTCGCCAGATGCTATCCCCGAGGCAGATGTTGCTGCCGCCGCTTGAGAAGCAACAACGGCCGTTTGGGCTGCCTTGGCCGCCCAGACGCAGACTGTGGTCGCCCTCACGAAGCTTGTTAGCACGTGCCTGGCGGCTGCGGCCGCGCTCTCACTGGAGTGGGCCATTGAAGTTGCCCTCACGATGTGGATCCACGTCCCCATCTTTCACCGGGACGAATGAACAGGGAAATGATATTTGGGGAGTGAGCTAGTGTGCTTGACATACCAGCTGTGGACTGTAGCCGATGGACCTTCTCACGTAAGCCATAGGCGTACTATACACCGATGGTGCTCCAAGATATTTTGTGCTGCATCTCACACGGTTGCTAATAATAAACTTTGTATGATCTACTTGATTTATCGTCTTTATTTGAATTGCATAATGGCGTCACAACTACAAAGGATGGTGTTTGAATTGCGAGAACTTTTATCTGTAGTGAACATGCAACTATAGGTGTGTCGTCAAAAAATTGGAATTATTCAGGGTTTGGTTGGACATTTTTATACATTAACTTGGTTTTGTAGGCATTTCAGGTGCATAATTCTAATTTGAACTACATGCACATGCTCTAGTGCATATAAATGGGTTCAAAAAATCAAATATGTGTCCTTGGTTGCATGCTTAGGTCCCATGCAAGAAATGGGAATGAATGTCACACACCCTACCACCGTCACACGGCCGCAAACATTGAGATACCTGGTTTTTAAATTCTAGTAAATCCTAAACTCGTTTGAAATTCATGAAACTTGGCGTGCTATCATAGAGCAGCATCAACATGCCGTGGTAAATTTTTTGACCCATTTGGGGCAGGTTTGGGTATAAGCTTCTCACAAACCAGAGCTTCTCACAACAAGCGTGATGGTTTCAATAGGGAACATGCCACCTTTGGGGACGAAATTATATCCGTTGCCTATTATGGTTGTCAAAAAAATTCGAGTGTCAACATAGGACAACAGGAGTGTTGTGTTTAATTTTGGAATTTTTTTGGGGTTTGTTTGGACATTTTTATTCATTAACTGTGTTTTCCAGCCATTTATTGTGCATAATTAAATTTGAACTACATGCACATTCTCTAGTGCATATAAACTGGTTGAAAAACCAAATATGTGTCCCTGGTTGCATGCTTAGGTCCCATGCAAGAAATGGGAATGAATTTCAAACACCCTGCCACCGTCACTCGGCCGCAAACATTGAGATACCTAACTTTTAAATTCTAGTAAATCCAAAAGCCGTCTGAAATTCATGAAACTTGGCATGCTATCATGGAGTAGCATCAACATGCCGTGGTAATTTTTTCCCATTTGGGGCAGGTTTGGGTATAAGCTTCTCACAAACGAGAGCTTCTCACAACAAGCGTGATGGTTTCGGTAGGGAACGTCCCACCTTTGGGGACGAAATGATATTCGTTGCCTCTTATTGCTTTCAAAAAATTTGGAGTGTCAACATAGGACAATAGGAGCGTTGTGTTCAATTTTGGAATTTTTCGGGGTTCGTTTGGACGTGTTTATACATTAATTGGGTTTTCCAGGAATTTTAGGTGCATAATTCAAATTTGAACTACATGCACATTCTCTATTGCATAAGACTGGTTGAAAAATCAAATATGTGCCCTTGGTTGCATGCTTAGGTCCCATGCAAGATATGGGAATCAATTTCAAACACCCTGCCACCGTCACTCGGCCGAAAACATTGAGATACCTGGCTTTTAAATTCTGGTAAATCCAAAAGTCATCTTAAATTTATGAAACTTGGCATGCTATCATGGAGCAGCATCAACATGCCGCAGTAAATATTTTGTCCCATTTGGGGCAGGTTTGGGAATAAACTTCTCACAGACCTTAGGCCCTCACAACAAGCGTGATGGTTTTGGTAGGGAACATGCCACCTTTGTGGCGAAACGATATTCGTTGCCTTTTATTGCTTTCAATTTTTTTCTAGTGTCAACATAGAACAACAAGAGTGTTGTGTTTACTTTTGGAATTTTTCGGGGTTCGTTTGGACATTTTTACACATTTCCTTGGTTTTCTAGGCATTTCATGTGCATAATTCAAATTTGAACTACATGCACAAGCTCCAGTGCATATAAATTGGTTGAAAAATCAAATCTGTGTCCTTCAGGGCATGCTTAGGTCCCATGCAAGAAATGGGAATGAATTTTAAACACCATGGCACTATTGATTGCCGGCAAAACATTGAGATACTTTGTTTTTAAGTTATAGTAAATCCAAAACTCATCTGAAATTCATGAAACTTGGCATGCTATAATGGAATGGCATCGGACATGCTCTGGTATTTTTCGTGTCCATTTTGAGAGATGGCGCAAACGAATAACAGCCAACAAAGGCATTTTGAAACAAATAGCTACCACTATAACATCTCAAACATTTTGTATAATTTAAATTGTGTGCGTTCTATTAACCATTCACGTGACACCATGCCTCACTCTTTTAATGGCTAGGAGGTGCCGTGCGGACAGATGCTTGAGTGCTTGACTAAACGGAAGGTGTGCGAGCTGTACACCATTGCGGAGGCTCACCAGGAAGCGTGCAAGTTGTACGTCGTGCAAGATTTCTGCAGCTCTTGATCACAAACGTTTTAGATAGAACACCCGTATGCAAAGTGAGAGCTATGGTCTTCCCCCTAAGTCGAGGGAAAATCCGTAGCACAAGATTTGTGCATTCCATCAACGCAAACGATTGTTTTGGATGACCCGTGTGCAACCACATACAAGCAATTTGGTAAGATTTGCATCTGTCAAATTGGGTATGTTGCCATTTGTCAAACTGGAAAGATTTACATTTGTTGATCTAGTAATGTTGCCATTTGTCAATCCTTGTAACACTACGATTTGTCAAAATATGCAACTAGAAATCACTAGCACTATCTAATTTTTGCAACTAAGATTCAAAAATTAAGCATAGATTTCATTCATAGATTAAGCAGTCGTTCTTAATTTATACAAAAAGTTCAACTCGACAACTGAACAGACCAAACTTTTCCCCAATTTTTGCCAACCACGTACTGAAATAGCTAGTTCAACTATATATACTAACTAATTTTAAGTATGTTGTACAGTTCGATCACACATCTATAGTCGGATGAACTGAACAAAATAGCCCCTAAATACTACTACTACCACGGAGAGGATTTCTGCTACTTCCAGCAGCCTCTCCTCTGCCGAGCGCCATTAGTAAGAGGCAAAGGAGGAGGAGGAGCCTACCGACGAGCTGGAGAAATGCAATATGGTGCCTGGCACTGCTGCACGTTCGGCGACGCTCGCCAGCTCGAACGCCCGCTGCCGCCCCAGACGATCCCTCTCGAAGCGGCCTGATTCCTCGCCTCTACGTCAGCGTGTGCTGCGGCCACGGCTGCAGTAAGGCGCTTTGCATGCTCGAAGAGGTGCTCCTCCTCCTCCCACATGAACTCCATGTAGCGCGCAAGGTCGCGGACCCACGTGCGGGCCTCCAGCTCCGCATCCCTCCTTCGGGTGATGGTGGCGGAGCGCGTGATGATCTTGGCGGTCGACGTTGGGCTGGCGACCACGGCGGCCGATGATGGGATGGCGGCCACGACCACCACCTCCCTCCTTCGGGCCCGGTGGCGGAGCGGGTGATGGTCATGGTGGCCGGCAGTGGGGTGGCAGCCACGACGGCCACCTCCGACCTTCGGGCCGCGGTGGCAGAGTGGGAGATGGCCCGGGCTTTCGACGGTGGTGTGGCAGCAACGACGGCCGGCAAAAGATGCCGATGGGAAGCGGCGGCGGAGCGTGTGGTGGGTGTTCTGCGCACACCCAATAGGGGCGCCACATGCACTACACTACGCCGGGGAATTCGCCGCCACCATGGTGCAGCCTCCCAGCTGGAGCTGTCCTCTGTTGACGGTGGAGTTGCTGAGCGCCGACGACGAACCGGTGCCATTGGTGATTGTGGGAGAAGCACACGAGATAAGCTACAGGGAGGGAGGGGGAAATGCGACGCAGGACTTGCCGACCGTGAGGGTTTTTATAGCAGGCTGGTAAGCATTGGGATTTTGGGGGATTTCACCGAGTCGGGCGGGAAGCTTGCGCGGGAACCTGCGAGGTTGTGAAGGAACGGGCTCACCGACGATTCATTGGTGCCACTGTTTGGCTAAAAGAACGCCTCCGCGCGTTGTGCAACTTGCGATGTAAGTCGTCTGCGGCAGCTGGGTGACAAGACGTGCGAGAGGAGGACAAAAGGACAGGTACACGTACGGTTAATACAAAAAAACGTTTGTGATTTAATTACCTACTATACCCCCGTCCTGGTTTATAAGTAAGATTTAATACGAATGCATATCGCCAATGATTATATCGTTTGAACATAGTTTCCAACGATACAATTTTTGTAACATGGATTAACACTTTTTTGGTTAAATTTAAGGTTATATACCAGCAAGCGTTTGCCCGCAACACACACGGCTTATTTCATCACAAACAGCTCGGATGGATCAACTGTATGCCACGTATCGCACACACAACTCTAGTATGATTCGTGGTTGATGTCTCCGACATCGCTCACATAGTTCGTCTTATTTGCCACATATCACTGTGTCGACCTCTGCTCGCGTCCCTCGGCAAGCTCTACTCGCTGTTAGGCGTCGTAGCGCGCGCTCGGCTTCTGGACAGCTTTTCCTTGCGCGTTCAACTGCTATATGCACTACAAAAAAAAGATGCTTCCTTGATGATACGTGTTTGTCACAGTAGGTCATGTTTTCTATCATGCATGTACATCCATGACAAATTTACGATAGAATCAAGATAGTCATACTATGATGTCGTAGAAGTGTTCCATGACATTACCAAAATTATCATCATGGAAGTGTCCACTTCCATGATGAGAAATCGCGCGTCATAGAAGTGCTTTTGTCAAGGGTGACCGACATGTGGCATCCACCATAACGGGACGCCGATAAGCTATCGGGTCCGATTTTGGATCTGATAACCCGTTAACAACCCGGACCAATGGATTTTCCACGTGAAAATTCTCATTGGCCGAAGGAAACACGTGTCGGCTCTACATTTGGACAGATGTCATCCACTAATTGGACAGGAGGCGCCTATGATACGTCGACACGTGGCATGACCCAACAGGAGCCCATTCCGATGAAAAGGCCGGCTCATTTGACGTGGACCAAAGGTAACGGGCCGGCCCACGGAAAGCCTGTTAATGGCCTATTCGTATATAGCCCATTTACGGCCCGCTTACTACCGACCCATTACGGCCTATCGGAATTAAGGCCAGTAGTTTCATCTGGGCATCCAATATGATTCCAACCTGTTGTAACTTCCGGCCCATGTATGGCCCATGATGTCTTTCGGCCCATATGAGGACCTTCGTAACTCTCGGCCCATTAAAGGCCCGAGATGAAACTGGCCCATAAAAAACAGTGTATCGCTTTATACCCATTAACAACCCATTATTCCGTCGGCCGTTTCCAGCCCATGTTAACTTTCGGCCTTCTAAGGGCCCATTTATTCCTAGGCTCATTTCTAGAATTCGGTTAGATACGGTTCGTTACTGGCATGTTCCGTTTGTGGGCCAAATACAGCCCGTGGTTACATTCGGCCTGTTTGTGGCCCGTTAACCCGTTGGGCTGTTTTCATAGCATTATCAAATACGGCCTGTTAACGGCCCGTTATGGTCCACGAATAGCATGGCCCATGTTTGGCGAAATGATTATATGCCCCATAGAAGGCCCATGGATCCTACGGCCAGTAGAAGACCCATGGATCCTACGACCCATAGAAGGCCCATGGATCATACGACCTATAGAAAGTCCATGATCCTACGACCCGTAAAAGGCCCATGGATCCAACGGCCAGCAGGAGGCCCATGGTTACAATAGTCCTTGTGTTGCCATGATTATTGTGGCCTAGTTACCAAAACTAGATTATTGTGGCCACTAAAAAACGCAGAAAAAGAACTGCAGTGACTACAAGCAAACAACAAAATAAGACAATAACTAAATAAATAAGCAAGCAACTAACGCTATCCTATTATAGCTATTACACATATTACATCCACTGGGCATCAAAGTTCGCCACCAGTGCAAATATGGGGAACTGTCAGATTTCGGGTTCCGGCAAAACCCTTGAGGTTCGAACACTAGGGTGCACACGAAGATCTCTCCTCCCCCTTGCACTCTCCCTCACCGTGATCTCAAGGCTCGGTGCGTCAAACTCGCAGAACAAAAGGACACAAAATTTATACTGGTTCGGGCCACCAACGTGGTGTAATACCCTACTCTAGTGTGGTGAGGTGGATTGCCTCTCGGGCTGAGGATGAACAGTTACATGGGAAGAACAACCTCCTCAGGAGAGGTGCTGTTGTGCTTGGTGAGTTTGTGTGGATGAGGATGATCTGAATGGCCTCGGATCAGTTGGCTCCTACTGTGGTGGCTAGCCCTATTTATATAGGCCCTGGTCCTCTTCCCAAATGCTGGCGGGAAGGAATGACACAACGGCAAAATTTGAAGGGAGACAACTAGTACAAGTTATCCTGACTAAAGGTGGTCTTCGCCTGCCAAAGGCTCTGGTGGTGAGGCCGTCCCGGGCTCCACGATGACCTCCGTCCTGCCGTCCTACTGGTCTTGGTCTCATTGCACAGATATGGAAACCTTTTCCTAATGCCTCGGGACTCCTTGCCTGCGCTTGCCTCTTTAGAACCAAAGAGGAAACGAGGACACTGTGCGCACTGGTGCCCGCCTAGCCTCGGTCATCATGGCTTGCATCACAGGAACCTCGCGAGGTGCCCCTTGCCTTGATCTCTCCGCCCTTCGTGAGCCAGCTTGTTGAGGCCGACCGCGAGGAGGTCTTGCGTCGTCCTCCTCGCGAGGGTCTTGAGTGTTTGCTGGTGAAGATGGGTCATATGGGGCCGCTGGCGGAGCCAGGCCATGGGCCGTAGGCAGGCAAGTCTAGGGACCCCCGTTCCTAGGACGCTGAGAACAGCCCCCGGGCCCAAGGCGTGCTCAGACTTGGCTTCGAGGCGAAGACAAGGGGCAAGTGCGGAGTGCCGCGGGCCCCAGCAGCCAATGGCCTCGGTTGACGTGTGGTGAGTGATGGGACGTGGGCGTCTCCGCTTCTCCATGCTGCCTCGGCAACTGCCGGACTTGACGAGTCCCTATTGCATGCAGAGTAAAATCATCATTACCTATGATCGTGGGGATTGCTGGTTGGCCTTCTCCTACTATAACTGAGGAGGGGGCGGAGCCCCCGTTGCACATCCCTTCCTGCTGCGCTCGCTTCTTCTCCCTTGCTTCATCGCTAGTAGCGACACCCATGGCGCCGATATGGAGGTTCTCGGTTGCAGAGAAGGGACCCCCCCCCCCCCACGACGAGCCCAGGCCACTTCCGCCGAAGAAGAGGCTGGCCTACCGCCGTGACGTAGTTATGAGGTCGGAGGTGTCAAGGCCTTGGTGCGAGCGGCCACCTCCTGGGTATTCGCTGCCTCTGTACGCCAAAGCCGAGGGCTCCGGAGGGACAGGCGGCGATTGGCGGCGCCCACCACGTGGTCGTGGTCGCCGCGCCGTGGTGACGCACGCCATCGCCCCAGGAGCCCACACCACAGACTCCTCATGGAAACTCGTGATGTGGGCGGAGATGCCTCCGCGCACTTGGATTCGCTTCCTGCAGTTCTTCTTCGCCGAGATGCCGCTGAGGAACCCCCTCGAGCTTTGGCTGCAGCATGCCGACTGCGACGCCCTGGCGACTGGAGTGGAGGTTGAAGCCGTCTCCCCAGGAAAGATCTTCATGACCCATGGCTGGGGCGAGGATGCTCAAGTCTGCCGTGCGGAAGGCGCCCTCGCCATCCATTTTGAGTATGATGGCGCCTCCACGATGTTCTTCAAGGTCTTCGACAAGGAAGGCCGTCGCTTGGAGTGCTGTCCTGAAGGGGGTCGTCGGGATGACGCATCGGCCAATGGCGAGCCTGCCGCTGCCTTCGCAAGCAGCTCCTCCAGCAGTAGTTGCGGCGCTTGGGACTCCAGTGACTCTCCTAAGCCCTACGAGACCCCGGAGATGAGCAACGACAGCTACCTGCCCCCGAGCTCTCGCCGCGCCCGGAGCAAGGCCGCAGCGTTCGGCCACTACCATCGCTGATCTGGATGGGGTTGGCGCCAGCCTCCCGTGGACCACTGTTGATGATGGCGTCGGCCGCGCTGGTGCGTGTAGATAGGGCCCCTAGAAACTCCCTTCTTTTGTTCCCTGCGAGGAATCTAGATGGACCCCGCAGGGGCGTGTAAAGGGTCTGTATTGTATTTTCTTGATATTATCCTCATTATGAAAATTTGTGAACGCATGTCCTGTTTCGGCTCGGTCTCCCCTTTCCAACCCCGCGGCAGCTTGGTGCTGTACGCTGATAGGTCCCGGTCCCCAGGTAGGCTGCAGCCGTCACTGGTATGCCAAGTTGAGATGCCGTGGTCAAGGCGAGGTGGTCAGAGGCCTGAGGTCCTGTAAGAGCTCCTAAGGCGCGATGCTCAAGAGGGCCCCTTTAGCGCTCAAGCAGCCGCCGAGGGGTAGGAAAGGGAGGTGACATCGCCGTAGCAGGGCAGCGAGAGGTGGGAATCTTATGTCGTAGTTCTCGGTCAACCCGGGCGCGAAAATTATCTTGGCAGTCTAGAGTCGGTTCCTTGTGCTGCGCCAGACTCGTGCGTCGACGGCCGTAGTGTAGCTAGGTTAGGCCCGTGCGAGCCTCCCCCTCTTATCCACGCTCTCCTATGTGCTCTACGTCCTCAGGTCCTAGCCCTCAAGCGAGCTCAGCCACCACTGGTATGCCAGGTCGCGGTGCCGTGGTCAATGCCAGGGGTTGAGGGTTGGAGATCTAGTAAGAGCTCCCGAGTCTCGATGCTCAGGAGCCCCCCTTTTAACGTGCAAGCGAAATGCATGGGAGAAGAGGGAGCTCGCGGTACCCCCTGCTGTTGTCCTCAGGAGGTTGCTGTAGGTTAGCGCGAGGAGGGACACAAATTGCCACTACGATTGCCGGTCTGTGACTGGTCGCTCCGCAAGAAGATGAAGGCACTGAGTGCCTTGTGAGGTGATGTGCACAGGGCGTGCCGCAACTCAAAGCTCGGCCGCTCAGATTTGTCAGTGTTGCAGGGATGGATCCGAGCACAAGCGCCGTGCCAGCATGAGTAGCTCCCGTTGCGGGACGAGCATGGGGTAGATCGGTGACACGGACAGTCACGATGGGTGACAATCAAGCAGGTAATAACCATAGATAGCTTATGCAAGGGACAAACTTGCTTAGATAAATGCAAGAACGATTCATGCCACTAGGTCGGACCCAAGCGGCCTGGGGATGATGCAGCTTGAGGGGTGCCCCCAGCAAAGTAAGCTAAAGACGTAAAAAGGATGCATGTCGCAGGGACAGGCCCACGCGGCCTAGTAATGATGCAGCCTAGGGGGGGCATTCCCAGATGAATAAACTTGGAAAATATTACCTGGTTCCGTTGTTGAAGGAGTGTTGGGGTAGCTGAAGGCGCGTGCTAAAGAAGTCGCTCCTCACGAGCCGCCAAGACCCTGAGCCTCGGGAGGCTCTGGGGGCTCAGGTGGCTCCCTGAGGACCGACTACACCTCCGACAGGACTGCATGATTTCTGGCCTCCTGGTTGCCAGGATGCTTCGTAGGTAGCGTTGGAAGGCGGCTACCACGCTCGGCCGGCCAAACAGCATGTGAACGTAGCTGTGAGGTGGACCCTCACACCGGCCAGTGCGTGAAGGCCAAAAGCGCTCCTGAGATGCGGCCTTGTTGAGCCCTGTGATGTCAATGCAGACGCGCAGCTCGCCACCCTCTCCTGGATGGGGAGCTGCACCAGGTGGGGGCGGTTGCCGCGTATTACCCTTGCTTCTTGAAGCTCCTGTGTGGCCGTGATGATGAATTCCAGAGCGCCGGGCTCTCCTCACCCAGTGCCCTCCTGAGGGAAACATGTCGCGAAGCATGCCTCCATGTGGTGCCCGAGCGCCTCCCTCGTGATGTCGGCTAGGTCTGAGGCCCTCCGGAAGAGAGCCCCCGAGCCCTATCCGAGGGGGGCGCTGGGCGCGCCTTCCTATGCGAGGGAGGGAGGCACTGATCCTGATGTGGCATCGCTAGAGGCGCCGCTCCCTTGAGTCCCTGTGTGGAGTAGCTGCTTCTTCTTATTGGGGGTGGCTTTAGGATGGTACTACGTGCCCTCGCTGGCAGGGTCTTCAATTGATGCGGCATGGAAGGCGCGCTCGAGGGAGCACACCGCATCTCTTTCTTCGCAGGGGACTGTGATGATTCCGCCGCTTCCTGCCATCTAGAGGACGTTGTAGCCATGGTGGGTCACTGCCATGAATTTGGCTAATGCTGGGTATCCGAGGATGGCATTGTACAGCAGACAGATGTGAGCAACGTCAAAGTCGATGAGCTTGGTGCGGTAGTTGTTGTGCTGTCCGAAGGTGACAGGGAGGCGGATCTGCCCTATCGGGGTGGTGGAGCCGCCAGTCACTCCAGAGAAGGGCCTGATGGGCTGCAGTTGATCATAGGGCACTTGAAGGCTGTCATACGTCTCGACTGATAGGACACTGATCCCCACGCCGCCGTCGATGAGGGTCTTGGAGACTTGGACATTGCTGATGACGGGTGAACAGAGCTTCCGGAGGACGCCCGCGGTCACCGCGCACTTGAGTTGGTCCGTCAAGCTGAAGGTGATGGCATACTTGGACCACCAGAGCGGGCGTCTGGCCTCGAGCCTAGGAAGGGCTGCGTTCACCTCACGAGGAAACTACTTGAAGATACGTTGAGATGCTGGGGCCTGAGCTCCATCCAAGATGCAAGCGATGGCGTGCGGCTCCTGGAAGCCCCCAGCCCCCTCGACCCGATGGTGGTCGTCGTTCATTCTTGGTGGAGGCGGCAGCGGAGGGAGGCCAGGACTACCCTGAGGAAGGTCCTCGTTAGGCTGGTCGCGCCAGGCGCCCTCACGAGGCTGCTCCTTCCAGTGGTCCTCACGAGGCTGGTCTTGCCACTCCTCGCGGGAGCCGCGGTCATCCTAGCGTCCTCCACCTCATCCTCCTCCTCGGCCGTAGCCCCAGTCATTGCATTCGAGGCATCGATCGAAGTGTCCATCTCGAATGGCCCTGAGTTCTTGACAGTCGTTGGTGTTGTGGTTGTGCATGTTGTGGAAGGCGCAGAACAGATGGCTGCCCTTGGACGACTTGGGGTGGTCCCGGCTGTGCTTCGTGTCCGGCTCTGCTGCGAGTACGGGTACTCCCTTGCGCTTCACATCATTGACCTTGGCTTTATTCTCCCCCAGGTCGGTAGCTGGGAGATCGAGGAGGGAAATACGTCCCTCCTCAGCTCTTGCACACTTGGTTGCTATGTTGAAAAGCTCCAGAGTCGTGCATAGCTCCTTGTGGATGGAGAGCTCCTCCTTCATCTTGACGTCGCAAACGCCATCAAAAAACACTGAGATGATGGCTTCGTCTGTCACCTTGGGGATCTCAAGGCGAACGTTGTTGAAGCGCTGGATGTACTTATGTAGGGTCTCTCTCGGCTGTTGCTTGATGCGGCGCAGGTCACCTGCGGCCGGAGGGCGGTCACGAGTACCCTGGAAGTTGGCCATGAAGCGGTTGCACATCTCACCCTAGGAGGAGATTGAACCCGCGAGCAGGTTCAGGAGCCATGAGCGGGTTCCATCCCTGAGAGCCATGGGAAACTAGTTTGCCATGACCTTGTCGTCTCCATTGGCCGCCTCGTTGCTCAGCTCGTATAGCTGCAAGAACTCCGCGGGGTTGGGGGTGCCTTCATAGCACGGAGGTAGATCTGACTTGAACCTGCCTGGCCAAATGACGGTGCGCAGCTCTGGAGCGAAGGCGCGGCAGCCTGCGGTGGCCACCGGGGCCATCTACAGGGGTGGAGCCTACCCTTGATGTCCGCGCACCGCCGCCGCAGGTGGCACACGGTCTTATCGTGGTGGTGCCGGGAGCGCTGGAGCATTTTCTTACGGCCGAAGAACCTCCTGGCAGTTTCCTTCTTCGTGTGCGGGCACACGGCATGGCAGATCACGTCGCGTGACCGTGCGTCTTGGGGCGAGGACACCGTCTTGACGCGGAGGGGGCGGTGGCGCTCCGTGAGCTGCGCGTCTTAGCGCAAGGGCGTCGTCTTGATGCGGAGGTGGCGGAGGCGATCCGTGAGCTATGTCGCCCACGGCCGGAGGTGGGCGAGGCAACGAGAGGGATGGTGCAGGAGAGCCCCCAACGGCACTGACGAGCTCGGCAATGCGGTCTAACCAGTCCTTGTTGCGGTCGTCAACCATGCGGTAGCGTAGGAGCTCGCGTGCCATGAGCAGCGCAGCCTGCGCGTCCGTTGTTACACGGCGACCATGAGATGATGAGCTGGCCAGAGTCAGCGACGGGGTTGCGATGCGGCCGTCCCGCCGCACGGAGCGGTGCAGTGATGATGCTTCCTGCTTGTTTGTTGCCGGGCCGGTAGCAGCGTTGGCAACAGGGGATGGAGAACGATGGGGAGGCCCGCTGACTGGGGCTATCTGAGTGACACGGGCGGCGATGGCGTCCTGGTGCTCAGCGCGGGCTCGACGCGTGTCCGCCATGGATGCGGTGGAGTGGTGGAATGCGGATCGGCGGGAGGAAGGCTTTAGGGCACCCCTACCTGGCGTGCCAAATGTCGGATTTCGGGTTTCGGCAAAACCCTTGAATTTCGAACACTATGGTGCGCACGAAGATCTCTCCTCCCCCTTGCACTCTCCCTCACCACGATCTCAAGGCTCAGCGCTTCGAACTCGCAGAACAAAGGGACACAAGATTTATACTGGTTCGGGCCACCGATGTGGTGTAATACCCTACTCCTGTTTGGTGTGGTGGATTGCCTCTCGGGCTGAGGATGAACAATTACAAGGGAAGAACAGCCTCCTGAGGAGAGGTACTCTTGTGCTTGGTGAGTTTGTGCGGATGAGGATGATCTGGATGGCCTCAGATCAGTTGCCTGCTACTGTGATCGCTAGCCCTATTTATAGAGGCTCTGGTCCTCTTCCCAAATGCTGGCGGGAAGGGATGCCACAATGGCCAAATTTGAAGGGAAACAACTAATACAAGTTACCCTGACTAAAGGTGGTCTTCGCCTGCCAAAGGCTCTGGTGGTGACACCGTCCTGGGCTCCACGGTGCCTCCGTCCTGCCGTCCTGCTAGTCTTGGTCTCGTTGCACTGATATGGAAACCTTTGCCTGATGCCTCGAGACTCCTCGCCTACGCTTGCCTCTTTAGCACAAAAGAGGAAACGAGGACATTGTGCGTGTTGGCACCCGCCTGCGCCCGCCTGGCCCAGGTCGTCGTGGCTTGCATCACAGGAACCTCGCGAGGTACCCTGTGCCTTGATCTCTCCGCCCCTCGCGAGCCAGCCTGGTGAGGACGCCCCTGAGGAGGTCTTGTGTCTTCCGCCTCACGAGGCTCAGCCCCTCGTGAGGGTCTTGAGTGTTTGCTGGTGAAGAAGGGTCGTACGGGGCCGCTAGCGGAGCCACGCCGTGGGCCGCAGGCAGGCAAGTCCAGGGGCCCCCTTTCCCAGGACGCCGACAGGAACAAAGCAGCATATTACATACACTAGTCATCAAAATTGGCCACCTGTGTAAATAAACGCAGTAGCAAAACAAGTCCATACCTGAAACAACTTCAGAAGAGCTCAAGAAATGTTATCCTGGGTATCCACCATGCTGGCAATATGCTTAGCAAGCTTATTGGCTTTGTCCTATTTGGCGCTAAAATCCTCCAACGCTTGTTGTTGCACCAGAAAGTATGCATCTGAATGCTCCAGGGACTTCCGCAATCCTTCCTCTTCTTGTCGGAGCACAGCTGATCGATGTCTTTCAGCTTGTAGTTGAGACTCAAGAAACCGAACTGATTCAGACAGTGAGTTGGAATAGCCTGTGCAAGCGGTAGTAGCCAGTAACTCGAACAGTAAACCAAGACAGGTTTTTGGGGTTGCCTCACTGTCTTCAAGATAGTTTTCCTTAGTTGTTTTATCAGCTTTGTTGGATACCAACAAGGATGTCTCACAATCTTGAACCTTATCTACATTACTTCCTTTATCATTGCTTAATAAGGCACTCTTCCCCAATATTCTGTCAGCATTCTAAAAGAAGAAACTAGCAGACACATAACAGGTTTAGCATGTGCTAGTATATGAAACTCATTTCGGTGAACCAGTTCATTAGTAAGGTGGACAAGATTAAACTACCAAGTCTTCTATTGCCAAGTAGTACATTATAAAAGCATCAAACAAACATATATCTATGTCCTGTGGTCACTCCATTGTCTTGGCAAGTCAAAATAGAGACACGGTTCAAATCATATCAGTTCAAGAGAAAGCAACACTGAAAGAATACAAAGCATGGGAAACTAAACGACACAACAAGATTTTAGATGGGTACCATGGGTCTACATGTACAACAACACTATTGGCCATGTTATGATGCTAGTAATGTGCATGATATGAGAGGTCAACTGTATACACAAATGAAATTGAAATCAACAGAGCTATTTATAAGAGCAAACCTGTTAAAGAAACATGCGTAAACATACCTGTTGTGCCATTGGAGTTTCCATTGGATAGTTCAATTTAAAAATAAGTTTGTATGAGTAAATACAGTGATACAAGAGCAAAGCAACATGCACAATAGCAATGGAATCTTAAATGAGAACAGTTGTTCTTCAAGTTTAAGCACTTGTTCTACATGAACAGAGTACAGTAAGATGCAAGCATATAGTACTTAAAATAAAATGAGCTCATAGACCTTACCACATTCTTGGTTCGGGACCAGTAAAGAACAAGGCATTCCCCATCATCGTCCAGTAAATGTGTCTCAGGAGAACGTAAGGGATTTGATGAATTTATTTACCAGTGAAGTACGTTTTCTTCAGGTAATTCCGATACTGCCACCAAGCATTCTTGAAGATAGCAGAGGTATTAGCACAGGTTACCTTATCCTGAGTTTCCAAATCTGTTCTTCTCAATAAAGAAAAATGGGAAAATTTGCTGTATTATAACCATCATGGAGGTAGAATGTATGGGACAAAGCAAAGTAATTACCATGAATAACATTACTTACAGATAACTCCTGGGCAAACACCCACGACTGGCACTTTCCTTCATATTCAGTATAATATTTCCATGATGGGAGGATACGCACATAGGATTTAACAACATCAAATGTGATAGATGCTAAACTATGAATGGCTGGTTGTGCTTCCTCCATAGGAATAGGTGTACTAACTGGTGGAGTTGGGGTTCACCGTGGTAGTACTGGTGCTTTGGGCACTGGAGCTGCCTTACTAACTTATCTTGTTTGGGAGCTCTATGGTGGAGATGGTGTTGTGTCAACAGGAACTGGGTTACTATCTGCTGGGGTTGTGGTTAGATTGGGTGAAGCTGGTTCTCTTTCCATCGCAGTAGGGGTAAAATTTGCGAGAGTCTGGGTTATGTGTGGTAGGGCTAGTTCTCGTGCATGTACAACCGGGGTGCTATCTCCACGAAGAGGTAGCACTGTTTTATTTGAAGACCATGTTTTTACTCCGCTAGATACTGCCATCACCCGCTCCAATTCAAATGGCTGATAACAGGAAACATAATTGAATGTAATGACATTGTATGAGAGACAGATGCAATAGATAGTGTGGAAAAAGAGGGCATTAAATAATTGACATGTATATTGTTTAACTAAAACGGATAGCATGGCATAATTTCACATATATGATGTCTATCTAAAATGGATAGCATAGCATAACATAATTCAAAGATATGATGACTAACTAACCAGGATCGCATGACATTATTCACATACATGTTATCTAAGTAACTAGGATCACATGATTTAATTCACCTATGTGATTTATATGCTAAGCAGAGGGCATTCGCATATATGATGTCTGAACTAAGAACATGGTGTTGAATATTGTGTATATGATGTCTAAACTATACAATGCAAGACACCATATGCATGATATGAGCAGTAGAACCGTGCCAAGTTAGAGCATGCACCTCGGTGGGGGAATAGGATGGGTCATCTATCTCTGAATCCATCTCTGAGGAGCTTCGATAGGTAACACTGTCTGCTCTGAAGGCCTTGTTTTCACTCTAGATTTTCCATCACCCACTCAAATGGCAGATTCATAGGAAGAGTAGTTTAATGTACAAACATTGTTGACAAATGGAAATTTAATGAAGAAAAGGATGGGCTAGATACCATTCAAATATATGATGCCTGGTTAAATAGGATGGCATTGCACACTTCACATATGTTATGGCTAGCTAAAAGACATGAGACTGCATAATTCCCATATATGATATTGAATATAAACAGGTGGCACTACAGAACATGTCTAAACTAAGCAAATGGCATATATGATGTCGAAAGTAGGCACTGCAAGGCAACACATGCATGATATGACTAACATCGTCATGCCAAGTTAGAGCAAACACCTTGGGGTAAATAGGAGTGGTCACCTACGTCTGAATCCGCCTTAGAACAAATATCTTCCTCTGGATTACAATCTGGAGAGGGGGGAGGGTTTGCCATTGAACGCACCATGGAGGGAAGTCTGCATGACATTGTATTGCTAGGCAAAATTCTTCTCTTTTTCTCTACATGTTCAACATGACTGTGTACAATATCTGACATGCATACTAAAATTATAGTGAGATTATGTAAGGAGAGCATGTAGAAATGTAGAGTAATGGTAACAACCAGTGGATGGATCAAAAATAATGATAGCAGGCTGATGATTGCTTTAATTTAACAAAAAAATAGATGATGATTGCTTTACTATTTGTTTCCCACCCAAGATGAACAACATAGACATACCCTAGGTGAACCAGATATTAGACAGATATATTATTCATTGCTGCCTCGATATGTGACCCACAACTAATTTAGAACTCAAGTTTGAACATCAATTTGGACCTGACTTGGAGTCTAAGAGGTGAACAAGACAATAAAGTAGCAGGTAATATTAAGCAATGCATAACATAAGCAGAAACAAAAGAGTGCGACCTCTCTTGTGGACCCGTGTACTCCTCAGGTTCATCTACTGAGTCGATGATGATGATGATGCCGTCGCGGTGGGTGCCGGCGGCAGGGAAGGAGATCTGAGGCGGAGAAAGAAGGTCAGGAGCCATGATGTCTGGTTTGGTGCATGCTTTTGTCGATGGAGCAGCTCAGGTGAGGTGGAGGATGTCGCGCCAGGAGCAGGACAAACCACACAAAGTTTTCTTCGATACCTACCTGTAACTGAAGTAATTCTGTAAGGGCTCATTTGGCTTGCATTATTCTAAAAACGCAGGGATAGGAGGAAAAACACTGGAATAGGATAGGAATGCACATGCGAAATAGAGCATTTGTAGACACAACATTTCTGTCAACTTGGGTGTTTGGTTCACGGGAAAAGGAGGAGCAGAGGAATGCAAAGAAACATGGCCAAAATAATGTGAAACCATATGAAAGAGTGTACAGTTAGAATGTCATTCTGCCACTAATGCACTTGGTCTTGTTTTCATGCATAGGATTTTAAAAAGTAGGTCCAGGTGGATGTTTTGCTCCATTCCTTTCAACGAAATGCTTGAATAACTGAATAGTAGTGTGCCATAGGAAAATTTCCTATTGCTAAGTTTTTCCGTTGAACCACTATAGCCCTAATGGATCGACATGAATGTAGAGTAATAAGTGATGCGACAAGTGTACAAGCTCTTTGCCGTAGCCGTGTCGACCTCAGCATCATTGGGTTGGTCGCTCAAGAAGTTGAGGCAGAGGTGGCTGTCGGAGGTGTGAAGATCTAAGGAATCTGTAGACGGCGACCAGGGCATTGCTCTGTTGTGATGGATTCCGTCCTTGGAGCAGCTCTGGTGAGCCGTAAGACGTCAAGGCTAAAATAGCACAAGACAGCCATTGTTAATCTCAAGTGGGATTCTAATAGCATCTCCAATAGATGATTTAAAATTTACATCAGCAAAAACCACCTGACTACAACAGATGAGGTAAAAACTATTGACTCTGAACTTAACTATCAAAACTAAAATTTACTATGTAATCCGAATGTTAGTGTCGATGGTAGCAGAGAGGCACTTCATATGGGATAGTTTAGGGAGGGCCTACAATTCATCTTCAACTTGCACCCCCCTGAGCCGCTAGCCACCACCGACCGAACCCTGCTCCGCCTCGCCGCCCCGAAACAACTCCCCACCGCCGGTCCGCCGCTGCCTCGCTGCCGCACCGCCCCGAAACAACTCCCCACTGTCGGTCCGCTGCTGCCCCGGCCAGCCCTCTAGCCCCCCCCCCCCCCCCGCCAAGATTTTTCTACGATGGTCCCCATGCCACCGCCCTACCACCGTGCCACCACCACCGGCGAGAAGCACCCCACCCAGAACCCTAAGATAGATAGTGGGGTACCTCTCTAGCGAGCCCCCTCCCCGCTGCGGGTGGTTTTTCCTTAACTCCGGCGAGACCCACCACCCCTTGAAAATCGACTGACCCAAAAGTCGATTCAGTCGACTGAAGTGTAGCTAAATTAGAGCAGAGCAGCAGCACAAGCGAGGGGGAGAGCAGTAGTGCGAGCGAGCAAGAGCCGAAGCAGCAGCAGCAGCGCGAGCGAGAGCCCAGGTAGCAGCATGAGCGAGCGAGCGAGAGCCGGAGCAGCAGCAGCTGGGTGAGCGAACAAGTGAGAGCCGGAGCAGCAGCAGCGCGAGCGACCGAGCGATAGCCGGAGCAGGAGCAGCAGATCCGGCTGGTATGGACGCCGCCGCCAAAGGGGCCTTGCACTGGGGAGAGCCGCCGTGGATATGTCGCTCGCGGCGCCGACTTCGAGGTAGCAGCTCCATGGGGGTGCGAGATGGAGCACCGTCGGTGCCGGGAGGTCGAGTTAAGGAGAAGGAGCGATGCGATGAGTGTACAACCTCTTTGGTGGCACCGAGTAGGCCTCGGCTTCATCCGAGGAGTCGGTGAGGATGCTGCGGTTCCGGTGGAGCAGGTTAAGGCTGCACTGTGCGGATGGAGCAGCCGTGATAGACGAGGCGATCATCGATGCAACTCCTTGGAGGTGGAGGACGGGATGGCTGAACCGGCGGGACGACGGGCTGGACGACGGCCTCATCTAGGGAGGCGGATGAGGGACGTCAAGCTGTTGCGGTGGACGACATCATCGGGGAAGAGGCTCCGGTTGGGCAGCGGTGAGGTGGCGGACGGAGGAGAGTGGGGTTTCACGGTGGAGTGGAGAGCCTATGGCGGCCTGGGATTTCGAATGGCAAAAAGGAGGCGATGTGAGGGGGGAACCATGACTTAGGTACGCGCTTGTCCAAAATGTAGGGTGTGTTACAAAAGTACCCCACCGATTTGAACTAGCGGCCCTTTCGGCTCAAGGTTAGAAGGGGGATCTTGCGTGTTGGGATTTGGCAGCTGGAGGGAGTTTTCGCGCGCGTTGTAATTTTGAGATCGCAAGGCGCGGGTCGTGAAGGCGCCAGTTTTGGGAGCACGATATCATAATTTTTGGGATATAACAAGGCACAGGTTGAATTTTAGGACAAGCCTAACGTGTAATATTGTACTTGTATGTACCAAATCAATTCGCACTTCCCTCAACGAAAAAAGACGAAAAAACACTATTCGCACCACACAAAGAGAGAGTCTTGTCCCGTTTTACTATACAAATGCTATTCAAAGCTACATAAAGAGAGAGTATGAATCCATGTTATGTCCAATTAAATTGTTTTGCTGGCTGTATAATGCATGTAACCTACTCATACCAACATTTTAGTGCATTCCAAATGTTTATACTACCGCTGCAATTCGAACTGAATTTGAATTTGTTTCTCTATTTCAATAAGAATCTACAATCATGATTGTTGCCAACTTCAACCATCATTCGTGTATTATCTTAACAACACACGACATTATTACTATAGGGATAGATATGAACTATGTGTACTATATGAACTCGAATTCAATCTTTTGCACACACTTGATGTTGATTCCAAATAATAGTACATTTGATGTACTACCTATATATTCATAATCTAAACCATGTTCCATACGTACACCGGGTTTATCACACAAAGTATAGTGCCCCGCCCCCTACATTATGACAAGTATTTAGCCCTGAGCTGCAAAAGCCACACATTAGCCCAAATTATAATAAATGTTCTACATATTATATGTAGTACTAGCAAGATGCCCATGCGTTCCACGGAACATCAATATGATCAAGGGGAGGCCTTATTTGCAAATATGGAGAGGGGTGTGGGTATCTTTTTTCAAAATTGCCGTAGTTTCCTTCCTATCCGTCAGATATAAATCGGATGGCCTATATTGCAGGATGACAGGCACACCATCATCGACAACTCTATTTTTTAATAAGAGTAGAGATAAAATATAGTATATGTAGTATAACATGTTCATAACCACACCATGTGTATCACCGTTACATATATTCACGCATGCGTTGGTTTAAAACACTATGATAAATTATTCAAATATCCAAATTCACTTTTTATAATGAATTATGATCTCTATCCGTCTTTTACACCCACACAATCCTCTTATCTTTGTACCTAGTGCCAACTTTCTCTCGTGCATGCACACGGCCGCATCCCTGTCACCCTCCCTCAGCATTCTCTACATCCATCGCAGAAATTTGTCTTTTCACTTTAGGTCGTTCACCCACGGTGTGTGTAGGCCCCCCAGCTCCTTCTTTACGGCACACATCAATTGATATGCCTCTCTAGCCAGGTGTGCCTACAACAAACACAAGCTTCCCCTCTTCTCTTCTCACCGTCCATACCTCACTCCCACCACTCTTTTCATCGATCTCGTACTCGCACACTCCTTCCCCCTCGATATAGTATGCCTCTCGCACCACCTCTTAGATGCATCCCTCTCTCTCTCTCTATCCTTCTCCCCTGGCCTTATTTGCTTCTAACACATGCATGCATGTATAACGATCGATCTCCCTACATATACCTAGGTCGTCTTTAACTATTTCCCCCCACCCATCAATTGATGTACCTCACAAGTTATGTCTCTCCTTTCTCTGGCACAGGACAATTGATCATCCTATGTAGTTATGTCTACTTACCACAGCCATATCATCCCCCTCATCATTCGTGCATGCCTCCTGACCCATATCTCACACGCACGCGCACAGATAGGCAGCCATCCCCTCTCTTATCGATATTGCAAGTGTGCCCTTCGTTTGTCTAGCAAGCCTCTCCCACCATTTGTTACAAGCAACTCCACTACCACCCCCTCCAACACTCTAGCTCTGTCTCTCTCCCAACCATATTCCTCTCCTACACATATGCATGGATGCCGATCGATCTACCTTAATACATAATTTAGGTCTCTCTCCTCCTCCACACATATACCAGCCATTGTACCTCTATAGTTAATAAGGCCTCCCCCCACCACACACCGATAGTTGAGCGTTGTAGGTAGGTATCCATGCCACAGAGACAAACTGCACATATCCCCTCTCATGTTCCAATAGGCCAGCCACCCTATATCTTTGACGTGGGCACACGTAAATTCGATGGCACTCTTTATCGATCGTGAACGCACAAACACACACATCATCCCTCTCTTCAATTCTATGGATACCCCAAGCCGATGATACCTCCACTCTCTTCTTGTGATCGCCCCTCTATATATATGATATATCCAGGACTCTATTTTCACACACATTGCATATGTTACATTTTTTCATTGACACCCCCCCCCAAAAAACTCACAAACCCACACACTATATCTCTCTATGTTTGTATCTCTCTCACACAACCCCACGTAGGTGGTGTATGTACACAAAGAGAATAGGTGCATGTACTGACGCTTCGTGCCCAGCCACACCCGCGCGGGTACATGGTGGAACTCATTTCTATATGAAATGGCAGCCCACGTGCTCATTTGAACGCATGTAGCGGTTGTTTACCTACGGATGTCGTGTACCACGCATGCACGAAAAAAAGTTCCACTTGATGCATTGGCGCGTTATTTTTAAATAAAGTTATATCGCTCAATGGCACGTACACAGAATATAAAATGATTTTTATGGAGACAAAGGTAGTTCGCTCCACTATATACAATGGAGCCTGCCTGCCTGGGTTTGTCTCTCTTTAGAGTATCTCACACAAAGCGATGGTGGCCTCTCTCTCTCTCTCTCCCCGTTGATCACTAATCTGGTAGCATCCCGTCCACCGGCATAAAAGGAGGATGTGCATCATTTCTCCGTTCGACGGCGCCGAGGCAGCACGTCCCGATCTGCGATACCCACCATTCCCTCTG
Organism: Triticum aestivum; assembly: GCF_018294505.1. Taxonomy (NCBI): domain Eukaryota; kingdom Viridiplantae; phylum Streptophyta; class Magnoliopsida; order Poales; family Poaceae; genus Triticum; species Triticum aestivum. Next base: position 131,258,512 of record NC_057803.1, on the reverse strand, counting down.
ACCAAGCTTCGGCGTGGTAGGGCCTACGCCACCTGCTCGCTGCCGCAGTATGGGCAGATCGCGCCCGCCGCCGCTCACCTAGTTATAGCCCGACGACCCCCAGGTATCCCCATCGGCCTTGCCCCACTGCCTATCTTCCCACGTCGCTGCATGTGGAAAATCTTGCATGTGGATCTAACATAGTTCTTTGCCCAAAACGTAGCTCGTCCAGCGTACTTTCCATATTGCAATCTCATCCTCACACCGTTTTAGACAAACACAACCGGGTTTTTATCTTCCCTCAGGACATGGAATATGTTTCTCTTTAGTCGTGGAATGTGTCATCAACTGTTATTGGCCAGTAATTGTTTCCTTTCTACCTCTTTTTTGCAAACAGGGCTATCCATTTCACCTCATTGCTATTGCGACCTTTTGGTGAACTGCACAAATCACTTTTTTCTTAAGAGTGTTTTGTGCAGTTGTACTAAAATGTCACAGGAGAAACGTCTACATTTCAGTGTGAATGCACAAAGGGAGATTGGTTTTGCTCTATCCTCCTCATCCAACTCTGAGCCTAATCTTCTCCAACTATTTGCTTAATCTTCTCCAACTAGTTAGTCTTAAGAGAGACTGCAAAGGTGACCGGCTTCTATTTGTGTGTTTATTGTTTCATTAGCAGTCCTCTATTATCGTAATCACACTTAATATCTTTGGAACAGGGACGCTCAGCTCTATTTTAGTGGAACTACACAAAATGATCGGAATGTTGCAAGCTCCAGACAGCTACTTTTCCCAACATGAATTGTTGATTTGGACAGAGCTGGGGGGACGTTGCTGCCAATGAAAGCATGGAACAATTTTAATTTAACACCTTCTCACAACTTTGTCTTTAGTTGTGATGTACTATTAGCTCTGATATTCTAATAATTGAGATGCATTAGCAAGGAAGTTAGTTTTTTATTGTTTCCGGAAGAGCATTGATGGCAAGACACACAAAACAAAAGCTAAAAGCTCAGAGCATTGTACAATTTCATGTCACTGGAAAATTATTCGTATAATACATCAATTATGTAAACAAATGCTGGAATCTTGATAGCATTGCCAGAAGCCTCTTCAACATCCGGGTCCATGTGCCATGCACAAAATTATACTTCCTCCGTTCCTAAATATTTATCTTTTTACAAATTGCAAATGGACATATTTTAGAGTGTAGATTCACTCAGTTTGCTTCATATGTAGTCACTCATTGAAATCTCAAGAAAGAAAAATACTCTATAGTATACTTAAGAACAGATGGAGTAGGGCACAACCGCATGGGAGACTCAGCCCGGTTGTTGTGCCGCACTAATAGTGAGCAGTAATGAGCAGTCGAATCATAAGCCCCACCTTTCCCACTGTAAGTTGCTCGGAAGAAGCAACCATCAATACGCCCTAAAGTCTCTCTGGTTGTGGAAATGCATGGGGATAAATGCATCAAAATGAAGCGCGCCCTGTAAACTATGATGGAGGGAGGAGTAGTATGAGGCCCTGTTTGGATCACCGTTTCTCTTTTGAATACACTTGTAAAATATACACACCTGCGCCCGTCGTTTCAATTCCGGGTGGAATTTGCATAGTGGCCAGTAACTTATAGGTGTAAGTTATACGACTCCGTATTGAAATACAACCATTCCAAGCATGGCCTGAAGGTGCAAAACCAAGTACGCGTATGGCTAGTCGGTCAATGCACTTCCTCTTGGCATATCACTGACATGTGGGACCAGAGTGTGAGCAAACCGATCTCAATTGATGGCAAAATAGCCAACCCGCCGTTCCTTGAGAGAGACGAGGAGCGAGAACACACAGACGGGCTCGCACGAAGGCTAAGATATATTTGATCATGGTTTATCGATATCATCATTACATGTTCGATGTTTTTAACACTACCATTGGGCTCCCGTTTTCCGCCGTTCTCCCGAATAAATCTATACTTTATCAGAGATTAAAATAAAATAAGAGTACAGATGCTCCACCATGCGGTTCTAGTAGTAGTAGTAGTACTCGTACAACTATAAACCTTGCGCTTGGCTCTTCACCTCTTCGTGAAGTCGAACAATGATGGTACTCCGCATGTTTGGTACTACAGTGTATGCCTGTGGCAATCTGACACCGAATGAACTGCTGCATGTCCACCGCCTAGGCAATGGTAGGTTGCATTAGTCAAAAGCATAAGCGAGCTTCACCTTGTCCTGCAAGCTTCTCCTTGTTCTGCGAGTTGACGGGACACACCAAAAAGTAGTGCTAGTCCATACTCCCTCCTTTCCGGTTAATATGCCTTAATCTTTTTGCGGGTAAATTAGAGAGCTTTATTGATATATAAGCATCCTTAGGACGATCAGCAAAGAGACTGGTCACTAGGAAGCGAGGTACGTACCCCACAAAAAAAGAAGAAGGAAGCGAGGTATTTCATCAAGCCAGCTCTCGGCCACATTCAAAGTGCAGCAAGGACGGTTCGCACAAAGATGCGCCGCAAGGTTTGCTGACCTGTTTACATGCTGAATAACACAAAAAGAGGAAATATTACCGAGTGCTCCTATTTGTAAAAGGATCTGAGCCATAATTAAGCGAGAATTGTGGCGAGTGTTCCATGAAATCAACTTCCATTATCACATGCGAGAACCCTCGAAGAGAACCAAATGTGTTGAAGATTGCTTTACCACATTTTTAAAATATAATAAGGGCGCAGATGCTCCTCCATCTGGTTCCTAGTATAGTATACTACATACATCTATAGTCGTAGTACTAGTACTAGTAAACTTTGCGCTTTGGCTGTTCGCTTCTTCGGGAAGTCGAACAATAATACTACTAGTATAGTGTATGCTTCTGGCAATCTGACACTGAATTTACTGTTGCACTTCCACCGCCTAAGCGAGGGAGAACTTGCATTAGTCAAAAGTTTCTCCTTGTCCTGTGAGCCACCGCGCGCAAGCTTCTCCCATCCTACAAGCTTTTCCTCGTTCGGCAAGTTGAAGGGACACAGCAAAGTAATGCTTGTCCATACTGCCTCCTTTCCGGTTAATAAGGCTTAATTTCAAATAATATAAATACACTGTCTGTGAATGTTTATTTGTAAAAATACGGTCAGTGGACTGCATAGTACGCTCATTGCGCTCAATATATATATTTTCGAGTGTTTATATGGCCACTATCTCACCCTGGCTGAGTATGTGTGTGCATGCACATGTAGGTTGAGCACTTGAGCGTGACCATGTGTGTTCCCTCGTGTGCTCGGACATGCATGCATTAGGGCATCATGCGCGTTTTTGCATCCATGTGTACGTGTGACTGTTGCATGCATGCACGAGGTTGTAGTCCCTTACATTCACATGTTCATAAGTCAATGCTTTGTCAAAATGATGCATGCTAGGTTTAATCATTCGTTGTTCATGCATGCATTCCCGATATTAATACATCGGTAAAGAAAATTTCTAGAGGAAAACGAGCCCTTGAATTGAGTACAAAGGGGACCAATAAGCCAGGACGGAGGGAGTACCAGTAGTGAACCGGAAGGAGGGAGTAGGTACTAGTAGTACAGTACTACGTAACAACATGCAGTAATAAAATTCCTCTGTGCGCATCCTGTCTACTCACGTGTCATGCAAGAAAATAGAGATAAGTACAAGTGAGACTCAGGAATGGTCATACACGTAGGGGGAGTACGTGTAGGGGCCACTAAGGAGCGGCCAAATCACATAGTAAGTTAGTCGGAAGAAGCAACCATCATTTCACTCTTCAATGACACGTATGCAATATAAAATCGTTGATGTGGAGAGAAAAAGAAAACCACTATATATATTTATATACACTAGCAGGAGCCTAAGATAAAAGCCTGCTTGCTTGGGTTGCTCTCTTCACAAGCATAGAACGCCGGTGGCCACACTGCTGGTCACATATCCGGCCAGATCCCGCCGCTGGGGGAAGGGAACAATGTTCTGCGTAGACGCGGTCGACATCTGTGAGGGAGAAAACCACAGTCGGTGCATCCCAATCGAGGGTCCCCGCGGTATGGGCTGATGCCGCATCCCAACCGCCCTTCTAGCTACAACCCGACGTCCCAGGTAGTACATCTTCCTTTTGGAGCTGGCTTGCTCCACTGCCGCAGCTCCCCACGTACCTCCATCTCCATGTCGATCTTTCTCTACTTCTACTTCCTTCTATTTGTGATGAGTTTATGTCTCATGAACTAGTTCTAGTACTATTATTTTAATCACACTTCTTCAACATCTTTGCCATCAGAGATGCTCAGCTCGATTTTAGTGGAACTGCACAAAAGCATGGTATGATCTGAGTGTGCCAGCCGTCTTTCCTTCGACAGGTTCTACCTAGCCGGGAAATTAAATCATGTTTAGGGTTTAGGGTTTAAGTCATAGTGACCCCATCAGTAGTTGTTCTTTTGTACACACTCTCACAACTTTTGTCTTTAGTTGTGAATTAAATATTGGCTATGATCTGTGAATCATTGAGATGCATCAGCATGCGTGTTAGTTTTCCTTTGTATTAGGAATGAAAGTGGAGTGGAAAGTTTCCGTTTTTCCGTATAAAATGGAAACGGAGAGAAACCAACGTTTCGTTTCGTTGGATCGCGCCATCGAGCAAAACCAACGTTTAAATCACGGCTGTCACGTTCGTGTCTCACCCTCCTGCACGGCTCGACCCCACATGGTCGCTCGGCATGCCACTCACCGCAAACCAATTATATGATAACTTACCCGCCTACTTGTCAATGGATCGCGCCATGGAGTAAGAGGACTACTAGAAGAGATTGACGACTTGGGGGAGGACAACTAGCTCTAGCACGGACTCCCAAGAACTTTTTACATGCATGTTGTGGCCGGCTATTGCGACCTTTGAACGTGGAGCAGTTGCGTGCACCGGGAAGCGGCACGGGTGACCCTCTCTCGGCCGGCGTGCCGCTTCAATGCCGGCGCCAGTGAGAGGTTGCTTCCGCTTTGGCCGGGCATGAATGCGGCACTGACCGTTTCGGGTGGGAAGCACGCGCGGGTGATGAAGAGGGTTCGGGTTGGTCAGGAGCGGGCGTGGCAGCGGTCCGGACGCCCGCAAACAAGAGATGTTGTACGTTAATATTGCTGCGTATATAATTAACAATGTAAATAATGTGCCAGTTGGACAAATATGATTGGACATGGAGATGGAGATGGAATTTTATGTAAACACGGATATGCATGTCTATGTCTTTTTGTTTTTCGTAGGAACAAACCTGTATTACTCACGTAGCCAGGCTACACTCGGAGTTACAAAGTTCGACAATGCCATCAGGGCCTGAACCTAGCCAAACAGCGATACGGCCACTAGTCCTACCATAATGAGGTAAAGTATGAATGATAATGTTGTTGTTTCATCGAACATGGGCAATACAAGTATTTCAGAGTGCCATGAGCGACCTAATCTCATGCACCAATAAACCAAAACAAGATCTATCAAGATCTTCATTCCTAATCCTCGCCATATTTGTAGCTTCAATGTAGTCGGTCTCGATATTGATATTTGGAGCTTAGACTCCGGATGTACTTTACAATATTAATATAATTTACCGTAGAATGATTGTTCTACGGTGTATGGGTCAAAAAAAAGATTACTCCACTGCAATGCGAGCGACAAACCCTCTTTGATGGCCAACAATTCCGCTTCTAGTGCATTCACGCAATAACACAAGCTTCCACATGAAGAGAAAATTATAGCACCCCCAGCAGTTCCGTTCTCTAGAAAGAAGGAACCACACGTATTCAGTTTTACCCAGCCATCCTCAGATGCATGTCTATCTCTATGTGTGTGTTCGCAATGACTCTCGCGAGTTTTTGATCGAGTTTTCTTTCTTGGTACGTTAAAAAACTGCCCGCTAGTTTTCATTTCTTTTTTCCAGGAACGCGCGTATTCTATTTAAAACCACTGCTATGGAGAGATTTTTTACTCCATTGTATCTATAGCCTCTTGTTTGATATGATTTCTCGCGTCTCGCTCTCTCACCCTCTCCATATCAAAACAAGATGACAGTGTCCACTCTATCTCTCTCCTCACCGGTGGTCATAGATCCGGCCGAATCCCTTCCGCTGCGGGAGGTGAGGAGGTGCAGCGTTGATGTTGTCGCCGTCAGCGATGGAGGAAGCCGATGTGCACCGTCCTCTCGGAGGCGGCGCTGGCGCAGATGAAGGTCCTCCGCTCCCTTGTTCGCTGTCGTCGTGTGGGCAGATCCTGCCCGCCTAAGCGACATCTCGCCCACATGAGGTATAACTTCTTGTACTGGTCCAGCTCCCCAGGTCACTGCATGCGGGTTTTCTTCTATAAGACTACTCCCCAGCTCGCTATGTATAGTAGCTAGGGTTCGTCGGATGGTCCAACATCACCTACTATTATAAAGGAAATGCCACTCGAAAAGTTGTCCTGATTTATGCCTCGGTTGAGGTATACTTGTTGTTTCGACAAAAAGTACATGGTGGTTGTGCGGTCATTGTCCGTATGCTCCTATTGCTGCTGCTAATCTAATACTATCACTAGTTAAATGAAGAAATTCTTTTTTTCTTGGGTATCCTGGTTTAGTTCGCATCAAGATAATCATGATGCTTCTATTTATTGGTGTACTTTTCATTAATTCTTATTCACAACTGAGATATCGTTGTTAATCTTGTACCACTGCCAAAAGAAAGTAACAACACTATATCCCTTTTTTATATTTTTGCAAACAACGATGCGTATCTCCATACCCGGGCATGTCTTCCTCAATTTTAGTGGAACTGCACAAAATCGGATGGCCATTGTTGTTCCGCCTCACTATCCTCTACCACATGGTTCTTCCTTCCTCGAGCTTGATGAATGAGAGGAAACAGACCATAGTGAGGATTTGTCGAACTTCATAGGTTCCTCACCCAAACTTGATGCCAAATGGATGATGCATCACCACGATGACCTATCGATGCTCATGGTGGCGCCTCATGGTTGCATCGGCTGGTGAAGCTGATCGATTTTCAATGGAAAACAAGTTGTCTTCCATCAGTGCTCTTTGCTTGTTACCCACAAAGATGATATCCTTCATCAGTTCACCTTGGTTGCATTGGAGACGCAGTCATCTTTCACATTGGTGCAATTTTATCACACAATTGGCTATGAACCAAATGTTTCCTCAAAGAAGGATCGATGTTGGTACTACGAGCATAAGTTTTGTATTGATTTCTAAGCTTTCTCACAACTCTATCTTTAGCTCCCCTGTAATTTTATATGTCTAGATATTAACTTTGATTTAAAAAATGGTGTGGACTGAAAACTAGGGTGGACGTAGTAGCCCTCCATTTTTATTTACTCCGCATATTAGATTTGACTCAAGTCAAACTTTGTAAAGTTTGACCAAGTTTAGGCCGAACACAACAAACCATAATTATTGAGAGAGGGCAAACTGTACATACTATAAAACCTTTCCGATAATTGAAATTAAAATTCTTTATTTGTACACACTCTCACACGTTTCCGATAATTAGGCGCATGTGTGGTTGTTCACTTAAGAGAGGGTAGTGTACCGCACACCTCAGACAGGAAGTGTGACCAGGACGCGTGTATCGTTTGTTCATCGGAAGTAGTAGTTTTCTTCACTGGTACGTTAAATTAAGAGTTTCGTTTCATACTTACACAATTTAAAAGGATTTATGGGGAGAATAAGAAAACGACTCTACTATATATTAGTAGTATACACGAGTACTATATGGACGCAGCTTCATTGACTTAGTGCACCTGCCTTTGGGTTTATGACATGTGGGCCCAAAATGTGGCTGGTTCACCTACCATAGAGCCAAAAGCAGGTGCAGTTAAGGCACCAGAGCTCACTCCGTACTACAATATATATGTAGTACTATATAAGCTGGAGCCTCAACACTTGTTCGCTAGAGTTTGCACTCTCCACACTCTCGCCACGCTGGAGGCTCGGCGTTCCTTTGCTAGGGTTTGCTATATTCACGGTCTCTCACCCAGTCACCCTCTTCACCAGATCTAAACAAGAATGCGTTGGCCTCTCACTAGTAGAAAAAGGGCATATTGTCCCGGTTCGTAAGGGCCTTTTGTCCCAGTTCCTAAACCGGGACTAAAGGGTCGGTAATAATGCCCTGTCCCTTTAGTCCCGGTTCAATCCAGAACCGGGACAGATGGGCCTCCACGTGGCCTGTGCGCCGAGCCCAGGTAGGAGGGCCTTTGGTCCCGGTTGGTGGCACCAACCGGGACCAATAGGCATCCACGCGTCAGCATTTCTGTGGCTGGGGTTTTTGTTTTTTTGAAGGGGGGGGGGGGTTTGGGGGTTTTGGGGGGTTAATTTAGGTGTTTCATATATTGTGTTAGCTAGCTATAATTAATAGAGAGAAGTGTCCTCTCTTATGTCCGTGCTTGGTCGATGCTATGTACTATACATACGTATAGAGAGGACAAGACACGCTAGCTAGCTAGTAAGCAAAAAAAGGAAATAGAAGATCGTCATGAACATATATGCATACAGAGAGAAGTGATATCGGCCACCTCTCCTTCTCTAAGAGATTGGTCGAACAACAAGTTCTTGTATATCTATCCGACACTACCGGCTACATATATACAATAATTATCTCTTACAAATATAATCTCCTAACATACGGACTCATGGTCCACATAGTATTCTCCGTCCTCAGCGATCACGTGGTCAAGAAAGAATGCCGCCAATTCCTCTTGAATTGCTCGCATGCGAGCTGGTGCTAGGAGTTCATCCCGCTTCCGAAACATCTAATTTGAAAAAGGGGGTCAATACATATATATATATATATATATATATATATATATATGGATGAATGAAACTCAACACAATGATGGTAATAAAATAAAACTGTGAATGTTGTTATTTAAGCACTTCATATTGTTCGTCAGAGTAGCCCCACTCACAGGTCGTGTGGCGGATGGACTCGCAAACATAGTATCCACAGAAATCATTCCCTTGTTCCTGCCACAACCACTTTACAAGAAATAGAGGTCAATCAAACTGATAAGCAAGAATACCAAATGGTATTGATGAAACTAGCACTTGAATCAATAGGAGATGCGCGGAACATGCTACTATAGTACTTATTTTCAGGTGTCTAAATTGCAGCTTCTTTGGGAGTCCCGGAGCTTTTTTGGTGAATTTTTTCCAAACCCTGCCAGACAAAGAAAACAATTACTTGATATATCAGGAAATGAACAAAGTTGCTGATATGGTGGATAATGATCGATTTAACTTACTTCTCGAGCATTTGAGTCATGTCCGCATAGTCGTGGGGATCTTTTCGTCTTGAGTCTAAGACGGTTACTAGTCCCTGCTCAAGCTTAATCTCTAGGAGAATATAGTGGAAACTACACACACATGCATAACTCATCAATTACATTACTATAACCTTGACTAATATATAAGGGAGACCGAATATGCACAAGACAGTAACACTCACTTGAAGTTGTAAGGAAAGAGTATTATATCTTTGTTTTCATTTATTACCAACGATCGTATCAAGTCGGCCTCGATATCTGCGGCATGAAATTTAACCTGAGTTGCATCTATGATATTTGTGTTAATGAACCCAATATCACCGATTTGTCTTTTCTTCAATTCGATGATCTTCAATCTGCATAATATAGTGAGGATAATTATAAATACATGCAATGAAAGAGCTGAGCTATATAGAGAGACTTAATGACAGAAGTAGTATTACTTACAGACAGTAGCACGTGACCGTTGCTTTATCGAGGGCCAATTGATTGAAAAACTGAAAGAACTCCTCAAATGGAACAGGCAACAGATCAATTCCAACGAGGTCATGCTCCTTTTTAACTCTCACATACAAAGTACTCCTCCCCCCAGACTCTCTGCAGATTTTCAAGTACCAATCATGCAATCTTCGCATCATCGTTGATAGAGATCTTTCATCTTTGACGAGAGGCTTCCCGTACTCGTATCTTTGTATCTGCACCTCCATGAAATCATAATGTACAACGCCGGGTAGGAAATCTCCAAGATTGCTATAACCGGGCACCATCCTCAGATAATTAGCGACGATGTCGCTAGGCACCTTGAGCGGGGGGCATGATTGCTTCGCTTGTTCGCCGAGCTGGGCAATTTGTTTCCCAGCTCGTCGTTCTTTCAGCCTTTGATCACTGACAGTACTTCCCGATCGCTCCTCTTCGGCAAATTCCTTTCCAATAATGCGCTCATAGTTTCCTTTCGGTGGAGACTTGGGTGGTTTTGTCAGGGCAGCCAGAGTGCGCTTCGCTTTCACCGGATCTACCTTCTCCTCCGGAGGTGGATGTTTCTTTGCTTTCACCCCTTCAAATAAGTTCCTCACTTCTTCTCGCGCAATCTTGGCGTTCTCCTCCGGGGTCCTCTCGTATGGTAACTTCTCTGGAGTCTTCAGAGAAGGACCGAATCTATATGTCCTCCCGCCTCTGGCTGTACTGCTAGACGCCGGCAGAGCAGACAGAGCGGTTGTCTTCTTTGCTTGCTTACGAGGCGGAGGAGAAGGACTACGACGCGCTGGAGCAGCCGGAGCGGCGACAGGTCTCTTCTGCCCTTGCTGACGAGGCGGAAAAGAAGGAGGCTGGCTACTCGGGTGCGCCGACGTAGGCGGAGTGCCGCCACGCGCCGGAGAAGGAGCCGGCCGAGTGCCCTGATCGTCACTCGCCGGAGGAGGAGGCGGTGGAGGAGGCGGAGTGCGCTGACTCGCCGGAGGAGGAGGAGGCGGAGGCGTCCAGTTCGGAAGGTTGATGAGCTCCTTCCGCCATAGGCATGGAGTCTTCAGAGCAGAACCCAGCCGAGTCTCCCCTTCACCGGTAGGGTGGTCAAGCTGGAGGTCCTCAAATCCCTCCGTTATTTCATCCACCATCACCCTAGCATATCCTTCTGGAATCGGCCGGCAGTGAAAAGTTGCGCCGGGTTCAGTAGGAAAAACAAAGCCAACAGCCGCCTTGACCTTCATATTAATCCATTGCGTCATAAGGTGGCAATTTTGAGACTCTGTGATAGCATCCACGGGATAGCTGGCAGGAGCCGTCAAGACATGCTCCGGCAGAAGCAGCTCGGTGGAAGCCACGCTGCTTCTCCGCTGAGATGGCGGGGTAGCTTCGGGGGAAGCTTTGGCAGTTATTTTGCTACGATTTGCTTCTCGTTCCTCTATCGCTTGTACCCTAGCGTGCAGCGCGTGCAGTTGGGTCTGCTCCACTTTCTTCCTCCCCTCGTGGCATTTGTAACTGCCTGCATCCGAAAGCCCAGCCTTCCACGGAATGGAGCCTTGCATGCCTCGTGTCCGTCCAGGGTGCTCAGGATTCCCGAGGCCATTGTGAGCTCGTCGTTCTCTTTGTCTGGAACGAACGTCCGTTGCTGCGCTGCTTCGATATAGTGCTTAAGCCTCTTGACTGGTATTTCCATTTGCTCATCCGTCCAAATGCACTTCCCTGATACAGGGTCCAACGTTCCACCAGCCCCGAAGAACCAAGTCCGGCAACGGTCTGGCCATTTAATTGTCTCTAGTTCGATCCCTTTATCAACCAGATCATTCTCAATCTTGGCCCAGTTAGGCTGGGCTGCGAGGTAGACACCTGACCCCGTGCGATGCTGATGCTTCTTCTTCGCAGCATTTTGCTTGTTTGTCGCCGACATCTTCTTACTCTTTTTGGATGTCTTGTGGGCCACAAATGTGGGCCAGTGATCTCTGATCTTCTCATATCTGCCCTTGAATTCTGGTGTCTCTTTATTTTCGACAAACTTATTCAGCTCTTTCTTCCACCTCCTGAATAGTTCTGCCATCCTCTTAAGAGCAAAAGACTTGACTAATTGCTCTTTAACTGGCTTCTCCGGATCATCCTCTGGCGGTAGGGTGAAATTTGACTTCAGCTCAGTCCAAAGATCATTTTTCTACATATCATTGACATAAGACACCTCAGGGTCTTCTGTAGCCGGCTTTAACCATTGCTGGATGCTGATCGGGATCTTGTCCCTAACCAAAACCCCGCATTGAGCAAAAAATGCACTCTTTGTCCGGAGGGGTTCAATCGGTTGGCCATTGGGCGCGATTGCTATGATATCAAACTTTTCCTTCGAGCTCAACTTTCTCTTCGGGCCTCGTCTCTTTACCAAAGTTGTGCTCGATCCGGAGGGCTAGAAAAAAGAACAAAGGCTTAATTAATATGTGTACATACCAAAACAATGAATGCATCAATTAGCTAGTCAGCAGAAGCTTAAGTAATATATATACCTAGCCGGACTCGGTTCGGTCACCGGAGACGTCATCACGGACTCCTTCTTGCACCGGCATTGTGTCACCGGAGTCGTCCTCACGGTCTCCTTCTTGCACCGTAATTAGGTCACGGGAGCCATCATAATCATACCAGCTGCTTCCATACCATCGGTGTCGTTGAGAAACAACGAGCAGACGACATCACTTCCTCGTGCGATTATGTCCCCCAACAACTCTTCTTGTACTTCCTCTCGGGCGGTGTCCATAGTTTCTACAAATATTTACAACATGGCAATTATTATTCAAACATGACAGATGGATATATTAGTGGCAAACGTAGAACTAATATTAATTAGTGGCCTCGACGCTGCTTCTCTAGGGTTTGGGGTGGCCTCGACGCTGCTTCTCTAGGGTTTGGAGTGGCCTCGACAACGCTTCAAGGATAAAAAAAGAAGAGGAAGACGAAAAAAAAGAGGAGAAGAAAGAATAGATGAGTACTCCTCTATTCTTTCTTCTTTTCTTCTTCTTCCTCTTTTTTATCGGGAACGAGGGTCGTCGAGGGTCGCCGAGCGGTAGAGGAAACCCTAAATAGCAGGTATCGTCGATGTGAGATACATGTGGCCGTCGGTTTCGGACACTACATCCACGTCCCACAAGTGACGCGGGCTTCGACGCCCACGTCACTTGTGGGACGTTGATGTAGTGTCCGACACCGACGGCCACATGTATCTCACACCCACGGTACTTGCTATTTAGGGTTTCCTCTACCGCTCGGCGACTGCAGGGGCGGCGGGCGACGGTGACGGCGCGGTCGGGGGCGACTGTAGGGGCGGCAGACGGCGTCGGGGCAGCCTGGCGGCGTCGAAAAGATCGACATCGTCGGGGGCAAATGGTCGATGAGAAACTGAAATTTTCACAAGTCCTGGTTATATAGCAAGAGCACCGGTCCCGGTTCGTGGCACCAACTGGGACCAATGCCACCTTTAGTCCCGGTTGGTGCCACCAACCGGGACCAAAGGGGGGCATTGGTCACGGTTTGTGCCACGAACCGTGACCAGTGCCCCCTTTAGTCCCGGTTGGTGCCACCAACCGGGACCAAAGGCCTGCACCTGCCAAAGCCGTGGTGCGGTGGGATGTTTAGTCCCACCTCGCTAGCTGAGGAGCGGCCGCACCTGTTTATATGCGCTGCCCCGCCCTCTCCATCGAACTCGTCAGAACTGCAGGCCTTTGGGCCTAATCTCATACCGCTATGCCTGTGGGCCTGCTGGGCCTTCTGCAGGCCTGAATCCTAGCCCATGGATGGGCTTCTAGTCGTATTCTGGCCATGGTGGCCCAGTAGGTGGCATTTTTATACTATTTATTTTTTCATTTCTACTTAGAACTAAATACTTATAGTTTTTTAGTGATTTTTTTCTTTTAGGTCACAAAAATTATAAACTTTCTGTTAGTGCCATTAGTTTTAAAATTTGAATAGTTTCAATTTGAATTTTTTAAAATTTGTGTGAATCACTAGTTTATGAATAACTTTACTATAAAAATTGATTTTTGAGTCATTCTTTTTCATGCTATTTAATATTACTGTGTTTTATCATTATACTCAATTTGGTAATTTTAGTTAGTCATAACAAATATTATAGGCATTTTTTCTTTTTTGCTATTTATTTTTTCATTTCTACTTAGAACAAAATACTTATAGTTTTTTAGTGATTTCTTTTTTCTTTTAGGTCACAAAAATTATAAACTTTCTGTTAGTGCTATTAGTTTTCAAATTTGAAAACACTTTTTTATTTTTTTTGTTTTCTTTGTTGCTTTATTTATTTTATTTTGTTTCTACTGACAACAAAATACTTATTGTTGCTATTTTTATTTTTTCAGTTTATTTGTTTTGATTTTGTATTATTTATTTTCTTTTGTTTTTTACTTTATTTTTTAATTCTTTTTGCTTTTAGGTCAGCAAAATTATAAACTTTCTGTTAGTGCCATTAGTTTTAGAAAAATTATAAACTTTCTGTTAGTGCCATTAGTTTTCAAATTTGAATAGTTAAAATTAGAATTCTTTGAAATTTGTGTGAATCACAAGTTTGTGATTAACTTTACTAAAAAAATGAACATAGATGCACCTATAGAGAAAATTCGACCTCAATTCATAGTTTTGAAATGAACTCTGAAAAAGTTGGCATAGCATACTCGTGTGTTACAAAGTTGGCATGGTATCATCATAATAGTTGTGGGAGAAAGTCTTCACTTTTTCTTCGCTTGTGTCATTTGCTTATTGCGCCGTAACCATGGATAATCTTCATCGTTTATCAGGATGCTTGGGTCAGCCTTGACATTGAAGGGAGGAATTTCATGAAACTTTTCATAATCTTCAGACATGTCTGTCTTCCCCTCCACTCCCAGGATATCCCTTTTTCCTGAAAGAACTATGTGGCGCTTTGGCTCATCATATGATGTATTCGCTTCCTTATCTTTTCTTTTTCTCGGTTTGGTAGACATGTCCTTCACATAGATAACCTGTGCCACATCATTGGCTAGGACGAACGGTTCGTCAGTGTACCCAAGATTTTTCAGATCCACTGTTGTCATTCCGTACTGTGGGTCTACCTGTACCCCGCCGCCTGATAGATTGACCCATTTGCACTTAAACAAAGGGACCTTAAAATCATGTCCGTAGTCAAGTTCCCATATGTCCACTATGTAACCATAATATGTGTCCTTTCCGCTCTCGGTTGCTGCATCAAAGCGGACATCACTGTTTTGGTTGGTGCTCTTTTGATCTTGGGCGATCGTGTAAAATGTATTCCCATTTATCTTGTATCCTTTGTAAGTCAATACAGTTAAAGATGGTCCCCTGGACAACAAGTACAGCTCATCACAAACAGTGTTGTCACCTCTGAGACGTGTTTCCAACCAACTGCTGAATGTCCTGATGTGTTCACATGTAATCCAGTCGTCGCACTGCTTCGGGTGTTTGGAGCGCAGACTGTTCTTGTGTTCATCGACATACGGGGTCACCAAGGTAGAGTTCTGTAGAACTGTGTAGTGTGCTTGAGACTAAGAATATCCATCCCTGCATATTATTGAATCACTTCCAAGAGTTCCTTTTCCAGTCAGTCTCCCCTCATACCGCGATTTAGGGAGACCTATCTTCTGAAGGCCAGGAATGAAGTCAACACAAACCCCGATAACATCCTCTGTTTGATGGCCCATGGAGAGGCTTCCTTCTGGCCCCAGGATGCGTGGTTACGGACATATTTCTTTAGGACTCCCATGAACCTCTCAACGGGGAACATATTGTGTAGAAATACGGGCCCTAGGATGACAATCTCGTCGACTAGATGAACTAGGACGTGCGTCATGATATTGAAGAAGGATGGTGGGAACACCAGCTCGAAACTGACAAGACATTGCGCCACATCACTCCTTAGCCTGGGTACGATTTCTGGATCGATCACCTTCTGAGAGATTGCATTGAGGAATGCACATAGCTACACAATGGCTAATCGGACGTTTTCCGGTAGAAGCCCCCTCAATGCAACCGCAAGCAGTTGCATCATAATCACGTGGCAGTCATGAGACTTTAGGTTCTGAAACTTTTTCTCTGGAATATTTATTATTCCCTTTATATTCGACGAAAAGCTAGTCATGACCTTCATACTGAGCAGGCATTCAAAGAAGATTTCTTTCTCTTCTTTCGTAAGAGCGTAGCTGGCAGGACCTTTATACTGCTTCGGAGGCATGCCGTCTTTTTCGTGCAATCGTTGCAGGTCCTCCTGTAAATCAGGTGTATCTTTTGTCTTCCCATACATGCCCAAGAAGCCTAGCAGGTTCACGCAAAGGTTCTTCGTCACGTGCATCACGTTGATTGAAGAGTGGACCTCTAGGTCTTTCCAGTAGGGTAGGTCCCAAAATATAGATTTCTTCTTCCACACGGGTGAGTGTCCCTCAGCATCATTCGGAACAGCTAGTCCAAAGATTACGTGTAAATCATTGACCATAGCAAGTACGCGATCACCGGTACGCATGGCCTTTTATCTGCCTCGCCTTTGAAATGCTTGCCTTTCTTTCGACATTGATGGTTGGTCAGAAGAAATCAACGATGGCCCAGGTACACATTCTTCCTACATTTGTCCAGGTATATACTTTTAGTGTCATATAAACAGTGCATGCATGTGGGGTATCCTTTGTTTGTCTGTCCTGGAAGGTTACTAAGAGCAGGCCAATCGTTGATGGTCATGAACAGCAACGCCTTTAGGTTAAATTTCTCCTGTCTGTGCTCATCCCATGTACGTACACCGTTTCCATTCCATGTCTATAAAAGTTCTTCAACTAATGGCCTTAGGTACACATCAATGTTGTTGTCGGGTTGCTTAGGGCCTTGGATGAGAACTGGCATCATCATGAACTTCCGCTTCATGCACATCCAAGGAGGAAGGTTATACATACATAGAGTCACGGGCCAGGTGCTGTGATTGCTTCTCTACTCCCCGAAAGGATTAATGCCATCCGCGCTTAAAGCAAACCATACATTCCTTGGGTCCTTTGCAAACTCATCCCAGTACTTTCTCTTGATTTTTCTCCACTGCGACCCGTCAGCGGGTGCTCTCAACTTCCCGTCTTTCTTCCGGTCCTCACTGTGCCATCGCATCAACTTGGCATGCTCTTCATTTCTGAATAGACGTTTCAACCGTGGTATTATAGTAGCATACCACATCACCTTCGCAGGAATCCTCTTCCTGGGGGGCTCACCATCAACATCACCAGGGTCATCTCGTCTGATCTTATACTGCAATGCACCGCATACCGGGCATGCGTTCACATCCTTGTATGCACCATGGTAGAGGATGCAGTCATTAGGGCATGCATGTATCTTCTCCACCTCCAATCCTAGAGGGCATACGACCTTCTTTGTTGCGTATGTACTGTCTGGCAATTCGTTATCCTTTGGAAGCTTCTTCTTCAATATTTTCATTAGCTTCTCAAATCCTTTGTCAGCCATAGCATTCTCTACCTTCCACTGCAGCAATTCCAGTACGGTACCGAGCTTTGTGTTGCCATCTTCGCAATTGGGGCACAACCCTTTTTTGTGATCCTCTAACATGCGATCAAACTTCAGCTTCTCCTTTTAACTTTCGCATTGCGTCCTTGCATCGATAACGGCCCGGCGGAGATCATCATCATCGGGCGCATCGTCTGGTTCCTCTTGATCTTCAGCAGCTTCACCTGTTGCAGCATCATTGGGCACATCGTCTGGTTCCTCTTGATCTTCACCAGCTCCCCCAGTTGCAGCATCACCGTATTCAGGGGGCACATAGTTGTCATCGTACTCTTCTTCTTTGCTGTCTTCCATCATAACCCCTATTTCTCCATGCCTCGTCCAAACATTATAGTGTGGCATGAAACCCTTGTAAAGTAGGTGGGAGTGAAGGATTTTCTAGTTAGAGTAAGACCTTGTATTCCCAGATTCAGTGCATGGACAACACATAAAACCATTCTGCTTGTTTGCCTCAGCCGCATCGAGAAACTCATGCACGCCCTTAATGTACTCGGAGGTGTGTCTGTCACTGTACATCCATTGCCGGTTCATCTGCATGCATTATATATAATTAAGTGTCCAAATTAATAGAAGTTCATCATCCCATTAAAACCAAAGTACATACATAGTTCTCATCTAAGAACATATAGCTCTCCAGAGCATCTAATTAATTAAACCATACATTGAAACTATGTAAAACATTTCAATGCGAAAACAAATACGATCATAATCGCAACCAAGGCAACAATTGATCCAACGGCATAATGATACCAAGCCTCATTATGAATGGCATATTTTCTAATCTTTCTAATGTTCAAGCGCATTGCATCCATCTTGATCTTGTGATCATCGACGACATCCGCAACATGCAACTCCAATATCATCTTCTCCTCCTCAATTTTTTTCCTTCAACAAATTGTTTTCTTCTTCAACTAAATTTAACCTCTCGACAATAGGGTCGGTTGGAATTTCCGATTCACATACATCCTACATAAATAAAATCTATGTCACGTTGGTCGGCATAATTTTCATAAACAATAAATGAACCAATAGTTATAAAGATAATATATATACCACATCCGAATCATAGAAAGGACGAGGGCCGACATGGGCGGATACCAAAACCATCGCACTATATAAGATGCAATAATAAAAGTAAGAAAATAATACAAGTATTTATGTAAACATACAAGTAAGAATATTTTTCCTTTCAGAAAGAAGATAAGAACAAGAGGCTCACCACGGTGGTGCCGGCGATGAGCTCGGCGCGGGTGATCAACGGTGGTGAAGACGGGGACGGGGCGTGACAGACCGCTAAACCTAGACAAATATTGAGGAAAATGGAGCTTGGAGGTCGAGCTTGGAGAGGAGAAAGCTTAAGTAGTGTGGCTCGGGCATTCCATTGAACACCTTGTGTGCATTGGAGGTGAGCTAGAGCACCACCAAGCCCTCTCCCCCTCGGCCAGAAAAAATAGAGCAGTGTGCTCTGCTCTTATGCGAGGGGGTATATATAGGCACCTCATTGGTCCCACTTGGTGGCGTGAACCAGGACTAAAGGGGAGCCTTTGGTCCCGGTTCAAGCCACCAATCGGGACCAATAGTGGTGGGCCAGGCGCGAGGCCCATTGGTCCCGGTTCGTCCCACCAACCGGGACCAAAAGGTCTAGATGAACCGGGACCAATGGCCAACGTGGCCCGGCCGGTCCCTTGGTCTCACGAACCGGGTCCAATGCCCCCATTGATCCCGGTTCTGGACTGAACCAGGACTAATGGGTTGAGCGGGCCTGGACCGTTGCCCCCTTTTCTACTAGTGTCTGTCTCTCTCTCCCCCCTCACAGCTGGTGAAGGAGGCATCCGGATCCCGTCGCACCGGGAAGGGGAGGAGGTGCAGCGTTCACTATATCCCCTTCAGAGAGGGAGGCAATCCACTACCGGCTGCGATGTTCTATTTCACCTAGCGCCTGTGCGGGAGGGCCACCGACCCCTTCTTCCTCGCTGTCGTATGTAGTGTGGGCAGATCCGGCCTCCCGCCGCATGGCTTGCCACATCCCGATGACCCTAAGGTATCAGTTTCTTTGAAACCGTCATTATTCTAGCTGCATGCAGATCTTTTTCGATTTTGTAGTCGAATCTAGGTCTTGGTTCAAAGAGGAAAGAAGTGTGTGGGGATGGAGCATGAATCTGGGACGTGGTTTAATGAGGAAAGGAGGGAGGGAAAGTTGTATAGACTGGTTATCCATCCACTTTGTTGGTGGAAAAGGGAAAAGGGGGTAACCCAGTACACACGTCTGTAGGAACCAACCTCTATGTTGAAAAGGGAAAGAAACTAGGAGGTCGGGTAGTTTGTGCAGGACTAGATTTGCTGCCCTCACATAGGAAAAAATTTCAAAGAGAACAAATATGGGACCAACGCAGATATGCTGCCTGGCTCCATACTCTGCATCACCCATTCATATGTGTGGACGGACATGGTGCTGGCATGTCCCATGTCCCATGTCCCATACAACTATTTTGCTGTTGTTAATCTAGGAATGCTGCTAGAAAATTGAAGCAATGCCACTGTTAAAAGTAAATTACATTCTTAACGAATGTCATTTTAAGAGAATGTCTCTGTTAATATGAATCAATGCAACCGTTTTAGAAATGCTACTGTCCTACTTTGTTTTCCATCAAGATAAGTTAGATGCTTCTTTTTGTTGCTATTTGTTTCATCCTCCTTTATTAGCCAGTAATTGTTTCCTTTTTTGCCTCTGTTAAAACAGGGATATATATTCAACTTGTTGCTATAACAAACTTAAATGTCAGACCGGCGACTTTGATTGATTTCGGTGCAACTGCACAAAACGAGATTGGAATTCCTATTCGTGTTGGCAGATCCATAGGTGATCTTGTGTGCGTCATGACATGTTGGTACTTGTCTTCATGCACATGATCGTGCAGTGTGTTTTGAGATGTTGTGCTACTTGTATTGGTATTGTTTTAAATAAATGTTGAATTGAAGCTATTGTATTGCTCTCTTTTCCCATTAAGTAGTGAACAAAAAAGTTACCAACTCAGACATGATGCTTGTTTCTTTTTTACAGAAAACTCTGCATCACCCCCTTTATAATTAGATGGAAGCACATGGTGTTGTTGCGCCCACTCTCCCCTGGAACTGTTTATGCTTTTTCTTAATCTAATGCTGATGGTAAAATTAAGCAATTCCACTCTTAGAATTAACTACTGAACTGTTTTAAGAGAATGTCTTTCTTAATATGAATCAATGCAACCGTTTTAGAAATGCCACTGTCCTATACTTTGTTTTCTATCAAGATAAGGTAGATGCTTCTTTTTGCGGCCGCATGTTTCCTACTCCTTTATTGGCCAGTAATTGTTTCCTTTTTTGCCTCTGTTAAAACAGGGATATCTATTCAACTTGTTGCTATAGAAAACTTAAATGTCACACCGGCAACTTTGCTTGATTTCAGCGCAACTTCACAAAACGAGATTGGATTTCCTATTCGTGTTGGTAGATTCATATTTTATGTTGGTTGTCCCATGAAAGGTCAGTACAGGCTTTCATCCACATGATTGTGCAGTGTCCTTTGAGATTCTGTGCTACTTGTATTGGTACTGTTTTAAACAAATGTTGAATTGAAGCTATTGCATTGCTCTCTTTTCCCATTTAGTAGTGAACAAAAATGGTACCAACCCAGACATGATGCTTGTTGCTTTGTTACAACAAACTCTGCATCACCCCCTTTATAAGTAGATGGAAGCACATGGTGTTGTTGCGCCAACTCTCCCCTGGAACTGTTTATGCTTTTTTTAATCTAACGCAGCTGGTAAAATTAAGCAATGCAACTCATAGAATTAACTGCTGAATCTTAGTTCAAAACTGCAACACTTGTTAGGGATTGGCGGAATTACTATTTTTGTGGCCGCATGCTTCATCCTCCTTTATTTTGCCAGTAATTGATTCCTTTTTGCCTCTGTTATATCTAGTCAACTTGTTGCTACTGCAACATTTTGCTTCGCTAAATGAAACACTTATGTTTTAAGAGTGCTTTGTGTAGTTCAACTTGAATGGCACACCGACGATTTTGCTTAATTTTGATGGAACAGCACCAAAGGAGATCATGGATTTTCATATATGTGTTGGGATTTCTTTCAAGTCCTCCATGCGAGTTGTTTCAAATCTTGGTCAAGAAAGGTCAGTACCGACTTTGATCCACATGATGTTGTAGTGTGCTTTGAGATCTTGTGCAACTTGTATTGGTGATGTTTTGGATAAATGTTGAATTGAACCTATTGAACTGCTATGTTTTACCATTGAGTGGCAAAAATTGTTCCAACCCAGACATGATGCTTGTTTCTTTGTTACAACAAATCTCTGCATCACCCCCTTTATAAGTAGATGGAAGCACATGGTCTCGTTGCGCCCACTCTCCCCTGGAACTGTTTATGCTTTTTGTTAATCTAATGCCGCTGGTAAAATTAAGCAATGCCACTCTCAGAATTAACTACTGAATCTTAGTTCAAAACTGCAACACTTGTTAGGGATTGGCGGGATTACCATATTTGTGGCCGCATGTTTCATCCTCCTTTATTGGCCAGTAATTGATTCCTTTTTTTCCTCTATTAAAATAGGGATATCTATTCAACTTGTTGCTATTGTAGACCGGATTTCCATATATGTGTTGAGATCTCTTTTAGGTATTCCTCACGAGTTGTTTCTAATTTTGGTCTTGAAAGGTCAGTACCGACTTTCAGTACCGACTTTCCTCAGAATTAACTATTGAATGTTAGTTCAAAACTGCAACACTTGTTAGGGATCGGCGGGAGTACCATTTCTGTTAGGGATTGGCTGGAGTACATGTTTAAGAAATGTATTGTTCAGATAATGTCTCTGTTATTATATATCAGTTACAGTGCTTTATAAATGGTACTATCATGCTTGGTAGTTCTTTCTACATGTTTAACCAAGGTATTGTTAAGATAATGTCTCGGTTAAAATGAAGCAGTCGCATTGTTTTAGGAATGGTACTTTTCTGCTTTGTCGTTTGTCGGTGTCAAAACCAGCGGATCTCGGGTAGGGGGTCCCGAACTGTGCATCTAGGATCGATGGTAACAGGAGACGGGGGACACAATGTTTACCTAGGTTCGGGCCCTCTCTATGGAGGTAGTGCCCTACGTCCTGCTTGATTGATATTGATGAATATGAGTGTTACAGGAGTGGATCTACCACGATATCGTAATGGCTAAACCCTAGAAGTCTAGCCTATGTGGGTATGGTAATGAGTATATGTGATGTCCTTTCCAGACTATCCCCTTCGGTTTATATGGACACTGAATGGATCTAGGGTTTACATGGAGTCGGTTACATAAGAAGGAATCTTCAGTCGCCAATCTTGCCTTCCACGCCAAGTAGAGTCCAATCTGGACATGGTGCAGTCTTCGGCCTTCATGTCTTCACAGCCCATCAGTCCGGCCCATAGATAACAGGCCGTATGCCCGAGGACCCCTTAGTCCAGGATTCCCTCAGTAGCTCCTGAACCTGGCTTCAATGACGAGGAGTCCGACATGCAGATTATCTTCGGAATTGCAAGGCGGGTTCCCCTTTCTCCGAACTCCAAGATAGTCTTCGGATGTAATGATGGTATCCGGACCTGTCATACACACAAACGCAGAGAGAATATAATATTTGCACGAATCTAATCTGTTGACAGCTTTTTCCCAACACGACATCACGTCTGTCCAGTTATAATTTCGAACCATTTTTCTTCAGCCAATCCATGCTACGAGGCGTGGTTGTTACTGGCACGTCTTATCAAAACAGAGATCGTGTCCCCTTATTGCGGCATTCTCATCAATGCGGGCATGGGTAACTCAACCATGCCATTTATACAGTCCTAGGGAATAGGCGAATCCTAAGGCAAGTGAGGAGGCGTTTAATATTTACTGCCTTTATAAGGGGATAAGGATTCCCTCTTCCTCTCCTCACGCTCTCACTCTGCCTCCGTCTTTCCGATCTCAAGCTCCAACGCCCAAGCTCTCATCTCCATTCCACTTCAAGCAACCATGTCCGGATCTGGTGGTCAGGGCAACTGGATGGTCTCCTCCGTCAAGGAGGAGGACATTACTAGGCTCTAGGCGGCCGTATATTTGGCGAAGGAGATCGTCCATCGTCTGCCAGCCGAGTGACAAGTTCTCCCCACTCCGGAGCCCACAGACAGGGTGGTATTCATCCCCCATTTCTTCCGCGGGCTAGGGTTTACACTCTACCCTTTTGTCCGTGGGATGATGTATTACTACGGGATATATTTCCATGATGTGTCCCCGAATTCCTTCCTCAACATCTTGGCGTTCATCATCGTGTGCGAGGCCTTCCTCTGCGTCCATCCCCACTTCAGGTTGTGGCTCAAAATCTTCAACGTGAAGCCGAAGGTGGTGGACAGACAGCACGTGGAGTGCGGAGGGGCCATGGTGAGCAAGCTATCCAACGTCTCATGGCCTAAATGGACCTATGTTGAGACAATAAATGAGTGGCAGAAGCAGTGGTTCTATATTACAGAACTTCGCAGCACCACCTGGGCCGCCACTCCTGAATTCCGCTCTAGCGCTCCCATGTGACCCACCTCCTGGGTCGAGAAGAGTTCGGACTGGTGTGCACCTGACCAGCGGATAGTGCTGCAGACGCGCGTTTAAAGTATGGTGACCAAGGACATCAAGCTTGTCAACATTATCCAGGTGATTAATCCGCCGGATCCTTCTGTGCCAGCGCCGCAGCCGCCCTTTATGGGAATTCAATCCGAAGAAGCACCAGACCCCTGAAAAGGATCTTCGACACTTCTCATGAAGGGGCCTGGAAGTTTCTATTTAAGGGCAACGAGAAGCCACCGGCCACGGACTCAGACTGTGGTCACAACTGTAACCGCCCCGCCAACGAGGTATGTTACTTTTGATGTACTCCCAACTTAAATGTTTCGAGGATGACGTCTGAGATTTTAGTATTGCTTCCTCAGGATTGGGTGGATGGGGTGAAGCGGATCCAGTGTCCAGCTCGATTGCCCGAAGAACCAGTCATCCCGCGCCTGGCGAAGATGCTAGTGCCGACGCCATATACGGCGTCGGAGAAGAAGGCTAAGAAGAAAGCCAAAGGGGCCAAGAGCGGCCCCCGTCGCAAGGGTACTTCGGACGCGGCGTCCGAAGATGACGAGGCCCATTCCTCTGTCCCTGAGGAAAATGACGAGGAAGAGGAGGGGGAGGAGGAAAACTACCATCCTCCCGAGGAGAAGAAGAAAAAGAGGGTGGCCTCGACACATCTGGAGGCGCAAGCGCCCAAAAAGAGTAATGGCGTCCCAGCGGTTGACACCGCGTGGGACGTCGACAGTACTCCGAAGTGTCGCCCCTGTACCGGGCCCCATGCCGCATCGTAAGTGAGATGACTTATTTGTGCGCACATCCAGCCCTTTCTTTTTATTGTTCTAACATGGTTAATCCATACTATTGCAGTCTGTCCCGTGACCTTATCCAGCCATCCTCATCTGGAGGTTCGTTGGCTCCGTCGGAGATGGCGAGCATGTCGCCACCGCCTGCTTACTCCCCCAGGGCCAGGGATGACACCGAATTGTTATCTCGGAGGAACGCTCCGAAGGGAGGAGACGAGGACGTTGTCCGGGAGGCGCCACAAGGCGGAACCTCCACCGCCGAACTCATGGGGGAGTCAATCCCCATGGAGACTGGCGAAGAGGGCCGTATCTAGTTCGGCCCTCAACTGAATATGATTCTGGAGACCCATGTGGCTCCGGAATCGGGCGAGCAGCCCCCTTTGTAGGAGGGTGTGTGTCGCCTCCACCGGTGGCTCATGTCCATCCAGGAGCGCCAGATGACCTGATGGGGGCGCTACGAACCGCCCTCGTCGTCTACGAGCACCGTATCCTTATGGGTGCGGTGATTGAGAAGGTTCAGTCAGCCAAGAGCGGACTGAATGAGGCCTGCAGCAGCCTGTTAATATGTTTCAAGGTAAGAAAGAGAAAAACCATGTATAGACCGTAGGCCCTAAGATGATGTCTGGTGTTCGGCGAGGAGGACTGGACAGGGGATCAATCCTTATTTATAAGAGGCTGACTGAATATATATTTATAAGCAGGCGTCCCTGTTGGCCATGACCTCGCATGCTGCTGAGGTCTCTGAGTTGAAGCGGAGGCTGGTGCGGACCGAGAACGAGGTCGGCGAGGTTAAGGTTCGGCTCCAGGAGAAGCAAGGTGAGGAACGACTTGCTATATGTTCGGGAAGGGATAAATGTTGTATATTGACAGTGGTATTGTGATATCTGCAGAAGCCGTGACCGAAGTCGAGGCCCTGAGGAAGGCCTTGGGCGAGGTCGAGGAGCAGGCTGTCCAATAGCAAGCTACCTGTATGAAGCTAAATGCCTGGGTCAAAGAAGTCCACCAGGAGCTCCAAGATGCGGTGAAAAAATGTGAGGCCTTGGAGCATGATGCGTCGGTTCGAGGGACTGAACTCACCAAGGCTCGTCAGAGTGCGGAGACCGCACGGAATGAGGGCCAGGCCGCCTCCAGGAGATCCAGGAGGCCAAGAAGATCACAGTGGGTAAGGCATTTAAGATGCAAAGCAAGTATGCAGAGAAGCAGTACCTTTTACTAACCCGGGTTCGGAGTTCCCAGGGGCTTTTACGGATTTGCCATGTAGTGTATCAGACGCTGTGCAGTTCTATCGACCCGAAGGAGGGGTTTCTTCGAAGAGGCTCTTCTGGTCGTAGTATGCGGCACCAAAGAATCCCGTGTCCTTCACCGATCAGCTAAAACAGCTGATGGGGCTTCATAGGGTGGCCGAACTAGCCATTAAGGATGTGATAATCCAGCTGTGGCTAGCCAAAGCTATGCCTAGTAGCTACTTCGGACTCGTGAGGCGGATGGTGGATGCCTGTCCTCGGCTGGATGTTATCAAGTGCTCCGTCTGTATTGAAGGTGCCCGTATGGCCTTCGCTCGCTGCAAGATGTGGTGGGCAAAGATGAACATTGTTGAAGTCGCCAGCAGGCCGCCGGAGGGCAAGGAGCACCGCACACCCGAGCGATATTTCGAGAATGTTGTAGAAGGGTCTTGACTTGTAGCGGCGCAATGTTTGCATGACATTGTATTTGAATAAATGTATTCATGTTGCCTTTGTCTTGTATTATGGGAACAAAGCCAGTTTTTGTGAAGTAATTTTATTATGCTTTGAATTGTTTCCTCCTGTACGGCCGTGTTGTGTGTAATCTAAGGGTTAGCTAGTCGTCGGCTTTTACCATCACGTAGATAGTATAGAGGTGTTCAGGATGGAATCTAAACAATCTTGATCCAATTACATGGCCCTTGAAGGAGTTGTTTAGCGCAACGTACAAGGCAATCAGACTTTATGTGTCAGGACCCTGATTCCAAGTCACATCGATCTAGCCAGTAACACCTCATATCACTTTGCGGCCTCACGCACGGGTATTCCCACGGGTGTTGCCTTACCATGGCCCGGGACCGTTTGCGCCTTTTGGCTCACGTATATGATAGTGTCGCTAGCATCCATATGACAAAGAACCTGGGCCGACATGGCTAGTCGTGAACCCAAAGCGGCACCAACCTATGGGGACAGCCATACATGAATCACATCGAGCATGTCGGTCAGCAGCGTGTGAATCCGGGCTGTAGCACTGGGCTAACAGGACACTGGGAACCCGGGCTGTAGCAGGCTAGGAAGGACTCCGGATGTCACCGCGTGACATTTCCCGAAGGGACAGACACAAGAACGAAGTGAACCACATACGGCCAGTCAAGTGTCCTGAGCAGTAGTGCTGGGCTAGCAGGACTCCGGTGAACCGGGCTGTAGCGAACTACTATGGCTCATGGAAGCACTAGACTACATTTCGCCATAAGAGATGCTGCCAAGGATAAACAACTAGATTGTCAGATCCCACACATACCAAGCATTTCAATCATACACACAATATGCTCGATATGTGTAAATACAACATGGCATCACAACAAAACTCTACGACTCAAGTATTTATTCATTAGGCTCCGAAGAGCGAGATAAAACAAACATGGGTCTCATGACCCAACATTCAGAGCATACAAGTCAAAGCACATGCGGAAGCTTAACATGTCTAAGTACAGACTTCTACAAATGAAAAAGGCTGAGAAGCCTGACTATCTACCAGATCTTGCCGAGGGCACAAGATCGTAGCTGAGGTATCAAGCTAAACGTCGAAGTCCACACGGAGCTACTAGCGAGACTGAAGTCCCTTGGCAAAACATAAAATAAGCAAACGTGAGTACAAATGTACCCAGCAAGACTTACATTAGAACTAACTACATATGCCATGGTATCAATAAAGGGGGTGGTGGAGTTTGACTGCAGCAAGCCAGCTTTGACTCAGTGGCTATCCTATACTACGACTGTGAGTAACTCTTTTGGGGTGGCGCACACGAGTCCGCATATTCACCATATCAATACACCACTATGGATCCGCTCCCGTCTCCCTACGAGAACGCCATCCATAGCACTCACGCTTATCTTGTGCATTTTAGAGTATCCACTTTCACTTGTCTATGAACTATGCAAGGGGTCCAAGTTTCCATATCCGAGGAATCCTGCTATTCAAATAGATAATGATAACCCTGCAGGGGTGTACTTCTTCACACACGCTCTTGCCACTTACCACCATGTACACGTTGTGTATCTCGGCAACCTTCAAGCGGAAGCCTGGCGAGGGAGTCGGCCTCGACCTGACTAACCACACAAGTCTCTCGTCCAGGTTTATCACCTATTCGGGTTATATCCGCAAGGAGATCCGGCTGGGGTGTCGCTCACGGCCCCAAACGATGTGTACAGGGTTCCCAAGCCCACCATCCAGGTGCCACTTGGTACACCGGGCCACTGTGTCTAGTCTGCCCCAAGCCCACCTGTACCGGGTTCCACTTGGTAGACTACTAACACTACCTACAAACACCAGAAACTAGTTGCAACTCCTGGACAGAGATCGAGTGGATTAATAAGTCGAGAGGGGTCGAGTTACCGGAACCCAATGTGTGGTAGTAACTGTTCATGGATCACAAACACAGAACTCTGTTCCTAAGAACGGTTGCAATGAGACAACCCACCATGTACTCCTACATGGCCTCTCACCGCTACCTTTACCAAATCGTGTTCACACAGTTAGCTCTCAATAGTACGACATGTTCACCACATTCTAATTCATCCCCGATGAATCAGACCTGATTCAACTCTAAGCAGTAGCAGGTATGACAAACAAACATGAATGAGTAGGCACATCAGGGCTCAAACAACTCCTGCTCATGCTAGTGGGTTTCATCTATTTACTATGGCAATGACAGGTCATGCAGATGAAAGGGGTTCAGCTACCGCAACATGTAACAGTTGAAATGTTGTTGTCCTAATGCAGTAAAAGAGAGCAGGAGCGAGAGAGTGGGATTGTATTGGAATCAACAAGGGGGTTTTGCTTGCCTGGCACTTCTGAAGATAATATAGTTCTTCATCAGTGTCATCAATCACATCATCAGAACCACGTCTATCGGGGGGAAACAATCACCGGAAAACACAGAAAGAATATAATCAATGCAATGCACAATATGATGCATGATCATGACATGTCAACATGCTGTGATTTGTACTAATGCATCTAGCAACAATTTGAATGAAGTCCGTATGAACCAAGGGTTCATATGCAAACTCCATAAGGGGTATTCAAAATGCCATTATCATGTTTTCACTTATACAAGGGGTATAAGTTGGTTGAACATGCATGAAAGTTTCATAAATGGATAGACTGGATTTTTCTGATAATTTTTCGTATATAAATTATTTCATTTGGAGTTACGGTTGATTTTCTATGATTTTTGAAGTTTTGGGCATTTTCTGAACGGCTCGGTCCAGGTCAAACCTGACGTGTGGGTTCCAAACGTCAGTGACACAGTTAACTAACAGGGTTAATTAAAATTAAACTAAACCTAATCTAGTTTAGGTAAGGCCTGGGCCCACATGTCAGAGGCTAACCTATCTAACTAACTTAATTAACGCTAATTAATCTATTGCTTAATTAAGCAGGGGCCTGGCCCACACGTCAGTGAGTCAGGGGGGAAGTCAAACCCAGCCAACCGGGGTCAAACACGTCGGAGTTGACCTGCGGCTCGTCGCCGGCGAGGCCAGAGATGGCAGGTGCGTTCGGGATTCGTCCTCCGGCGTCCAAAACGATGGACAAGGCCATCTACAGAATGAGGATACTCGTCCGCGTTGAACTGTGCAAGCGGGAAGGGCACGGGTGGAGCAAGCTCGCCAGACTTGAGCTCGTGGCGGCGGCCGACGCTCGGGTGAGCTCGGAATGGACGCGGTAGGGCACGGAAGGATCCAAGGGTGGGTGTGTTCGAATCATGGGGCTGCACTGATTGAAGTGGTGAGCTCGGACATGTGCTTGCACGGCCGTAGCCACAACGGCGTCATGGCCGACGGTGAGGTTCTCTCGTCTCCGGTGGAAACGGCGGCTACACGGCGCAATCGATGCGGGGAGGAGCGGGGTTAGGGCAGGAGCTCACAACGGTTGCAATGAGGGCGTCGGCTAGCTCGGGGAGGGGCTGGTGATGACGGGAGGTCGCCGGCGATCTCGGTGACCCGAGGTTGAAGAAGACGATGGTGATTGCGATGTAGTGCTCCCCCGGTTGTTTATCTCGGCGTGGACAAGGAGGGCGAAGATGCGGAGCTCGGGGTTGCCGAGAGGGAGCGAGGGAGTGGTTGTGGCCGCGGTGAACGGCGTCGGTGTGCTCTGGCTCGTTCGGTCGGCCATGGGAGAGAGAGCAGAGGGGAGGGGAGAGGTTGGGGGCGAGGGAAAGAGAGGTCAGGGGTCTCTGGGCGTCTCCAGGCGCGAGGGAGAGGTATGAGGTGGCAAGCAGGAGCTGGAGCCTGCGGCCTGCGCGGGCGCTCTCTCGCGGTGACAGCAGCAGCTTTGGGGCGAGGGGAGGAAGACGACAGGAGGTCGCAGTGGCCTGGGCCAACAGTGTTGGGCCGGAGCTGGGCCGCCAAGTAAGTAGCACAAGTAACCTCTTTCTCTCGTTTTATTTTTGTTTTCTATTTTCTGTTGTTTGTTTTGATTTGATCTATATACCAAATCAATTTGAAACTTCATGGAAATAATTGTGTGAGCTAAGTGGCCTTATCCAAAGCCACACAACAACTTTCAGAATTATTGAACATATATTTCTTATATAATAAATATATATCCAATTCAAATAGTTATTGAATTAATTTCAAATGCCCAAAATAAATATTTCTGAGACTCCAAAAATATTGGTTTGAATTTTACCTCTTGCCAAAAATTTTACAAAATAACAGGAACATTTCCTTGGACTCATTTGAAAAGATTTTTAATGTTGATTATTTCTGAAGTGATTTCTGAGGGTTTCAACTAACCTCAATTCAACTTTCAGAATTTAGACATGATGCATGGATGCTCTCTTATGCAACTATTGCAAACAATTCTAGGGCTGTGAAAACTCATCCCCACTAAACGAGAATCTCGTCCCGAGATTCAGGACGTAGGGCAAGAGGAAGAGGGGACTCGAACTATCACAATCTTCATGACCCAACTGCACTTCATAAGAACGTTGATTCATTGCATCACCTTGATCTCGACGTCTTGCTTTGAGAACTACATCCAACATGACAACTAGAAGAAAGGAAAAACTCTAGAAGAATCGATCTTCTCGAAGATCAAGCAACTGACAAACAACTCACGGAATGAGACATAGACCACCTCTTGAGCTGAGATACAAAACACACATCAGGGTGATGGGAA
Organism: Triticum aestivum; assembly: GCF_018294505.1. NCBI lineage: Eukaryota > Viridiplantae > Streptophyta > Magnoliopsida > Poales > Poaceae > Triticum > Triticum aestivum. The sequence continues at coordinate 131,227,404 of NC_057803.1, read as the reverse complement.
GAGATAGATGTCAAGGGTTCAAATTGGTAGGCAATAATTCCACGCAGTAGTAAGATGGTGCATGGTTCCAAAGTAGCGAGGGGATAATTGCCATGATTCCATAACAGAGCACCTTAGGGAAGGTGACTCATAGAGCTATTCCCTTCAGTGGCAAAAAAATTACTTTTGATATAAGGATCATTGAAACTCTTTATGCCAGCCTAAGGCAATCACAACAATCATTTGGCAGAGTACTAAGGGATGGTATACTCAGACTAGAATGGATGATGTGGACTACCTTGTTGAAGACAATGCAAGGGATGATTTTGCTTATCATCGGGAATGGATGGGACCCATGGTAGGATGGCACCACGGAGGGTGCAGGCTGGGAACAAAATGCAAACGCTGGGAATGATTCTAGTAACTGGGGAGAAGCTCAACAGTAGAAAATGATTCCACTGTTTGAATGATTATAGCATAATCGAAGGAACTGGGAGCACATGAATTCCTGGGGAGCAACTTCTATAATAAGGCGCACGAAGTCCTCATGGAGAAGATGGAAAAAGTTGCTCAATCGAGATACTACAATGATAGATTTTCTGGCTAGGTGTGTCGGCCAGAACAACAATCTTGTTGGGACCTACATTATAGATCTTGGAATAGCTCCAACCATCATATCTGCCTGAGATTCAGATCTGGTTGGTAACGGAACATTTCTGACAGCATGTCTGGAAAAGAAATTTTGCAACACAAACAGGTGAAATGATGTTGCGAGATTCTCAGGAAATGAACTATGATAGCAAGCTCCAAAACATGAGTTGATTCTGCTACATACATGTAAACATGATGTCCAAGACAAGCATGATCACGTAGAAGTCCTACAACAAAACACTACCGAGTTCAGGTGGGGAACCATCATCGAGGATATCGAAGTCTTTTCATAAGTCCGGATTAGCTCTTATGAAGGGACTCCTTCTCCTTGAGCAAATCAGTCAGTGGCTTGGTGTGCTAGGAACACATATGGAATGGACGCGGCCAACCTATCAAACCATAGAGCACTTCGCACGTGCATGACTGACTTGGGATGGTACCACAGGAAACAAAACAATCTTCATCGAACTCACGGCGGCAACTTGCACCAAATGCATGTGAATCAGAGAAAGTCACTTCTTTCACCAAAACTTATACCTCATGAACGGAACACGAAGGCAATGCTTACAAAAGTTTCCAACACTAGCTCAATGTTCAACATGAATCATGGAGGAGACAAGATGCTGCTGTTGGGCTCAACAGCAACTCATCGGAATTTCCATATCACTAAACTTCCACCATTATGTGAACAATGTGTTAGTATTGGTCAGACCAAAAGATGTAATGGTGTATGCTCGAGGGATCAACCACGAGTAAGACAACATTACGAACATCGTTGTTACTGATTTGATTTGATGATAGCCCACACTCAAATCAAAGGATTGATAAGACAATAGGTCCAACAACTGATCACAGGGACTAATCGATGAAGATATCATCTTTCTTCAACACACACTACACAAGAATATCCCTTTGGAATGAACTAAGTTAGGCAAGGTTTTATCTTTCAACTCTCCAAGTTGTTGTTCAGCTTAACCAAGTAGCTCAGGGGTATCCAACACGGATTCTTGGAGAAAGGGTGGTTTATTGGAAAACCAACTTGATCACGAACTCAACATATTGGCCAGGGACGACCTGGGGATACTTCCGTGAAGATATCCAGAAAATCATGAACCACCGAAATGTTATTAAGCTCGGGAGCAATCTTGCTTTCGAGGCAAGATGGTATGATCAAAAGGGTGAGGAATTGACACAATCCTAACTCATTGATTGAAGAGTGCACCACAATAAGGACTAGGTAGCACGATCATTCTTAGGATGATGACTTAATAACCAGCACGCTAAGAATGAGAGTATTGTCCATTAACTATCAAGCAACAGAGTTGCTAAGAATATTGATTTCACACATCACGGTTCACTTGTCGGCATTCTGGTCACAACAACACAAAGACCGAGGAATGAATAATGATGGCGAGAAGTATTACTGTACCAAGAATTCATGAGATGGTGTGCAATTCCCATGACATTCTTGATATAAAGATGGTAATACTCCAAGGTAGAACAGAACAAAAACTGGATTGACATTTTGATCTGTGGAATACAACTAGTTTGACCCAATCTTAGATATGGATGAGGTACTGGAGTTTGTTTCTCCTAGTCATTCTGGAATAGAATGGCTTGATGGACCACAGGAGCGATAGGCACCGATGAACGAATGCTCACATACTCTTGACAATCAATTGATAGATGAAGGTCGGAATATAACTGAAGGGGGACAACTCAAATGAACATTTAACTTTCTGAGTTGTGGATGCATAGATTAGTATATTGAACCAAGTTCAACATGTTTCTTCCGGATAACCCATGCAGAGAGGTAGGACTGGCAGAGTCACAATTATGAATGGAGAACTCCTCAAGAGTACTCTGATTGTGATCTTTTGGTTCAAATAACTTCTGCCGTATTGGTTCATGGTATTTGGAAGAAGGAAATACCACGGACCTCGAGGACTATCGCAAAGGTTACTAATATCCAAAAGGAACAAGCAAACACTATCAACATGAGGTAAGTAGGGTGAATCTTGGGTCCAAGGACCCGAAAATAGAATACCTACTAACTGAATAACATCACGAGATGCTATCGAGAATGGTGGCCAGAATCATCACACAGGGAACACCAAACACGTCTAGATTACTATATCTAAGATACCCTAGTGTCATAATAATAGCTCGAACATATATGTCAAGACAACAGATTACCACAACTCATTGATTAGTGTGCTTATTCTGACCAAAAGGACATCGGGAACGGAAAGAAAGGATTTGCAAACGCATCAGATTATTTAGAAACCTGGGATGACTCAGACAGCATAACGGCTGTAAATGCTCAAAGATATTTGAGTCATCCTGCAAAATGATGGCATAGCCACTCAACATCACAGTAACAAGGTTCTGAGGCCAGCTATGAACATACGGAAGTAGTAGAAGCTGAACTGAGACTTGAACTCAACAATCCTAGGCAACTACGGTTTAGTAACACGTCATCCTGAGAGATAGAAGATAAGCCTAGTTCTTAACCCCCGTAGAAGAGAGAGGATGACTCAGATCAGAAGGACATAAGGTAAAGGAGTAAAAAGAGCCTTACGTTCTCTTCCACAATCAATTCCCGTATATAACTAAAGCATTTCTAGACACAACTTCGACTAGGGTGGATTTGTAATCCTACAGGCAGTCAGGCTCTGATACCAAAGCTGTCAGGACCTTGATTCCATGTCACATCGATTTAGCAGGTAACACCTCGTATCACTTTGCGGCCTCATGCACGGTATTCCCATGGGTGTTGCCTTACCATGACCCGGGACCGTTTGCGCCTTTTGGCTCACGTATATGATAGTGTTGCTAGCATCCATATGACAGAGAACCCGGGCCGACATGGCTAGCCATGAACCCAAAGCGGCACCAACCTATGGGGACAGGCATACATGAATCACATCGAGCATGTCGGTCAGCTGCGTGTGAATCCGGGCTGTAGCACTGGGCTAACAGGACTCTGGAAACCCAGGCTGTAGCAGGCTAGGCAGGACTCCGGATGTCACCGCGTGACATTTCCCCGAAGGGACAGACACAAGAACAAAGTGAAACACATGCCGGCCAGTCAAGTGTCCTAAGGAGTAGTGCTGGGCTAGTAGGCCTCCGGTTAACTGGGCTGTAGTGGACTACTATGGCTCATGGAAGCACTAGACTACATTTCCCCATAAGAGAGGCTGCCAAGGATAAACAACTAGATTGTTGGATCCCACACATACCAAGCATTTCAATCATACACACAATATTCTTGATATGTGTAAATACAACATGGCATCACAACATAACTCTACGACTCAAGTATTTATTCATTAGGCTCCGAAGAGCCAGATAAAACAAACATGGGTCTCATGACCCAACATTCAGAGCATACAACTCAAAGCACATGCGGAAGCTTAACATGTCTGAGTACAGACTTCTACAAATGAAAAAGGCTAAGAAGCCTGACTATCTACCAGATCCTGCCGAGGGCACAAGATCATAGCTGAGGTATCAAGCTAAACGTCGAAGTCCACACGGAACTACTAGCGAGACTGAAGTCTCTCTGCAAAACATAAAATAACCAAACGTGAGTACAAATGTACCCAGCAAGACTTACATCAGAACTAACTACATATGCATCGGTATCAATAAAGCGGGCAGTGGAGTTTGACTGCAGCAAGCCAGCTTTGACTCAGTGGCTATCCTATACTACGTCTGTGAGTAAATCTTTTGGGGTGGCGCACATGAGTCCGCATATTCACCATATCAATAGACCACTATGGATCTGCTCCCGTCTCCCTAAGGGAACGCCATCCATAGCACTCACGCTTATCTTGCGCATTTTAGAGTATCCACTTTCACTTGTCTATGAATTATGCAAGGGGTCCAAGTTTCCATATCCGAGGAATCCGGCTATTCGAATAGATAATGATAACCCTGCAGGGGTGTACTTCTTCACACACGCTCTCGCCACTTACCAGCATGTACACGTCGTGTATCTCAGCAACTTTCAAGCTGAAGCCTGGCGAGGGAGTTGGCCACGACCTGACTAACCACACAAGTCTCTCGTCCAGGTTTATCGCATATTCGGGTTCCATTCGCAAGGAGATCTGGCCGGGGTGTCGCTCACGGCCCCAAACGATGTGTACAGGGTTCCCAAACCCACCATCCGGGTGCCACTTGGTACACCGGGCCACTGTGCCTAGTCTGTCCCAAGCCCACCTGTACCGGGTGCCACTTGGTAGACTACTAACACTACCTACAAACACCAGAAACTAGTTGCAACTCCTGGACAGAGATCGAGTGGATTAATAAGTCGAGAGGGGTCGAGTTACCGGAACCCAATGTGTGGTAGTAACTGTTCATGGATCACAAACACAGAACTCTGTTCCTAAGAACGGCTGCAATGAGACAACCCACCATGTACTCCTACATGGCCTCTCACCGCTACCTTTACCAAATCGTGTTCACACACTTAGCTCTCAATAGTAGGACATGTTTACCACATTCCAATTCATCCCCGGTGAATCAGACCTGACTCAACTCTAAGCAGTAGCAGGTATGACAAACAAACATGAATGAGTAGGCACATCAGGGATCAAACAACTCCTACTCATGCTAGTGGGTTTCATCTGTTTACTGTGGCAATGACAGGTCATGCAGATGAAAGGGGTTCAGCTACCGCAGCATGTAACAGTTGAAACGTTGTTGTCCTAATGCAGTAAAAGAGAGCAGGAGCGAGAGAGTGGGATTGTATTGGAATGAACAAGGGGGTTTTGCTTGCTTGGCACTTCTGAAGATAATATAGTTCTTCATCGGTGTCATCGATCACATTGTTGGAACCACGTCTATCGGGGGGAAACAATCACCGGCAAACACAGAAAGAATATAATCAATGCAATGCACAATATGATGCATGATCATGACATGTCAATATGCTGTGATTTGTACTAATGCGTCTAGCAACAATTTAAATGAAGTCCATATGAACCAAGGGTTCATATGCAAACTCCATAAGGGGTATTTCAAATGCCATTATCATGTTTTCACTTATACAGGGGGTATAAGTTGGTTGAACATGCATGAAAGTTGCATAAATGGATAGATTGGATTTTTCTAATAATTTTTCGTATATAAATTATTTCATTTGGAGTTACGGTTGAATTTATATGATTTTTGAAGTTTTGGGCATTTTCTGAAAATAGTAAATCATTTAAGATTTATTTAAATTCCAGAAAGGAATTATTGCGTCAGCATGACCTCACGGTGACATCAGCAGGTCACCGGCTCGGTCCAGGTCAAACCTGACGTGTGGGGTCCAAACGTGAGTGACACAGTTAACTAACAAGGTTAATTAAAATTAAACTAAACCTAATCTAGTTTAGTTAAGGCCTGGGCCCACATGTCAGAGGCTAACCTATCTAACTAACTTAATTAACGCTAATTAATCTATTGCTTAATTAAGCAGGGGCCTGGCCCACACGTCAGTGAGTCAGGGGGGAAGTCAAACCCAGCCAACCAGGGTCAAACACGTCGGAGTTGACCCGCGGCTCGTCGCCGGCGAGGCCAGAGATGGCAGGTGCATTCGGGATTCGTCCTCCGGCGTCCAAAACGATGGACAAGGCCATCTACGGAACGAGGAGACTCGTCCTTGTTGAACTGTGCGAGCGGGAAGGGCACGGGTGGAGCAAGCTCGCCGGACTTGAGCTCGTGGCGGCGGCCGACGCTCGAGTGAGCTCGGAATGGACGCGGTAGGGCACGGAAGGATCCAAGGGTGGGTGTGTTCGAATCGTGGGTGCATAGATTAGTATGTCAAACCAAGTTCAACATGTTTCTTCCGGATAACCCATGCAGAGAGGTAGGACTGGCAGAGTCACAATTATGAATGGAGAACTCCTCAAGAGTACTCTGATTGTGATCTTTTGGTTCAAATAACTTCTGCCGTATTGGTTCATGGTATTTGGAAGAAGGAAATACCACGGACCTCGAGGACTATCGCAAAGGTTACTAATATCCTAAAGGAACGAGCAAACACTATCAACATGAGGTAAGTAGGGTGAATCTTGGGTCCAAGGACCCGGAAATAGAATACCTACTAACTGAACAACATCACGGGATGCTATCGAGAATGGTGGCCAGAATCATCACACAAGGAACACCAAACATGTCTAGATTACTATATCTAAGATACCCTAGTGTCATAATAATAGCTCGAACATATATGTCAAGACAACAGATTACCTCAACTCATTGATTAGTGTGCTTATTCTGACCAAAAAGACATCGGGAACGGAAAGAAAGGATTTGCAAACGCATCAGATTATTTAGAAACCTGGGATGACTCAGACAGCATAACGGCTGTAAATGCTCAAAGATATTTGAGTCATCCTGCAAAATGATGGCATAGCCAGTCAACATCACAATAACAAGGTTCTGAGGCCAGCTATGAACATACGGAAGTAGTAGAAGCTGAACTAGGACTTGAACTCAACAATCCTAGGCAACTACGGTTTAGTAACACGTCATCCTGAGAGATAGAAGAGAAGCCTAGTTCTTAACCCCCGTAGAAGAGAGAGGATGACTCAGATCAGAAGGGCATAAGGTAAAGGAGTAAAAAGATCCTTACGTTCCCTTCCACAATCAATTCCCGTATATAACTAAAGCATTTCTAGACACAACTTCGACCAGGTTGGATTGGTAATCCTACAGGCAGTCAGGCTCTGATACCAAAGCTGTCAGGACCTCGATTCCATGTCACATCGATTTAGCCGGTAACACCTCATATCACTTTGCGGCCTCACGCACTGTATTCCCACGGGTGTTGCCTTACCATGACCCGGGACCGTTTGCGCCTTTTGGCTCACATATATGATGGTGTTGCTAGCATCCATATGTCAGAGAACCCGGGACGACATGGCTAGCCATGAACCCAAAGCGGCACCAACCTATGGGGACAGGCATACATGAATCACATCGAGCATGTCGGTCAGCTGTGTGTGAATCCGGGCTGTAGCACTGGGCTAACAGGACTCTGGGAACCCAGGCTGTAGCAGGCTAGGCAGGACTCCGGATGTCACCGCGTGACATGTCCCAGAAGGGACAGACACAAGAACAAAGTGAAACACATGCCGGCCAGTCAAGTGTCCTAAGCAGTAGTGCTGGGCTAGTAGGACTCCGGTGAACTGGGCTATAGTGGACTACTATGGCTCATGGAAGCACTAGACTACATTTCCCCATAAGAGAGGCTTCCAAGGATAGACAACTAGATTGTCAGATCACACACATACCAAGCATTTCAATCATACGCACAATATTCTCGATATGTGTAAATACAACATGGCATCACAACATAACTCTACGACTCAAGTATTTATTCATTAGGCTCCGAAGAGCCAGATAAAACAAACATGGGTCTCATGACCCAACATTCAGAGCATACAACTCAAAGCACATGCGGAAGCTTAACATGTCTGAGTACAGACTTCTACAAATGAAAAAGGCTAAGAAGCCTGACTATCTACGAGATCCTGCCGAGGGCACAAGATCATAGCTGAGGTATCAAGCTAAACGTCAAAGTCCACACGGAACTACTAGCGAGACTGAAGTCTCTCTGCAAAACATAAAATAACCAAACGTGAGTACAAATGTACCCAGCAGGACTTACATGAGAACTAACTACATATGCATCGGTATCAATAAAGCGGGTAGTGGAGTTTGACTGCAGCAAGCCAGCTTTGACTCAGTGGCTATCCTATACTACGTCTGTGAGTAAATCTTTTGGGGTGGCGCACATGAGTCCGCATATTCACCATATCAATAGACCACTATGGATCTGCTCCCGTCTCCCTAAGGGAACGCCATCCATAGCACTCACGCTTATCTTGCGCATTTTAGAGTATCCACTTTCACTTGTCTATGAATTATGCAAGGGGTCCAAGTTTCCATATCCGAGGAATCCGGCTATTCGAATAGATAATGATAACCCTGCAGGGGTGTACTTCTTCACACACGCTCTCGCCACTTACCAGCATGTACACGTCGTGTATCTCAGCAACTTTCAAGCTGAAGCCTGGCGAGGGAGTTGGCCACGACCTGACTAACCACACAAGTCTCTCGTCCAGGTTTATCGCATATTCGGGTTCCATTCGCAAGGAGATCTGGCCGGGGTGTCGCTCACGGCCCCAAACGATGTGTACAGGGTTCCCAAACCCACCATCCGGGTGCCACTTGGTACACCGGGCCACTGTGCCTAGTCTGTCCCAAGCCCACCTGTACCGGGTGCCACTTGGTAGACTACTAACACTACCTACAAACACCAGAAACTAGTTGCAACTCCTGGACAGAGATCGAGTGGATTAATAAGTCGAGAGGGGTCGAGTTACCGGAACCCAATGTGTGGTAGTAACTATTAATGGATCACAAACACAGAACTCTGTTCCTAAGAACGGCTGCAATGAGACAACCCACCATGTACTCCTACATGGCCTCTCACCGCTACCTTTACCAAATCGTGTTCACACACTTAGCTCTCAACAGTAGGACATGTTCACCACATTCCAATTCATCCCCGATGAATCAGACCTGACTCAACTCTAAGCAGTAGCAGGTATGACAAACAAACATGAATGAGTAGGCACATCAGGGCTCAAACAACTCCTACTCATGCTAGTGGGTTTCATCTGTTTACTGTGGCAATGACAGGTCATGCAGATGAAAGGGGTTCAGCTACCGGTGCATGTAACAGTTGAAACGTTGTTGTCCTAATGCAGTAAAAGAGAGAAGGAGCGAGAGAGTGGGACTGTATTGGAATGAACAAGGGGGTTTTGCTTGCCTGGCACTTCTGAAGATAATATAGTTCTTCATCGGTGTCATCGATCACATTGTTGGAACCACGTCTATCGGGGGGAAACAATCCCCGGCAAAGACAGAAATAATATAATCCATGCAATGCACAATATGATGCATGATCATGACATGTCAATATGCTGTGATTTGTACTAATGCATCTAGCAACAATTTAAATGAAGTCCATATGAACCAAGGGTTCATATGCAAACTCCATAAGGGGTATTCAAAATGCCATTATCATGTTTTCACTTATACAGGGGGTATAAGTTGGTTGAACATGCATGAAAGTTGCATAAATGGATAGATTGGATTTTTCTGATAATTTTTCATATATAAATTATTTCATTTGGAGTTACGGTTGAATTTCTATGATTTTTTGAAGTTTTGGGCATTTTCTGAAAATAATAAATCATTTAAGATTTATTTAAATTCCAAAAAGGAATTATTGCGTCAGCATGACCTCACGGTGACATCAGCAGGTCACTGGCTCGGTCCAGGTCAAACCTGACGTGTGGGGTCCAAACGTCAGTGACACAGTTAACCAACAAGGTTAATTAAAATTAAACTAAACCTAATCTAGTTTAGTTAAGGCCTGGGCCCACATGTCAGAGGCTAACCTATCTAACTAACTTAATTAATGCTAACTAATCTATTGCTTAATTAAGCAGGGGCCTGGCCCACACGTTAGTGAGTCAGGTGGGAAGTCAAACCCAGCCAACCAGGGTCAAACACGTCGGAGTTGACCCGCGGCTCGTCGCCGGCGAGGCCAGAGTTGGCAGGTGCGTTCGGGATTCGTCCCCCGGCGTCCAAAACGATGGACAAGGCCATCTATGGAACAAGGAGACTTGTCCGTGTTGAACTGTGCGAGCGAGAAGGGCACGGGTGGAGCAAGTTCGCCGGACTTGAGCTCGTGGCGGCGGCCGACGCTCGGGTGAGCTCGGAATGGACGCGGTAGGGCACGGAAGGAGCCAAGGGTGGGTGTGTTCGAATCGTGGGGCTGCACTGATTGAAGTGGTGAGCTCGGACATGTGCTTGCACGGCCGTAGCCACAATGGCGTCATGGCCGAGGGTGAGGTGCTCTCGGCTCCGGTGGAAACGGCGGCTACACGGCGCAATCGATGCGGGGAGGAGCGGGCTTAGGGTAGGACCTCACGGCAGTTGCAATGAGGGCATTGGCTAGCTCGGGGAGGGGCTAGTGATGACGGGAGGTCGCTGGCGATCTCGGTGACCCGAGGTTGAAGAAGACGATGGTGATTGCGATGTAGTGCTCCCCCGGTTGTTTATCTCGGCGTGGACGAGGAGGGTGAAGATGCGGAGCTCGGGGTCACCGAGAGGGAGAGAGGGAGTGGTTGTGGCCGCGGCGAACGGCGTCGGTGTGCTCCGGCTCGTTCGGTCGGCCATGGGAGAGAGAGCAGAGGGGAGGGGAGAGGTTGCGGGCGAGGGAAAGAGAGGTCAGGGGTCTCTGGGCGTCTCCAGGCGCGAGGGAGAGGTATGAGGTGGCAAGCAGGAGCTGGAGCCTGCGGCCTGCGCGGGCGCTCTCTCGCGGCGACAGCAGCAGCTTTGGGGCAAGGGGAGGAGGACGACAGGAGGTCGCGGTGGCCTGGGCCAACAGTGTTGGGCTAGAGCTAGGCCACCAAGTAAGTAGCACAGGTAACCTCTTTTTCTCGTTTTATTTTTGTTTTCTATTTTCTGCTGTTTGTTTTGATTTGATCTATATACCAAATCAATTTGAAACTTCATGGAAATAATTGTGTGAGCTAAGTGGCCTTATCCAAAGCCACACAACAACTTTCAGAATTATTGAACATATATTTCTTATATAATAAATATATATCTAATTCAAATAGTTATTGAATTAATTTCAAATGCCCAAAATAAATATTTCTGAGACTCCAAAAATATTGGTTTGAATTTTACCTCTTGCCAAAATTTTTACAAAATAACAGGAACATTTCCTTGGACTCATTTGAAAAGATTTTTAATGTTGATTATTTCTGAAGTGATTTCTGAGGGTTTCAACTAACCTCAATTCAACTTTCAGAATTTAGACATGATGCATGGATGCTCTCTTATGCAACTATTGCAAACAATTCTAGGGTTGTGACAACTCATCCCCACTAAACGAGAATCTCATCCCGAGATTTAGGACGTAGGGCAAGAGGAAGAAGGGACTCGAACTATGACAATCTTCATGACCCAACTGCACTTCATAAGAACTTTGATTCATTGCATCACCTTGATCTCGACGTCTTGCTTTGAGAACTACATCCAACATGACAACTAGAAGAAAGGAAAAACTCTAGAAGAATCGATCTTCTCGAAGATCAAGCAACTGACAAACAACTCACGGAATGAGACATAGACCACCTTTTGAGCTGAGATACAAAACACACATCAGGGTGATGGGAAGAGATAGATGTCAAGGGTTCAAATTGGTAGGCAATAATTCCACGCAGTATTAAGATGGTGCATGGTTCCAAAGTAGCGAGGGGATAATTGCCATGATTCCATAACGGAGCACCTTAGGGAAGGTGACTCATAGAGCTATTCCCTTAAGTGGCAAAAAGAATTACTTTTGATATAAGGATCATTGAAACTCTTTATGCCAGCCTAAGGCAATCACAACAATCATTTGGCGGGGTACTAAGGGATGGTATACTCGGACTAGAATGGATGATGTGGACTACCTTGTTGAAGACAACGCAAGGGATGATTTTGCTTATCATCGGGAATGGATGGGACCCATGGTAGGATGGCACCAGGGCGGGTGCAGGCTGGGAACAAAATGCAAACGCTGGGAATGATTCTAGTAACTGGGGAGAAGCTCAACAGTAGAAAATGATTACACTGTTTGAATGATCATAGCATAATCGAACGAACTGGGAGCACATGAATTCCTGGGGAGCAACTTCTACAATAAGTCACATGAAGTCTTGATGGAGAAGATGGAAAAAATTGCTCAATCGAGATACTACAATGATAGATTTTCTGGCTAGGTGTGTTGGCCAGAACAACAATCTTGTTGGGACCTACATTATAGATCTTGGAATAGCTCCAACCATCATATCTGCCTGAGATTCAGATCTGGTTGGTAACGGAACATTTCAGACAGCATGTCTGGAAAAGAAATTTTGCAACACAAACAGATGAAATGATGTTGCGAGATTCTCAGGAAATGAACTACGATAGCAAGCTCCAAAACATGAGCTGATTCTGCTACATACATGTAAACATGATGTCCAAGACAAGCATGATCACGTAGAAGTCCTACAACAAAACACTACCGAGTTCAGGTGGGGAACCATCATCGAGGATATCGAAGTCTTTTCATAAGTCCGGATTAGCTCTTATGAAGGGACTCCTTCTCCTTGAGCAAATCAGTCAGTGGCTTGGTGTGCTAGGAACACATATGGAGTGGACGCGGCCAACCTATCAAACCATAGAGCACTTCACACGTGCATGACTGACTTGGGATGGTACCACAGGAAACAAAACAATCTTCATCGAAATCACGGCGGCAACTTGCACCAAATGCACGTCAATCAGAGAAAGTCACTTCTTTCACCAAAACATATACCTCATGAACGAAACACGAAGGCAATGCTTACAAAAGTTTCCAACACTAGCTCAATGTTCAACATGAATCATGGAGGAGACAAGATGCTGCTGTTGGGCTCAACAGCAACTCATCGGAATTTCCATATCACTAGACTTCCACCATTATGTGAACAATGAGTTAGTATTGGTCGGACCAAAAGATGTAATGGTGTATGCTCGAGGGATCAACCACGAGTAAGACAACATTACGAACATCGTTGTTACTGATTTGATTTGATGATAGACCACACTTAAATCAAAGGATTTATAAGACAATAGGTCCAACAACTAATCACAGGGACCAACCGATGAACATATCATCTTTCTTCAACACACACTACACAAGAATATCCCTTTGGAACGAACTAAGTTAGGCAAGCTTTTAGCTTTCAACTCTCCAAGTTGTTGTTCAGCTTAACCAACTAGCTCAGGGGTATCCAACACGGATTCTTGGAGAAAGGGTGGTTTATTGGAAAACCAACTTGATCACGAACTCAACATATCGGCCAGGGGACGACGTGGTGATACTTCCGTGAAGATATCCAGAAAATCATGAACCACCAAAATGTTATTAAGCTCGGGAGCAATCTTGCTTTCGAGGCAAGATGATATGATCAAAAGGGTGAGGAATTGACACAATCCTAACTCATTGATTGAAGAGTGCACCACAATAAGGACTAGGTAGCACGATCATTCTTAGGATGATGACTTAATAACCAGCACGCTAAGAATGAGAGTATTGTCCATTAACTATCAAGCAACAGAGTTTCTAAGAATATTGATTTCACACATCACGGTTCACTTGTCGGCATTTTGGTCACAACAACACAAAGACCGAGGAATGAATAATGATGGCGAGAAGTATTACTGTACCAAGAATTCATGAGATGGTGTGCAATTCCCATGACATTCTTGATATAAAGATGGTAATACTCCAAGGTAGAACAGAACAAAAACTGGATTGACATTTTGATCTGTGGAATACAACTAGTTTGACCCAATCCTAGATATGGATGAGGTACTGGAGTTTGTTTCTCCTAGTCATTCTGGAATAGAATGGCTTGATGGACCACAGGAGCGATAGGCACTGATGAACGAATGCTCACATACTCTAGACAAACAATTGATAGATGAAGGTCGGAATATAACTGAAGGGGGACAACTCAAATGAACATTTAACTTTCTGAGTTGTGGGTGCATAGATTAGTATGTCGAACCAAGTTCAACATGTTTCGTCCGGATAACCCATGCAGAGAGGTAGGACTGGCAGATCACAATTTTGAATGGAGAACTCCTCAAGAGTACTCTGATTGTGATCTTTTGGTTCAAATAACTTCTGCCGTATTGGTTCATGGTATTTGGAAGAAGGAAATACCACGGACCTCGAGGACTATCGCAAAGGTTACTAATATCCTAAAGGAACGAGCAAACACTATCAACATGAGGTAAGTAGGGTGAATCTTGGGTCCAAGGACCCGGAAATAGAATACCTACTAACTGAATAACATCACGAGATGCTATCGAGAATGGTGGCCAGAATCATCACACAGGGAACACCAAACATGTCTAGATTACTATCTCTAAGATACCCTAGTGTCATAATAATAGCTCGAACATATATGTCAAGACAACAGATTACCTCAACTCATTGATTAGTGTGCTTATTCTGACCAAAAGGACATCGGGAACGGAAAGAAAGGATTTGCAAACGCATCAGATTATTTTGAAACCTGGGATGACTCAGACAGCATAACGGCTGTAAATGCTCAAAGATATTTGAGTCATCCTGCAAAATGATGGCATAGCCACTCAACATCACAGTAACAAGGTTCTGAGGCCAGCTATGAACATACGGAAGTAGTAGAAGCTGAACTGAGACTTGAACTCAACAATCCTAGGCAACTACGGTTTAGTAACACGTCATCCTGAGAGATAGAAGAGAAGCCTAGTTCTTAACCCCCGTAGAAGAGAGAGGATGACTCAGATCAGAAGGACATAAGGTAAAGGAGTAAAAAGAGCCTTACGTTCCCTTCCACAATCAATTCCCATATATAACGAAAGCATTTCTAGACACAACTTCGACCAGGTTGGATTGGTAATCCTACAGGCAGTCAGGCTCTGATACCAAAGCTGTCAGGACCTCGATTCCATGTCACATCGATTTAGCCGGTAACACCTCATATCACTTTGCGGCCTCACGCACGGTATTCCCACAGGTGTTGCCTTACCATGACCCGGGACCGTTTGCGCCTTTTGGCTCACGTATATGATAGTGTTGCTAGCATCCATATGACAGAGAACCCGGGCCGACATGGCTAGCCATGAACCCAAAGCGGCACCAACCTATGGGGACAGGCATACATGAATCACATCGAGCATGTCGGTCAGCTGCGTGTGAATCCGGGCTGTAGCACTGGGCTAACAGGACTCCGGGAACCCAGGCTGTAGCAGGCTAGGCAGGACTCCGGATGTCACCGCGTGACATTTCCCCGAAGGGACAGACACAAGAACAAAGTGAAACACATGCCGGCCAGTCAAGTGTCCTAAGCAGTAGTGCTGGGCTAGTAGGACTCCGGTGAACTGGCCTGTAGCGGACTACTATGGCTCATGGAAGCACTAGACTATATTTCCCCATAAGAGAGGCTGCCAAGGATAAACAACTAGATTGTCGGATCCCACACACACCAAGCATTTCAATCATACACACAATATTCTCGATATGTGTAAATACAACATGGCATCACAACATAACTCTACGACTCAAGTATTTATACATTAGGCTCCGAAGAGCCAGATAAAACAAACATGGGTCTCATGACCCAACATTCAGAGCATACAATTCAAAGCACATGCGGAAGCTTAACATGTCTGAGTACAGACTTCTACAAATGAAAAAGGCTGAGAAGCCTGACTATCTACCAGATCCTGCCGAGGGCAGAAGATCATAGCTGAGGTATCAAGCTAAACGTCAAAGTCCACACGGAACTACTAGCGAGACTGAAGTCTCTCTGCAAAACATAAAATAACCAAACGTGAGTACAAATGTACCCAGCAAGACTTACATCAGAACTAACTACATATGCATCGGTATCAATAAAGCGGGTAGTGGAGTTTGACTGTAGCAAGCCAGCTTTGACTCAGTGGCTATCCTATACTACGTCTGCGAGTAAATCTTTTGGGGTGGCGCACATGAGTCCGCATATTCACCATATCAATAGACCACTATGGATCTGCTCCCGTCTCCCTAAGGGAACACCATCCATAGCACTCATGCTTATCTTGCGCATTTTAGAGTATCCACTTTCACTTGTCTATGAATTATGCAAGGGGTCCAAGTTTCCATATCCGAGGAATCCAGCTATTCGAATAGATAATGATAACCCTGCAGGGGTGTACTTCTTCACACATGCTCTCGCCACTTACCACCATGTACACGTCGTGTATCTCAGCAACCTTCAAGCGGAAGCCTGGCGAGGGAGTTGGCCATGACCTGACTAACCACAGAAGTCTCTCGTCCAGGTTTATCGCCTATTCGGGTTCCATCCGCAAGGAGATCTGGCCGGGGTGTCACTCACGGCCCCAAACAATGTGTACAGGGTTCCCAAGCCCACCATCTGGGTGCCACTTGGTACACCGGGCCACTGTGCCTAGTCTGTTCCAAGCCCACCTGTACCGGGGCCACTTGGTAGACTACTAACACTACCTACAAACACCAGAAACTAGTTGCAACTGCTGGACATAGATCGAGTGGATTAATAAGTCGATAGGGGTCGAGTTACCAGAACCCAGTGTGTGGTAGTAACTGTTCATGGATCACAAACACAGAAGTCAGTTCCTAAGAACGGCTGCAATGAGACAACCCACCATGTACTCCTACATGGCCTCTCACCGCTACCTTTACCAAATTGTGTTCACACACTTAGCTCTCAACAATAGGACATGTTCACCACATTCCAATTCATCCCCGATGAATCATACCTAACTCAACTCTAAGCAGTAGCAGGCCTGACAAACAAACATGAATGAGTAGGCACATCAGGGCTCAAAAAACTCCTACTCATGCTAGTGGGTTTCATCTATTTACTGTGGCAATGACAGGTCATACAGAGGAAAGGGGTTCAGCTCCCGCAGCATGAAACAGTTGAAACGTTGTTGTCCTAATGCAGTAAAAGAGAGCAGGAGCGAGAGAGCGGGATTGTATCGGAATGAACAAGGGGGTTTTGCTTGCCTGGCACTTATGAAGATAATATAGTTCTTCATCGATGTCATCGATCACATTGTCGGAACCACGTCTATCGGGGGGAAACAATCACCGGCAAACACAGAAAGAATATAATCAATGCACTGCACAATATGATGCATGATCATGACATGTCAATATGTTGTGATTTGTACTAATGCATCTAGCAACAATTTAAATGAAGTCTACATGAACCAAGGGTTCATATGCAAACTCCATAAGGGGTATTTAAAATGCCATTATCATGTTTTCACTAATATAGGGGGTATAAGTTGGATTAACATGCATGAAAGTAGCATAAATGGATAGATTGGATTTTTCTGATAATTTTTCATATATAAATTATTTCATTTGGAGTTATGGTTGAATTTCTATGATGTTTTGAAGTTTTGGGCATTTTCTGAAAATAGTAAATCATTTAAGATTTATTTAAATTCCAGAAAGGAATTATTGCGTCAGCATGACCTCACAGTGACGTCAGTAGGTCAACGGCTCGGTCCAGGTCAAACCCGACGTGTGGGGTCCACACGTCTGTGACACAGTTAACTAACAAGTTTAATTAAAATTAAACTAAACCTAATCTAGTTTAGTTAAGGCCTGGGCCCACATTTCAGAGGCTAACCTATCTAACTAACTTAATTAACGCTAATTAATCTATTGCTTAATTAAGCAGGGGCCTGGCCCACACGTCAGTGAGTCAGGGGGGAAGTCAAACCCAGCCAACCGGGGTCAAACACGCCGGAGTTGACCCGCGGCTCGTCGCCGGTGAGGCCAGAGACGGCAGATGCGTTCGGGATTCGTCCTCCGGCGTCCAAAGCGACGGACAGGGCCATCTACGGAACAAGGAGACTCTTCCGCATTGAACTATGCGAGCGAGAAGGGCAGGGGTGGAGCAAGCTCGCCGGACTCGAGCTCGTGGCGGCCGCCGGCGCTCGGGTGAGCTTGGAATGGATGCGGTAGGGCACGGAAGGAGCCAAGGGTGGGTGTGTTCAAATCATTGGGTTGCACTGATTGCAGTGGTGAGCTCGGATGTGTGCTTGCACGGCCGTAGCCACGACGGCGTCATGGCCGGCGGTGAGGTGCTCTCGGCTCCGGTGGAAACGACGGCTACACGGCGCAATCGATGCGGGGAGGAGGGGGGTTAGGGGAAGGAGCTCACAGCGGTTGTAACGGGGGCGTCCACGAGCTCGGGGAGGGGCTGCTAACGACGGAAGGTCGCCGGCGATCTCGGTGACCCGAGGTTGAAGAAGACGATGGCGACGGCGATGTAGTGCTCCCCCGATTGTTTATCTCGGCGTGGACGAGGAGGGCGAAGATGCGGAGCTCGGGGTCGCCGAGAGGGAGCGAGGGAGTGGTTGTGGCCGCGGCGAGCAGCGTCGGTGCGCTCCGGCTCGTTCGGTCGGCCACGGGAGAGAGATCAGAGGCGAAGGGAGAGGTTGTGGGCGAGGGAAAGAGAGGTCAGGGGTCTCTAGGCGTCTCCAGGCGCGAGGGAGAGGCAGGAGGTGGCAAGCAGGAGCTGGAGCCTCCGGCCTGCGCGGGCGCTCTCTCGCGGCGATAGGAGTAGCTTTGGTGCGAGGGGAGGAAGATGACGGGAGGTTGCGGTGGCCTGGGCCAACAGTGTTGGGCCGGAGCTGGGCCGCCAATTAAGTAGCACAGGTAACCTCTTTCTCTCTTTTTATTTTTGTTTTCTATTTTCTACTGTTTGTTTTGATTTGATCTAAATACCAAATCAATTTGAAACTTCATGGAAATAATTGTGTGAGCTAAGTGGTCTTATCCAAAGCCACTCAACAATTTTCAGAATTATGGAACATATATTTCTTATATAATAAATATATATCCAATTAAAATAGTTATTGAATTAATTTCAAATGCCCAAAATAAATATTTCTCAGAATCCAAAAATATTGGTTTGAATTTTACCTCTTGCCAATATTTTTACAGAATAACAGGAACATTTCCTTGGACTCATTTGAAAAGATTTTTAATGTTGATTATTTCTGAAGTGATTTCTGAGGGTTTCAACTAACCTCAATTCAACTTTCAGAATTTAGACATGATGCATGGATGCTCTCTTATGCAACTATTGCAAACAATTCTAGGGCTATGACATTATGACTTTAATGCCCTCACTTAGCCATAGGAGTTTTATAGTAAAGCATGTGCGCAACCCCTGGTTTAATCCAGAGTACTGTCAGCATATGATCGGGAAGTTCCAATCTCTCACGTGACACAGAAAAAATCTCCAACAATTTGTAACCCTTGAGTAGCTGACCGGCTCTCACCACGTCATGACAGTCAGTTTTCGGATTTCTCTACTGAGGTGCTCATCTGGTCAAAGCCAGGGCACGATCGCAGTAGTTCTCCCTTTATTACCCTAGCCGATGGAGCGAAACGTCGGGTAACAAGCATATAATGCTAAATTCAGGAGCCGGGCAACCCAACTATTGACCAAAGACAAGATTCGGAGCCAATGCATATAATGTTAAATTCGGGGTGCCGAATATATATGAAAGGTGTTCGGACTGTGCTGCCGTTTTGTGGGGTGACAGGTACCCCTGGTGAATATTAAATGTAAAAGAGTGTCGATGTAGCAAATAAGCAGATCAAAAAAAATGAAGGAAGAAGCGAAAGCCACAGGAACTGGCCATGAACCATTTTATTATAACTGGATGGATACGTCAAGGCGTATCTTGTACAGATGGTGCGGGAAGTGTCCGGCCATTTAACATGCCGACATCAATAGGGAGCAGCGTGCGGATCCTGAGAAATAATTATGAATACCGTCAAGAAGAACGTATAAAGGTTACCCTACACACATGTGTTGCCTTCCTCCGTTGTATTTCACTCCTTCTAAAGGACTTGACATCAGGCCCGCGGAAAAGGGTTCCTGAAACAAGAAAAGGAAGTAAAAGTATGTGTGTCCGAGATCGGTCTGGCCGGATTGTAGACCCCGGGTTATCTCACGCCTTCGTCGATGTCCATGGAATTTTGAGTGCGTAATTGTGTACGCGTGGTACGAATGCCACTACCTTGTTATGGCTGGGATGAAGGCCGAATTGCTAATCGAGCTCTTGACGAGCCATGTTTTCCTGTTGTAGTGTAGTCCAGACCCGCTTGATGGTGTCCGGGGGCTCGGCAGCTGGGTTATAATGCTGCTTGAGAAGGCCGCTCTGTGCTTCAGCTGCGAGGGCGGTGGTTTGCTCCTCTATTCGGAGGGAGCGTTCCGTATTGCCATTGACTGTTATGACGCCGCATGGACCGGGCATCTTGAGCTTGAGATAAGCATAGTGTGGCACTGCGTTAAATGTAGCGAACGCGGTTCGTCCGAGCAGTGCGTGGTAGCCGCTGCGGAAGGGGACGATATCGAAGATTAACTCTTCCCTTCAGAATTTGTCCAGAGAACCGAAGACCACCTCCAGCGTGGTTGAGCCCGTACATCGGGCCTCTACACCTGGTATGACTCCTTTAAAGGTAGTCTTGGTTGGTTTGATTCGCCAGGGATTAATGCCCATCTTCCATACTGTATCCAGATACAACAGGTTGAGGCTGCTTTCGCCATCCATGAGGACTCGTGTTAGGTGGAATCCGTCAATGATTGGGTCCAGGACTAGTGCGGCTGAACCGCCATGGCAGATACTAGTCGGATGA
The DNA here is from genome assembly GCF_018294505.1 of Triticum aestivum. Taxonomy (NCBI): domain Eukaryota; kingdom Viridiplantae; phylum Streptophyta; class Magnoliopsida; order Poales; family Poaceae; genus Triticum; species Triticum aestivum. The sequence continues at coordinate 131,206,436 of NC_057803.1, read as the reverse complement.
TCTCGTCGATCGAAGGTGATCGGAAATGATGACCATGGATTGAACTTTGGGGCGACTGGCTCTACTGCGTAGACGTCCCTGGGTGCTCGTTTTTGCTCCTTTCTGGGGATGTGCTTGGCACATATGATGTTCACCGTTTTGACTTGGGGGTGGGGTTTCTTCTATCCCCCTGTGTTCAGCTGTCGGGGCTCTTCATCCTTGTCCTCGCTTTGTGATCACTTTTCTTTGTTTCCGGCATTTAACTTGCCAGCCTGCTTGAAAGACCCAACAATCCCTGTTGGTGTGATTGGCTTGTTTTATCCGGGGTGCCGTGAATTTGGCACGGGCAGTCAAGTATTCGGTCTAGGCTGGAAGGTCCCTCGTTGTTTCTTTTGTAGGGTTTCTTCCGTTGGCCGAACTTGGAGCCACTGAATCCGGTGTTGACTGTGGTGTCTTCGGTGTTGTCGCCATTGCTTCTGCATTTGTGTCTATTGCGCCGGAGCTTGCCGGTGATGTTCTTGGCCTCTGTAGGGCCTGCCTCGTTGGCTGTGTTTTTGCTGCGAGCCAGCCAGCTATCCTCGCCTGCGCAAAAGCGGGTCATGAGTGCCGTAAGGGCTGCCATTGACTTCGGCTTTTCTTGTCCGAGATGGCGTGCTAGCCATTCATCCCGGATGCTTTTTTTGAAGGCTGCTAGGGCCTCGGCGTCCGGACAGTCAACAATCTGGTTCTTTTTGGTAAGGAACCTAGTCCGGAATTTTCTGGCCGATTCTTCGGGTTGTCGGAGTATGTGGCTTAGGTCATCGGCATCTGGTGGCCGGACATAAGTTCCTTGGAAGTTATCGAGCTAAGCCTCTTCCAAGTTCTCCCAGCTGCCGATTGAATTCTCAGGAAGGCTATTTAACCAGTGTCGAGCTGGTTCTTTGTGTTTTAATGGGAGGTATTTGATGGCGCGGAGGTCGTCTCCTCGGGCCATGTGGATGCGGAGAATGAAATCCTCGATCCATACTGCAGGATCGATTGTGCCGTCGTATGATTCGATATTGACGGGCTTGAACCCCTCGGGGAATTCATGATCCACTACTTCATTTGTGAAGCAGAGCGGGTGTGCGGCGCCTCTATATCGGGCCGCAATGTGGCGGAGCTCTGAAGGAGTCCGTCTGCGGCATTCAGCTCAAGCGTGGTTATGTTTGTCACGTCCGAATACGTAGCTGTCGTCGCACCTCGAGGCACGTCCTCGTGATCCGTAGATTGATCTTGTGTGTCCTGCTCTACTATCCCGGGTCTGTCAGAGGTCGTACGTATGGCCCCGAACTCTTCCGTCCCTATTTTTATGGGGTGGTGGGGCGGTCTGCTGTTCGGCCTGAGTTGGCGATTTATCTCGCCGGGTTGGCCGTTCCGCCGCCCTGTCCTGACCGCGTGGTGGTCGATCCGCATAACGCGAGATATATGCTCCGGCTCCTCCTCATCAAATTGAGGTAGCAGTCTGCGTTTCGGGCAGCTCTTGGCTGGGCGGCTGAGGTCGTATTCCTCGTCTGTCAGGACGTCAGTCCATCTGTCGATGAGCAGGTCTTGTTCAGCTTGAAGATGTTGTTGTTTGTTTTTCAGGCTCCTTGAAGTGGCTATGAGCTGAAGCTTAAAGTGCTCCTACTCAAGAGGATCCTCAGGCACGATGAAGTCTTTGTTGCCAAGGCTTGTCTCCTCCTCAGAGGGTGGACGGTAACTATCATCCTTTGGGTCATCTTCTATGGCATGTTTGTTAGTGTTTTCTTGCGTGTTGTCGTATTCCTGTTCAGAAGTAGCCCTGGCGGGGTCTTCACTAATTTTTGCGTCGCCCGGACTATTATTTTCTCCGGTGCCAGTGTTGCCGTCCTTTGAGTGATGGTGCTTAGGGCGGCGTTTGGGCCGCCGGCGATTGGACTGTGTCTCGGAGGTTTTCTTCGCATCCGGCTCTTCTTTATCGTTGCCAGATCCTTTAGGTGTATCAACCATGTACACGCCGTACGAAGAGGTAGCCGTCCAACATCCAGTGAATGGCAGGTCTGGGCCTTGCTCCTTGTCAGCATCGTCATCCATTCCATCGATGTCTATGGGTGGCTATGAAGTGGGTGGTGGGTGGGAAGCAAAATTCCTCATCATCGAACCGAACATAGCTCGGCTGGGAGTTCATCTCCAAGGATAGATTCTTTAAAGATTTTAGCACGTCACCCAAAGGCGAGTGCTGGAAAATGCCAGCGGTGCTGAACTCGAAGATCCATAACCAATCTAGCTCGATGTCCGCGGGTGTACACAGTCCGGAACATATAGCTGGAGACACGTCCGGAGTTTCGTTAAAGCGAATATTGTAGGGCGTCGAGTTCATGTGCGTCTCGAACACCGCAGACTCTGAGGCCTCAGATGGCTCGATCTGCTTCGGCTCTAAGGTCGTTGCAGCCGCAGGAACCATCTCCTAGGTGTGATCCGATGACAGATTTAAGTCACGTTCATCGGGATGGGGGGAACGATCACCGCTGTCGGATTTTGGGTTCCGGCAGACCCTTGACGTTCGAACACTTGGGTGCGCGCGGAGATTTCGCCTCCTACCTACCTGCACTACTCTGCCTCGCTAAGATCTAGGCTATGGGAAGAACGACACAAGGGACACAGGGTTTATACTGGTTCGGGCCACCATTGTGGTGTAATACCCTACTCCAGTGTGTGGTGTGGTGGATTGCCTCTTGGGCTGATGATGATGAACAATACAAGGAAGAACAGCCTCGCGAGGGTCTATTCTTGGCTGGGGGGGACGAACTGCTAGGAGGAGTTCAGTCACCCTTCTCTCTCTCTCGGATCTCGATCCCCTCTCTCTACCTCTCTCTCTACCCTGTGGGTGGCTGGTCCTATTTATAGAGGCCCTGGTCCTCTTCCCAAATATCGAGCGGGAAGGGAGCCAACAATGGCGGGCTAATTTGAAGGGGGACAGCTAGTACTAGCTATCTTGACAAAAGTAGTCTTCGCCTGCACAAAGCTCTGGTGGTGACTCCGTCTTGGGCTCCACAATGACCTTCGTCTTGCAGTCCTCCTGGTCTTGGTCTTGTTGCACCGAAATGGCAACCTTTGCCTGATGCCTCGGTACTCCGCGGCTGCGCTTGCTCCCTTTGCACCAAAGTGGAAAGGAGGACACTACGCGGGCTGGCGCCCGCCTGGCGCCTTTGGTCGTCATGGATTGCGTCACGGGCACCTCGTGAGGTACCCCGCCTTGATCTCTCCTCCTCCTCGCGAGCCAGCCTGATGAGGCCGTGCCTGAGGAAGCTCCGTGTCGTCCGCCCCGCGAGGCTTGGCCCCTCGCGAGGGTCTTGGATCTGTGTTGGTGAAGATGGGCCGTGCTGGGCCCCCCTTTGAGCCACGCCACAGGCCGCAGGCAGGCAAGTCTAGGGACCCCCGTTCCTAGAACGCCGACAGTAGCCCCTGGGCCCAAGGAGCGCCTGGACTTGGCCATGCAGGGAGCCTGAAGGGCAAGAGCGAAGCGCCGCGGGCCCTAACAGCCTGTGGCCTTGGGCGCCGCGTGGCGGTTGATTGGACGTGGGCGCCTCCACTTCCCCATGGCACCTCGGCAACTACACGGATTGGACAAGTCCCTGCATGCAAAGCGGGTCATGATTACCTGCGATCGTGGAGGTCGGCGGTTGGCCTTCGCCGGCTATAAGTACGGAACAACACACGCCCTTCCAGTCCATCCCTTCTTGCTTCTCCTTCTCCCGGTCCTTGCTCCGTCTTGCTGCAATGGCTCCGATACGCCGGTTCTCGACGACAGAGAAGGGAAAGGCTCCCCGAGAGGAACCAGACCCGCTCCCGCTGAAGAAACGGCTCATCCTCCGCGGCCCGGACGAGGGGGGTCATCAAGTGGTGTCGAGGCCCTGGTGTGAGCGGGCACCGCCGGGGTTCCCGCTTCCCTTGTACGCCCACAACGAGGGCCCTGAAGGAGCTGATGCTGATCGCCACGGGCGGCGTCGCCGTCGGCGCCGACGGGTCACGAAGGTGTGGGTCGTCCCCCCTGGGGTCCACACCGAGGGCTCCTCCCGAGAGTTCGTGTTCCAGGCCATCATGCCTCCTCAGTCTTGGATTCGCCTTCCTCCCTTCTTCGCCTCCATCATCCCGCAGGGAGAGCCCCTGGAGCTTTCGCTGCAGCACGCCGGCTGTAGCACCCTCGCGACCGAGGCAGAGGTCTCGGTCGTTGCACCGGGCGAGGTCTTCATGACTCGGGGCTGGAGCGAAATCGCCCGGGTTTGCAGGACAAGGGGTGCCTTCGCAATCCACCTGGATTACGACGGTGCTTCGGTGATGTTCTTCAAGGTCTTTGATGCGAACGGGCGCTGGCTGGAGTGCTGCCCCGGGAGAGGTGGCCGGGACCCTGCTGCGGCGAGGACTGGGCCCATCGACTACTCCCTTGGCGGCTCCTCAGGCGGCGGAGGCGGTCGAGGTTCCAGCGACTCCGGCGAGCTCTTCGCGACTCTGGAGACGAGCGACGACAGCTACGAGCCCCCAAGCCGGCTCCACTCCTGGAGCAGGGCGGTCTCGTCAGGCCGCCGCTGACTTTGATCTGGATGGGGTTGGCGCCGATGCTTGACGGCCCACTCTTGATGATGGCGTCTTCTGCAGGGGCGCGCATAGTTAGTGTCCCTTTAGGATCTGTTCCCTGCGAGGAATCAAAGACGCGTCCCGTGGGGGCTTGTAAGGTGCCTGTGATCCTATTTTGTTAATATAACCCTTGTCGTAGAATTGTGCGAGTTGCTCATTCCGTCTTAGCTCAGTCCTCCCTTTCGAACCTCACGAGGGCTTGGTGCTCTGCGCCGATAGGTCCCAGTCCCAAGGCGGCTTCAGCCGTCGCTGGTATGCCAGGTCGTGATGCCGTGGTCAAGGCCAGGACGTGAGCGACCTAGAGTCCGGTAAGAGCCCCTGAGTCGCGATGCTCAGGAGGTCCCCTTTGGCGCTCAAGCAGCCATCGTTCGGTGAGAAAGGAGAGCGGCATCGCTAACACGGGATTGCATTAGGTGTGGGGATGGTGCCACGGTAGCTGGCGCTTTCGAGTGATGACTTATCTCGAGAATCAGGGGCCGCCCTCTGGTGTGTCGCCGGGTCCGTGCATCGGCAGGCGCATGGTTGCTCGGCGAGGTACTCGTGTGTCCCTCCCCTCTCGCCTTTGCTCCCCTTTCTGCTCTACGTCCTCGGGTCCCGGCCCTCAAGCGAGTCTCAGCCGTCGCTGGTATGCCAGGTTGCGATGCTGTGGACAAGGCCAGAGGGTGAGGGCTGGAGAGCCAGTGGGAGCCCTGAGTCGCGATGCTCACGCACCCCCCTTTAACATGCAAGCGGTTCGCGCGGATGAGAGTGGAGGAGACACCGCAAGGGCCTCGCCTGACGTAGGTCCTTTAAGAGATCTTGTAGGCCCATCAGAGAAAGAACGAGGGGTTGCCATGACAATTGACAGTCAGCCGTTGGTTGCTTCCGAGGGGTAACGAGGCACTGAAGGCTTGACGAGGTGGCGCCATGCGGGGCTGCCGCGACCAGAGCTCAGCCATTCAGGTTTGTCGGCGTTGCAGGGACGGACCCATGCGCAAGTGTCGCGCCGTTTGGGAGCAGTTCCGTTAGTTGGCGTCAGTTGAGCGGGCAGCTAGGTCAAACACATTAGCCGCGAAGGAGTGGATTCATCCAAATAGATGCCCGGAAGGCGGACATCACTGGGTCAGGCCCGAGCGACTTGGGGATGATGCATCCCGAGGGGCGCTCCCAACAAGGTAAGCTAACAACATGAAATAAAAGGGATAGATGCCGCAGGGACGGACCCAGGCGGCCTGGGAATAATGCAGCCCTGGGGGGCGCTCCCAGCTGGAAGTGAAACTTGAAAGATGTCACCTGATGACGTTGAGGATGAAGGGGTGTTGGTGTAGCAGACTCGGTGGGCTGCGGAAGCCGATCCTCAGGAGCCCCCAAGCCCAGGGGCCTCGGGAGGCTCCGGAGGCGCTGGTGGCTCCTCGCGGACCATCTCCATCTCCGCCAGGGCCACGGAACGCCTGGCCTCTTGTGCCTCCATGATGCCCCTCATGAGGCGCTAGTACGTGGCAGCCGCGTTCGGCAAGCCGTAAGGCATGCGAACGTAGCTGTGGGGTGGACCTACGCAGCGCCCCACTTGCGAGGGCCAGAGGCGCTCCAGAGAGGTGACTCGGTTGAGCCCTGGTATGTTGATGCGGAAACGCAGCCCACCATCCTCACCTGGATGGGGAGCCACTGCTGGTAGGCGGCGACCACCTTTCATGACTATTGACTCCTGTAGCTCCTGAATGGCCTTGCTGACGAACTCCTGAGGGTTTGGCTCTCTTGGCCTTACTCCTTCTTGAGGGAAACGCGCTTCGAAACACGCCTCCATGTGGTTCCCAAGCGCCTCCCTCGTGACCCTAGCCAGGTCGGTGGCCCTCCAGGGGAGAGACCCCGAGCCCTGCCTGAGGAGGGCGCCGGGCGCGCTTTCCTATGCGATGGAAGGAGGTTGCCCCTGGGCAGGCACGGGCCTAGAGGGGCCTGCCTGCTGAGGGGCCGGGCCGGACGATGTCTTCTTCTTCTTGGGGGCGGTCTCGGGAAGCCTCCTGCTTCCGCGATCCGGGTCTTCCAGTGACGCGGCCTAAAAGGCTCGTTCCAGGGAACACACCGCGTCCATCTCTTCATAGGGCACCGTGATGACACCGCCACTTCCTGGCATCTTGAGGACGTTGTATCCGTGGTGAGTTACGGCCATGAAGTTGGCCAGCGCTGGGTACCCAAGGATGGCGTTGTACGACAGACAAATGTGAGCGACGTCGAAGTCGATGAGCTCGGTGCGGTAGTTGTCGCGTGCCCCGAAGGTGACAGGGAGGCGGACCTGCCCAATCGGGACCGTGGAGCCGTCGGTGATTCCGCAGAAAGGCTTGGTTGGCTGAAGCTGGCTGTAGGGCACTTGGAGATTGTTGAATGTTTCCATGGACAGGACGTTGAGCCCTGCCCCGCCATCGATGAGGGTCCTGGTGACCACCACGTTGCTGATGATTGGGGAACAAAGCATCGGGAGGACTCCGGCTGATTGTGCACCGTTCTTACTTCCTTACCCTGCATGAATAGAACTCAGGTTTTGGCCTGATGGTGGTGAGAGCATTTTGGAGGGGGAGCCCCTTATGTAAAACTTGTGTTCATCGTATTAGTAGACGCTACATTGCCCATGCGCCCGCGCCAAGGGGTTGGCTTAAGAGATGCGCTGGTCAACTAGTTTACCTTTGTCCCGTGCTGGCCCTGAGGTAGCCCGTGGGAGGCTGCAGTGTCCTAAGTGTTCCCTGATTGAGTCCGTAGGATCTGCAGTAAAACACCCTCCTTAGAGGACGCGGCGGCAGTCTAGGCTGCGCGCAAGCTAGGCCTGACCCAGCTCGCGAGGGGCTCACGAGGGGAGGCAGCTGAGGTGAAGTGGTAACCAAAACACGAGAAATTGCTCGAACGAGACTAAGCACCCCTTCCCCAAACACACGCAAATCTCAAATTCGAATCCAACTTGAATCCAGCGGGGGAAAGCCAGAACCAAAGGGAAAAGCAATGAAAGCAGACAAAAGGCCGCGTCCGGCACCTAATCTAGTCTTGGACGTCTTCTCACCAGCGCGGAGCTAAGTGTTGCCACTGGGCGTGGGAGAGAGCCCCAGGGCCTGCGGCCGGCACCCCTGAGACTCCGGGGCGTGTACATCCCCACTCATTATTACGTGAGAGTGTCATGGGGCGGCGAGCTTCACAGGCACTGGGCCTTCTTCACAGGTACCGGCCTTGCTTCATATCGCCAGACAAGGGCCCCGCCTTGCGCCACACTCTAGTGCCATCAACGACGACCGAAAACCAGGACGCCGCCGATGGGGTAGAGCGGTCGCCAGCGGTTCCCCCGACGACCACGGGTCCTCTGCCAGGGGCAGGCCCTGAGGCACCTCCCCAGCGGAGGGCCTACCTCCTGAGAACACCTTGCTCCGAACGCCGTGGTGGTGATGTCGGATCTCGGCCCCTCTCCTGCAGCCCCCTGCGCCCTCCTCCCGAGGGGTAGGAGACTGTGGGAGCGGGGCAGCTGCTCGCTGTGGCGACCTGTACCTCCTGTGATCCATGGTTAGCGTATGCCTGCTCCTGAAGAATTAGTGGTACCCGATAATCGTTGCCTCCAGCGTGCCTAGTTGGACTGTCCCGGGACTCCTGGAAGGGCTCAGCTTCTGGCACCTCGTCCCCCCAGCTTGGGCTGAGGGGTGAGCCTTGTTCGCCCTCATGAGGGTGTCCTTGGTCCATCATGAGGGGCACGTATTCTTTTGGTGCCGTCATCCCGAAGGCCGTGCCATGGTGCTCTGTGAGCCATGCAGCTCTGCTTGACGCGCCCACCATGGGGTGGTAGCGCGGCTGTCCACTGGGGTCATGGGTCGCGTCGCGCCCTCCTTCTTCGTGGACCGGGAGCGGGGGCAGCGCCGCCGCCGGTCCGGTACTGACAGCTTCGCTAGCGTTGGAGTAGCCTTGGAGCCCCCGCGCGGGCCGCCCTGGGCTTGAGATGGGAGCTGGGTGCAGAAGGGGTGAGCCCCCAGGCGGTGAAGCCCAGGAGCTCTGCCACCCGCTCCAGCAGCATGTCGCGGCCGCCCTCCAGCAGCCTGCACTGCAGCAGCTCTCGGGCCACCATGAGCGCGGCCCTCGAGTTCGCCTGCTCCCAGCGGGTGTACGGTGTCGTGGTCGCGGCGTGATTGGAGGCCCTTGCTGCCGACCGCGCCTGCCGCGGTGTGAGAGCTGTCGAAGCCTGTCCGTGTCGCCCGCGGCCCGCAGCGCCCTGCGGACCGCGAGCTGCCTGGGGCACGGGGTCGCCCGAGGCAAGCGGCTTTGCGCGGGCGGGCCACGCCACCCATGGATCCGGGTTGCCCGCCTGGTCGCCGGACATGGCGATGACGACGCGGCGGGGCGCGAAGCGGTAGAAGGTGGATTCCGGCGCACCCCTACCTGGCGCGCCAAATGTCGGATTTCGGGTTCCGGTAGACCCTTGAGGTTCGAACACTGGGTGCACGCCGAGATTTCGCCTCCTACCTACCTACACCCCTCCGCCTCGCTAAGATCTAGGCTATGGGAAGAACGACACAAGAGACACTGGGTTTTACTGGTTCGGGCCACCATTGTGGTGTAATACCCTACTCTAGTGTGTGGTGTGGTGGATTGCCTCTTGGGCTGATGATGATGAACAATACAAGGAAGAACAGCCTCGCGAGGGTCTGTTCTTTGGCTGGGGGGATGAACTGCTAGGAGGAGTTCAGTCACCCTTCTCTCTCTCTTGGATCTCGATCCCCTCACTCTACCTCTCTCTCTACCTTGTGGGTGGCTGGTCCTATTTATAGAGGCCCTGGTCCTCTTCCCAAATATCGAGCGGGAAGGGAGCCAACAATGGCGGGCTAATTTGAAGGGGGGCAGCTAGTACTAGCTATCCTGACAAAAGTAGTCTTTGCCTACACAAAGCTCTGGTGGTGACACCGTCTTGGGCACCTCGTGAGGTACCCCACCTTGATCTCTCCGCCTCCTCGCGAGCCAGCCTGATGAGGTCGTGCCTAAGGAAGCTCCGTGTCGTCCGCCCCGTGAGGCTTGGCCCCTCGTGAGGGTCTTGGATCTACGTTGGTGAAGATGGGCCGTGCTGGGCCCCCCTTTGAGCCACGCCGCAGGCCGCATGCACCCAAGTCTGGGGACCCCCGTTCCCAGAACGCCAACAGCCGCGGGCTCAAGTCCCTCGAAGATCAAGTCTCCATGGACATCCGCGGCGTGGTTTAAGCTTCTGAATCCGACCTGATGGCCAGGGGCGTAGCTGTCGATCTGCTCCAGATGGCCAAGCAAGTTGGCCCGCAGTACGAAGCCGCCGAATACGAGGATTTGTCCGGGGAGGAAGGTTCCTCCTCGGGCAGCGTCATTATTGACGATTGAGGGGGACATCGAACCTTTCGTCGACGACACAGTGGAACTCTCAATGAAAGCACCAATGTCGGTGTCAAAACCGGGGATCTCGGGTAGGGGGTTCCGAATTGTGCATCTAGCATCGATGGTAACAGGAGACGGGGGACACAATGTTTACCCAGGTCCGTGCCCTCTCTATGGAGGTAATACCCTATGTCCTGCTTGATTGATATTGATGAATATGAGTGTTACAAGAGTGGATCTACCACGAGATCGTAATGGCTAAACCCTAGAAGTCTAGCCTATGTGGTTATGGTAATGAGTATATGTGATGTCCTTTCAGGACTATCCCCTTCGGTTTACATGGACACCGAAGGGATCTAGGGTTTACATGGAGTCGGTTACATAAGAAGGAAACTTCAGTCGCCAATCTTGCATTCCACGCCAAGTAAGTCCAATCCGGACACGGTGCAATCTTCGGCCTTCACGTCTTCATCGCCCATCAGGCCGGCCCATAGATAACATGCCGGACGCCCGAGTACCCCTTCGTCCAGGACTCCCTCATCGTTCTTTTTACATGTTGAAACAAGGCATTGTTAAGATAATGTCTCAGTTAATATGAATGAATCACACTGATGGAGAATTGCTACTCTCCTGCTTTGTTTCCCATTAAGATAAGGTAGATTAGTAGATGTTTTTCTTCTGGGAGTATGATGTCTTCTACACAACCTTCTTCTTGTAGACGTTGTTGGGCCTCCAAGTACAAAGGTTTGTAGTACAGTAGCAAATTTCCCTAAAGTGGATGACCTAAGGTTTATCAATCTGTAGGAGGCATAGGATGAAGATGGTCTCTCTCAAACAACCCTGCAACCAAATAACAAAGAGTCTCTTGTGTCCCCAACACACCCAATACAATGGTAAATTGTATAGGTGCACTAGTTCGGCGAAGAGATGGTGATACAAGTGCAATATGGATGGTAGATATAGGTTTCTGTAATCTGAAAATATAAAAACAGCAAGGTAACTATGATAAAAGTGAGAACAAATGGTATTGCAATGCTAGGAAACAAGGCCTAGGGTTCATTGAGGGAGTCCTGGATTAGGGGGTCTCCAGACAGCTGGACTATATTCTTTCGCCGGACTGTTGGACTATGAAGATACAAGATTGAAGACTTCGTCCCGTGTCCGGATAGGACTCTACTTGGCGTGGAAGGCAAGCTAGGCAGTACGGATATAGATATCTCCTCCTTTGTAACCGACCTTGTGTAACCCTAACCCTCTCCGTTGTCTATATAAACCGGAGGGTTTTAGTCCATAGGACAACATACAATCATACCATAGGCTAGCTTCTAGGGTTTAGCCTCTCCGATCTCGTGGTAGATCAACTCTTGTAATACTCATATCATCAAGAATAAATCAAGCAGGACGTAGGGATTTAACTCCATCAAGAGGGCCCGAACCTGGGTAAAACATTGTGTTCCCTGCCGCCTGTTACCATCCACCTTAGACGCACAGTTCGGGACCCCCTACCCGAGATACGCCGGTTTTGACACCGACATTGGTGCTTTCATTGAGAGTTCCTCTATGTCGTCACCGTTAGGTTTGATGGCTCCTTCTATCATCGATAGCGATGCAGTCCAGGGTGAGACTTTTCTCCCCGGACAGATCTTTGTGTTCGGCGGCTTCGCACTGCGGGCCAACTCACTTGGCCATCTGGAGCCGATCGAAAGCTACGCCCCAGGCCATCAGGTCAGATTTGGAAACTTAAATTACACGGCCGATATCGGCGGAGACTTGATCTTCAACGGATTCGAGCCCCTGCCTTGTGCGCCACGCGGTCACGATGAGTACGATTTAGCTGTACCTTCAGACCGTATTCAGGAGATCGCACCGGCAGCCGCTCTGAGCCTCAATTCGGAGCCAGTCGCGCCATCCATGGATGGGTGGATAGACCCTGTCACGGAGGCCGTATCCTCAGCGGCGATCAAGCCGAATATTGACCTTACCCTTCACGAGAGCCGTGTTGCCATACTATCAGATCCTTCCCCCGCCACGGACTCTGAACCGCCTGCGCCCGTGCCTATCAAATCCGACTGGGCACCAGTCATGGAGTTCACTGTAACACCCCGGATATAACTTTACCAATTTGTACTCCAACTCTTGTCGTTTCCGGCGTTAAGTTATTTTATTTTCTTGGGTTCGGGTCTTTGTCTCCATGTGTTGTTGTCGTTGTCATGCATCTCATATCATGTCATCATGTGCATTGCATTTGCATACGTGTTCGGCTGATGCATTCGAGCTTTTTTCCCCGTTGTCCGTTTTGCATTCTGGCGCTTTGTTCTCCTCCGGTGGTCATTTCTAGATTTCTTTCATGTGTGGGTATTAAACATTTCCGGATTGGACCGAGACTTGCCAAGCAGCCTTGGTTTACTACCGGTAGACCGCCTGTCAAGTTTCGTATCATTTGGACTTCGTTTGATACTCCAACGGTTAACCGAGGGACCGAAAAGGCCTCGTGTGTGTTGCAGCCCAACACCCCTCCAATTTGGCCCAAAACCCACCTAAGTCTTCTCCATCATCTAGATCTCGGCCCCTCTCCTGCAGCCCCCTGCGCCCTCCTCCCGAGGGGTAGGAGACTGTGGGAGCGGGGCAGCTGCTCGCTGTGGCGACCTGTACCTCCTGTGATCCATGGTTAGCGTATGCCTGCTCCTGAAGAATTAGTGGTACCCGATAATCTTTGCCTCCAGCGTGCCTTGTTGGACTGTCCCGGGACTCCTGGAAGGGCTCAGCTTCTGGCACCTCGTCCCCCCAGCTTGGGCTGAGGGGTGAGCCTTGTTCGCCCTCATGAGGGTGTCCTTGGTCCATCATGAGGGGCACGTATTCTTTTGGTGCCGTCATCCCGAAGGCCGTGCCATGGTGCTCCGCGAGCCATGCAGCTCTGCTTGACGCGCCCACCATGGGGTGGTAGCGCGGCTGTCCACTGGGGTCATGGGTCGCGTCGCGCCCTCCTTCTTCGTGGACCGGGAGCGGGGGCAGCGCCGCCGCCGGTCCGGTACTGACAGCTTCGCTAGCGTTGGAGTAGCCTTGGAGCCCCCGCGCGGGCCGCCCTGGGCTTGAGATGGGAGCTGGGTGCAGAAGGGGTGAGCCCCCAGGCGGTGAAGCCCAGGAGCTCTGCCACCCGCTCCAGCAGCATGTCGCGGCCGCCCTCCAGCAGCCTGCACTGCAGCAGCTCTCGGGCCACCATGAGCGCGGCCCTCGAGTTCGCCTGCTCCCAGCGGGTGTACGGTGTCGTGGTCGCGGCGTGATTGGAGGCCCTTGCTGCCGACCGCGCCTGCCGCGGTGTGAGAGCTGTCGAAGCCTGTCCGCGTCGCCCGCGGCCCGCAGCGCCCTGCGGACCGCGAGCTGCCTGGGGCACGGGGTCGCCCGAGGCAAGCGGCTTTGCGCGGGCGGGCCACGCCACCCATGGATCCGGGTTGCCCGCCTGGTCGCCGGACATGGCGATGACGACGCGGCGGGGCGCGAAGCGGTAGAAGGTGGATTCCGGCGCACCCCTACCTGGCGCGCCAAATGTCGGATTTCGGGTTCCGGTAGACCCTTGAGGTTCGAACACTGGGTGCACGCCGAGATTTCGCCTCCTACCTACCTACACCCCTCCGCCTCGCTAAGATCTAGGCTATGGGAAGAACGACACAAGAGACACTGGGTTTTACTGGTTCGGGCCACCATTGTGGTGTAATACCCTACTCTAGTGTGTGGTGTGGTGGATTGCCTCTTGGGCTGATGATGATGAACAATACAAGGAAGAACAGCCTCGCGAGGGTCTGTTCTTTGGCTGGGGGGGATGAACTGCTAGGAGGAGTTCAGTCACCCTTCTCTCTCTCTTGGATCTCGATCCCCTCACTCTACCTCTCTCTCTACCTTGTGGGTGGCTGGTCCTATTTATAGAGGCCCTGGTCCTCTTCCCAAATATCGAGCGGGAAGGGAGCCAACAATGGCGGGCTAATTTGAAGGGGGACAGCTAGTACTAGCTATCCTGACAAAAGTAGTCTTCGCCTACACAAAGCTCTGGTGGTGACACCGTCTTGGGCTCCACAATGACCTCCATCTTGCAGTCCTCCTGGTCTTGGTCTTGTTGCACCGAAATGGCAACCTTTGCCTGATGCCTCGGTACTCCGCGGCTGCGCTTGCTCCCTTTGCACCAAAGAGGAAAGGAGGACACTGCGCGGGCTGGCGCCCACCTGGCGCCTTTGGTCGTCATGGATTGCGTCACGGGCACCTCGTGAGGTACCCCACCTTGATCTCTCCGCCTCCTCGCGAGCTAGCCTGATGAGGTCGTGCCTAAGGAAGCTCCGTGTCGTCCGCCCCGTGAGGCTTGGCCCCTCGTGAGGGTCTTGGATCTATGTTGGTGAAGATGGGCCGTGCTGGGCCCCCCTTTGAGCCACGCCGCAGGCCGCATGCACCCAAGTCTGGGGACCCCCGTTCCCAGAACGCCGACAGCCGCGGGCTCAAGTCCCTCGAAGATCAAGTCTCCATGGACATCCGCGGCGTGGTTTAAGCTTCTGAATCCGACCTGATGGCCAGGGGCGTAGCTGTCGATCTGCTCCAGATGGCCAAGCAAGTTGGCCCGCAGTACGAAGCCGCCGAATACGAGGATTTGTCTGGGGAGGAAGGTTCCTCCTCGGGCAGCGTCATTATTGACGATTGAGGGGGACATCGAACCTTTCGTCGACGACACAGTGGAACTCTCAATGAAAGCACCAATGTCGGTGTCAAAACCGGGGATCTCGGGTAGGGGGTTCCGAATTGTGCATCTAGCATCGATGGTAACAGGAGACGGGGGACACAATGTTTACCCAGGTCCGTGCCCTCTCTATGGAGGTAATACCCTATGTCCTGCTTGATTGATATTGATGAATATGAGTGTTACAAGAGTGGATCTACCACGAGATCGTAATGGCTAAACCCTAGAAGTCTAGCCTATGTGGTTATGGTAATGAGTATATGTGATGTCCTTTCAGGACTATCCCCTTCGGTTTACATGGACACCGAAGGGATCTAGGGTTTACATGGAGTCGGTTACATAAGAAGGAAACTTCAGTCGCCAATCTTGCATTCCACGCCAAGTAAGTCCAATCCGGACACGGTGCAATCTTCGGCCTTCACGTCTTCATCGCCCATCAGGCCGGCCCATAGATAACATGCCGGACGCCCGAGTACCCCTTCGTCCAGGACTCCCTCATCGTTCTTTTTACATGTTGAAACAAGGCATTGTTAAGATAATGTCTCAGTTAATATGAATGAATCACACTGATGGAGAATTGCTACTCTCCTGCTTTGTTTCCCATTAAGATAAGGTAGATTAGTAGATGTTTTTCTTCTGGGAGTATGATGTCTTCTACACAACCTTCTTCTTGTAGACGTTGTTGGGCCTCCAAGTACAAAGGTTTGTAGTACAGTAGCAAATTTCCCTAAAGTGGATGACCTAAGGTTTATCAATCTGTAGGAGGCATAGGATGAAGATGGTCTCTCTCAAACAACCCTGCAACCAAATAACAAAGAGTCTCTTGTGTCCCCAACACACCCAATACAATGGTAAATTGTATAGGTGCACTAGTTCGGCGAAGAGATGGTGATACAAGTGCAATATGGATGGTAGATATAGGTTTCTGTAATCTGAAAATATAAAAACAGCAAGGTAACTATGATAAAAGTGAGAACAAATGGTATTGCAATGCTAGGAAACAAGGCCTAGGGTTCATTGAGGGAGTCCTGGATTAGGGGGTCTCTAGACAGCCGGACTATATTCTTTCGCCGGACTGTTGGACTATGAAGATACAAGATTGAAGACTTCGTCCCGTGTCCGGATAGGACTCTACTTGGCGTTGAAGGCAAGCTAGGCAGTACGGATATAGATATCTCCTCCTTTGTAACTGACCTTGTGTAACCCTAACCCTCTCCGTTGTCTATATAAACCGGAGGGTTTTAGTCCATAGGACAACATACAATCATACCATAGGCTAGCTTCTAGGGTTTAGCCTCTCCGATCTCGTGGTAGATCAACTCTTGTAATACTCATATCATCAAGAATAAATCAAGCAGGACGTAGGGATTTAACTCCATCAAGAGGGCCCGAACCTGGGTAAAACATCGTGTTCCCTGCCGCCTGTTACCATCCACCCTAGACGCACAGTTCGGGACCCCCTACCCGAGATACGCCGGTTTTGACACCGACATTGGTGCTTTCATTGAGAGTTCCTCTATGTCGTCACCGTTAGGTTTGATGGCTCCTTCTATCATCGATAGCGATGCAGTCCAGGGTGAGACTTTTCTCCCCGGAAAGATCTTTGTGTTCGGCGGCTTCGCACTGCGGGCCAACTCACTTGGCCATCTGGAGCCGATCGAAAGCTACGCCCCAGGCCATCAGGTCAGATTTGGAAACTTAAATTACACGGCCGATATCGGCGGAGACTTGATCTTCAACGGATTCGAGCCCCTGCCTTGTGCGCCACGCGGTCACGATGAGTACGATTTAGCTGTACCTTCAGACCGTATTCAGGAGATCGCACCGGCAGCCGCTCTGAGCCTCAATTCGGAGCCAGTCGCGCCATCCATGGATGGGTGGATAGACCCCGTCACGGAGGCCGTATCCTCAGCGGCGATCAAGCCGAATATTGACCTTACCCTTCACGAGAGCCGTGTTGCCATACTATCAGATCCTTCCCCCGCCACGGACTCTGAACCGCCTGCGCCCGTGCCTATCAAATCCGACTGGGCGCCAGTCATGGAGTTCATTGTAACACCCCGGATATAACTTTACCAATTTGTACTCGAACTCTTGTCGTTTCCGGCGTTAAGTTATTTTATTTTCTCGGGTTCGGGTCTTTGTCTCCGTGTGTTGTTGTCGTTGTCATGCATCTCATATCATGTCATCATGTGCATTGCATTTGCATACGTGTTCGGCTCATGCATTCGAGCTTTTTTCCCCGTTGTCCGTTTTGCATTCCGGCGCTTCGTTCTCCTCCGGTGGTCATTTCTAGATTTCTTTCGTGTGTGGGTATTAAACATTTCCGGATTGGACCGAGACTTGCCAAGCGGCCTTGGTTTACTACCGGTAGACCGCCTGTCAAGTTTCGTATCATTTGGACTTCGTTTGATACTCCAACGGTTAACCGAGGGACCGAAAAGGCCTCGTGTGTGTTGCAGCCCAACACCCCTCCAATTTGGCCCAAAACCCACCTAAGTCTTCTCCATCATCTAGATCGTTCAATCACGATCGCGTGGCCACAAACCGCACCTCATTTGGACTCTCCTAGCTCCCTCTATGCCTATTTAAAGACCTTTCCCGAAAATCCGGATCTCTCCCTCTCCGAAACCCTAATTTTCCACCGCGCGCCGCCGTACATTGTCCGCCCGGGGCGGACACACCGCCGCCAGCCAACCGCCTCCGCCGCCAGCCAACCGCCTCCTGCCACGTCATCGCCCGCCGCCGCCACTCCCACGCGCGGCCCGGGGAGCCCGCATCCGGCCCCCGCGGCCCGGTGAGCGCAGCCGCCGCCCGGGTCTCGTCTCCCGCGCCGTGCCGCCACCTCCCCCGCCTCCGGCGCTCCGGCCGCCAAGCCGCCATCGCCGCCCCGCCGCAGCTCCTCGCCGGCCCCGCCGCCTCCGGCCGCCGCACCGGCCTCGACCGCGCCGCCCGCCATGCGCCGCCCGCCCGGCCCGGATCCGGCCGGCCCCTTGCTCCCCCGGCCACTCCGGCGAGCTCCAGCCCCACCGGTGAACAGTGCACGCCGCTGCCTCGATCTGCGTGCCGGGTAAAACCCTAGATCCGGAGGTGTTTTTATTCTTCCATGTCCCGAAATTTTTAGTTCAAGTGCTCATGTCCGTAGCTCCGTAACTTTGCATCCGTAGCTCCGATTCATGCATATAGCATATCGAAATGTTCATCTCAGAGAGTACATCATTTCATTCCACTGCATCATTTTTATTTGAGTTCATCTTGATGCCTGAAATTCTGTTAGAAGAGGGCTATTTGAGATTATTGTCAGATCTGCTACTCCATTTAGGTTTTTGTCATTTTTGCCATGATTATTGTGTGCATGCTATGCCCTGGTGCTCTACATGTGTTTTGTTAAGGGTTTTGTCATCTTTCCAGAGGTGCAACCCATGTATTTTTGTGATGTGTGTGGTGACTTGTGCAAGCTTGCAAAGTGGTCCACTTGTTAATTCTGTTTTCAGGGACTTAGTAATTTCACCAAGTCCTGGAGCTGTTTATCTCATGATGCCTTATGTTCATGTTGTTTCCTAGTGATCCGTGCCTCTTTTAAGGATGATCAATAAGTATGTTTTGTTAATATTGTAGTTCTCTATCCATCCATGTCTTTGTTTGCACTTATGGAGCACCCTACCTTGAGTCAATCAAGCTCTATTTTTGCTACTTCGTGAATCTGGGTAGATTGTCAACTTGTTTGCAATTTTGCCGGTGATGTTGTAGTTGATCCATGCATGCTATGCTATTGTTCTTGCCATGTATATCTTGCATTTTGTGCCTTCTTGATGGGTGTATGCTTGTCTTGCCATGACTTGCTCCGTAGTGAGTGCATCGAGCTCGTAAACATGCCTACTTGAGTTATATTTCAGCATGTGTCAGTTTTTCACAAAGTCTGAAAACTGATTATGTTTTTGCTATGTTCACATGCTTGCAATTGTATTTTCTGATCCCTTTTGGCTCAAGGTCACTAAGGGACTTTTGTTAAGCTCTTTGAGTAGCTCCATGCCATGCTTTACTTTGCCATGATCAGGCCCTGTAGCATGTAGTTTTGTTGCTCCGAAGAGGGCTAGCTGATCTGAAATTCCAGACAAGTGTTAATTTCACTAAGTCTGAGAACTGTTTGCCATATGCATTTTTGCCATGCTTGTTTGAACCTGTTAATGGATGAATTGGCCGTAGCTCAGTGCTAGACTTTTGTTAAGCATCTTGTGTGCATCCCTGCCATGTATTTTGTTGTCATGTTTGGGTGCTTTAGCTTGTTCATTTCGTTGCATTTAGATGGCTACTTGCTGTAAATTGCAGACCGGTGCCATATTTGAATCGCTTGCCATTTCCAAACCGTAACTCCGATTCCGGTGTTCTTTATATCGTTTTCAAGCGATTTAATCTCATATTTCTAGTGGAACACTTGGATTTCCATGTTGAGGCCAGGTTCATGCATTTCCTGTCATATCTTGCATTTGGCATCCTGCATCGCATCCCGCATAGCATATCATCATTGCATCATATTGCTTGATCCTTGCACGTGGTTGATTGTATCCTTGTTGCTTGTTTGTCTTGTTTGGGTAGAGCCGGGAGACGAGTTCGCTAACGAGGAGCCCGTTGAGTTTGCTTTCGAGGATCCAGTCAACTCTGACAACTGTGCAGGCAAGATGATCATACCCTCGAAATCACTACTATCTTTGCTATGCTAGTTTGCTCGCTCTTTTGTTATGCCATTGCTACGATGCCTACCACTTGCTTTCAAGCCTCCCAAATTGCCATGTCAAACCTCTAACCCACCATTGTCCTAGCAAACCGTTGATTGGCTATGTTACCGCTTTGCTCAGCCCCTCTTATAGCGTTGCTAGTTGCAGGTGAAGATTGAAGGCCGTTCCTTTTTGGAACATTTATTTACTTGTTGGGATATCATTATATTACCTTGTTATCTTAATGCATCTATACACTTGGTAAAGGGTGGAAGGCTCGGCCTCTCGCCGAGTGTTTTGTTCCACTCTTGCCGCCCTAGTTTCCGTCATATCGGTGTTATGTTCCCGGATTTTGCGTTCCTTACGCGGTTGGGTTATAATGGGAACCCCTTGATAGTTCGCCTTGATTAAAGCTTTTCCAGCAGTGCCCAACCTTGGTTTTACCATTCGCCACCTAGCCTCTTTTTCCCCTGGGTTTTCGGAGCCCGAGGGTCATCTTATTTTAAACCCCCCTGGGCCAGTGCTCCTCTGAGTGTTGGTCCGACCGAGTAGACTGCGGGGCCACCTCGGGGCAACTTGAGGGTTGGTTTTACTCGTAGGATGTCTCATCTGAGTGTGCCCTGAGAACGAGATATGTGCAGCTCCTATCGGGATTTGTCGGCACATTCGGGCGGTGTTGCTGGTCTTGTTTTAACCTGTTGAAGTGTCTTGAAGAACCGAGATACCGAGTCTGATCAGAACGTCTTGGGAGGAGGTCTATTCCTTCGTTGACCGTGAGAGCTTGTCATGGGCTAAGTTGGGACTCCCCTGCAGGGATTTGAACTTTCGAAAGCCGTGCCCGCGGTTATGGGCAGATGGGAATTTGTTAATGTCCGTTTGTAGATAACTTGAACCTTAATTAATTAAAATGAATCAACTGAGTGTGTTACCGTGATGGCTCGGCGGAGTCCGGGAAGTGGACACGGTGTTGGAGTAATGTTTGCGCAGGTTGCTCTCTAGTTTCTCGCTCGCGCTTTGCCTCCTCTTCTCGCTCTCTTTTGCGAATAAGTTAGCCACCATACTTGCTAGTCGCTTGCTGCAGCTCCACTCATATTTTACCTTGCCTTACCTATAAGCTTAAATAGTCTTGATCGCGAGGGTGCGAGATTGCTGAGTCCCTGTGGCTCACAGATTACTATTACACCAGATGCAGGGCCTGATGATTCCGCTCCAGGAGACGCGTATGAGCTCAAGTGGGAGTTCGACGAAGACTCTCAACGATACTATGTTTCCTTTCCCGATGATCAGTAGTGGTGCCCAGTTGGGGGTGAACGGGACCGTTGTCGCATGTTGGGTTCTCTTTTATTTTGGCGCCGTAGTCGGGCCATGAGTGTTTGGATGATGTAATGTTATTTATGTACTTGATTGACGTGGCGAGTGTAAGCCAACTATGTTATCTCCCCTTTCATTATTATATTACATGGGATGTTGTGAAGATTGCCTAACTTGCGACATATGCCTTCAATGCGATTATGCCTCTAAGTCGTGCCTCGACACGTGGGAGATATAGTCGCATCGAGGGTGTTACAAGTTGGTAATCAGAGCCTTCCCCGACCTTAGGAGCCCCATTGCTTGATCGTGTTTAGCGGCCGAGTTGTGTCTAGAAAAATGTTTTGAGTCATTTAGGAATTATATATTGGAGAGCTTAGGAATTCTTTTTACTTCCCAGTCTCCTCATTGCTCTGGTAAGGCATCCTGACGTAGAGTTTTGACTCTTCTCTTCTCAAATTTCACTAAAATTTTTATGATGAGAACATTGTCTTGGTGCCTCCTGTCAGGGGTTTAGTGGAAGTGTCCCTGGGAGTTGAGCTCTAAGGTGTTGTCATCATAATTTTATCGTTGCAGTTCTGGAACACCTGAGTTTAGTACGCCGACATCGAAAATCTCTTTTATGCAGTTCGTTGGTGAGATAACCTCGATGCCACCCAGTACTGGGGCGGGAGTTCGGGAGTATCGCCATAATTTGTATAACGGATGCTTTTCGAAGGTTGAGGTACATGGTTTCCGAAGGTTTCTTGGTTATGTGTTGAAGGATGGATACAACTGGATGTAGGATTTGCTAGTTTGGGTGAGATATTATGCTTCCCCTGTATCCCCAACACATGATTGCATAACCAGAAAGGTTCGGGAGTTTCATAGGTGGGAATTCTATTAGCTCTAGTTCTTCTTCCACGGATATTGGTTTGAGATTGGGATTTCTTACCGATTATTCATCCTTGATCCGTACCTTGTTGATTTATTTCTCTACCTTAATTCTACGTGGCTTCTCAATTTATGGATATGTGACCATTTCAAGAGGAATGCATTCGTTCATTTTGTTCGGATGTGAAGACTATATGTTGCAATTTTCATTCCGTTGGATTCAGCTTCAATATTTGTCTGTCAATGTGCTAATGGTGGTCAACCTCTTCAGGATGGCTCCTCCAATGCGCACGACTCTGAATCCTGATCCGCCACCACCTCCACCTCCTCCAGAGGCATGGCAAGCTGTGATGGCCGCAACCAATGCAAACACACAGTTGATCATGCAAATTCTTCAAGAGCGAAATCAAGGCAACCAAGGGAATCAAGGCAGCAATCAGAATCACTTTGCTACACTCAACCAGTTCCTTGCTAACGGGCCAAAGACTTTCAGCAATTGTGTTGAGGCAACCGATGCTGACGATTGGCTTGTGGATCTGTGTAAGCATTTCGAGTGCAGTAACGTCAGGCCTGAGGACTTTGTCAAGTTCGCTTCCTTCCAACTCAAAGATCAAGCTGCAGAATGGTTCCAGCAGTACAAGGACTCCAGAGGTGGCCGTGTTATCACCTGGGATGACTTCCGTCGAGATTTCCGAGCTCATCATATTCCCCAGAGCGTGGTTGAAAGCAAGCGTGAGGAATTCCGCAATCTGAAGCAAGGCTCTTTGTCTGTCTATGACTACAACAAGTTGTTTCAGAAGCTCGCCCGCTTTGCCAAGCAGGACGTCCCTGATGAGAAGAGCATGATATACCAGTTCAGAGGTGGTCTCAGAGAAGAAATTCAGTTAGCTCTTGTTCTCTTCGAGCCCTTGAGATACGATGAGTTCTACAACATGGCACTGAAGCAAGAGGCTGCTCAGTTGAAGTGTGATGCTTCCAAGAAGCGAGCCAGAGATGTTACTCCTTCTTCCTCTACTCAAGTGGCCAAGCAGCAGAAGTTTTGGCTTCCTCCTCCTCCGTTCCGTCAGCCGTATCAGCAGAAGAGCAAAGGTGGCAGTGGTTCTTCCCACCCACCCAACCCTGGCTTTCAGAACAAGACTTCGTCTCAAGCTCCAAGATCAAGTGCTCCGTATCACCGTCCGCTTTCAGAGGTCACGTGCAACAAGTGCCAACAGAAGGGTCACTATGCCAACAAGTGTCTCAACCAGAGGCGTCTTCCTCCTCCTCCTCCTGTGAGATCGGCAAGTACAGCTGTGGTCAAGCATAACCCCAAGCACGCCAAGGTCAATTTGATGAATGCAGCCCAGGCAGAGGACTCGTCAGATGTGATCATGGGTAACCTTCCTGTTAACGATGTTCCTGCAAAAGTTCTTTTTGACACTGGTGCATCGCATTCCTTTTTGTCATGTCCTTTTGCATCGAAGCACAATGTTGATACCGAGATCATGCCCAAAGTCATGCAAGTTGTTTCTCCCGGCAAGCTTTTGACTTCTAGTTTGGTTGCTCCCGATATCTCTATCACGTTGGGCGACTACAAGTTTCTCTCTTCTCCGGTGGTTCTTGGTAACTCGGATATTGATCTTATTCTCGGAATGGATTGGCTTTCTAAGCACAAGGCACATCTTGATTGTGCTGCCAGGCAGATTCAATTGACTCATTCGTCTGAGGATGTAATTGTCTTTGCCGCTCGTGATAATACAATCCGTCTGTTTTCTCTCAATGAGAAGGGTGAATTGGACGCTATTTCGCAAATTCCAGTCGTTTGCGAATATCAAGACGTCTTTCCAGAAGAGCTTCCAGGAATGCCTCTGCACCGGCCAGTTGAATTCGTTATTGATCTTGAGCCTGGCACGGAACCTGTGTGCAAGCGTCCTTACAAGCTCGGACCTGAAGAGTTGAAGGAGCTGAAGAAGCAACTCGATATTCAAGAGAAAATGGGTCTCATCCGGCCTAGTTCTTCTCCGTGGGGTTGTGGTGTTCTTTTTGTGAAGAAGAAGGATGGAACGGACCGACTTTGTGTTGATTACCGTCCAGTGAACAAGAAGACCATCAAGAACAAATACCCACTTCCCAACATCAACGAGCTGTTCGAACAACTCAAAGGTGCCCAAGTATTCTCCAAGCTTGATCTCCGTATGGGTTATCATCAGATTCGAATCCGTGAGCAAGATATTCCCAAGACGGCTTTCAGGACAAGCTTTGGTTCATATGAATACACTGTCATGTCTTTTGGCCTCGTCAACACTCCTCCGACTTTCTCTCGCATGATGAATTTCATCTTCAATGCCTACACCAATGACTTCGTTTTGGTCTATCTTGACGACATTCTGGTTTTCTCCAAGAACAAGGAAGATCATGCCAAGCACTTGCGTTTGGTTCTTGATAAGCTCAGAGAACACAAGTTCTACGCCAAGTTCTCCAAGTGTGAATTTTGGCTCGATGAGGTTCTTTATCTTGGTCATATCATCTCTGCCAAGGGCATTGCCGTGAATCCTGAGAAGGTGTCTGCAATTGTGAACTGGGAACCTCCTCAGAACGTGAAGCAACTCCGCAGTTTTCTCGGTCTCGCAAGCTATTGCCGAAGATTCGTTGAAAACTTTTCTAAGATCGCGAAGCCTCTCTCTAATCTTCTCCAGAAGCACGTCAAGTACGTTTGGTCTCCGGAGTGTGATATTGCTTTCAACACTTTGAAAGAGAAATTGATCACTGCTCCAGTTCTCACTCCGCCTGATGAATCCAAGCCGTACGAGGTCTTTTGTGATGCCTCTCTCCAAGGTCTTGGCGCAGTATTGATGCAAGAGAAGAAAGTTGTTGCTTATACATCTCGCCAGTTGAAGCCTAATGAGAAGAACTACCCCACTCATGATCTCGAGTTGGCGGCAGTGGTGCATGCTCTTTTGACTTGGAGACATCTTCTATTGGGAAGAAAAGTGGACATTTTCACTGATCACAAGAGTCTCAAGTACATTTTCACTCAGCCTAATCTCAACCTCAGGCAAACTCGATGGGTCGAAATGATTCAAGAGTATAATCCGAGTATCGAGTATACTCCAGGCAAGGCCAATGTGATTGCTGACGCTTTGAGCAGGAAAGCTTACTGCAACAGTCCAATTCTCAAGCTTATCAACCCGAGCTTTGTGAAGCTTTCCGCAAACTTAATCTGCAAGTTGTTCCTCAAGGGTTCCTTGCCAACCTTCTAGTCTCTCCTACCTTAGAAGACCAGATTCGCCAAGCCCAGCTTCTTGATGCTATGGTAAAAAAGGTGAAGATTGGGATTGCCAAGAGTCAGCCCAAGTACAAGTGCTACCGCCTTGATGACAAGGACACTCTCTTCTTCGAGGATCGTATTGTTGTACCCAAAGGTGACCTCCGTAAAGTGATCATGAACGAGGCTCACAATTCTCTCCTCTCCATCCACCCTGGGAGCACGAAGATGTATCAGGACCTCAAGCAAGCTTATTGGTGGACCCGAATGAAGCGCGAGATCGCTCAATTCGTGAATGAATGTGATGTCTGCAGAAGAGTGAAGGCAGAACACCAAAGGCCAGCAGGTCTCCTCCAACCTCTTGCCATTCCAGAATGGAAGTTTGACCACATTGAAATGGACTTCGTGACTGGGTTTCCAAAGTCCAAGCGTGGCAATGATGCTATATTCGTTGTCATCGACAAACTCACCAAAGTGGCTCACTTTCTGCCTATTAAAGAGTCGATCACTGCAGCTCAATTGGCGGAACTCTATACCTCTCGTATTGTCTCTCTGCACGGTATTCCTCAAGTGATCTCTTCAGACCGTGGCAGCATCTTTACCTCCAAGTTTTGGGATTCTTTTCAGAAGGCCATGGGCACGAACATCCGCTTCAGCACAGCTTTCCATCCTCAAACAAGCGGTCAAGTCGAGCGTGTCAACCAGATTCTTGAAGATATGCTCAGGGCTTGTGTGATCTCCTTCGGCATGAAGTGGGAGGATTGTCTTCCTTATGCTGAATTCTCCTACAACAACAGTTTTCAAGCAAGTTCGGGCAAGGCCCCATTTGAAATTCTGTATGGCAGGAAGTGCCGTACCCCTCTCAACTGGTCTGAAACCGGTGAACGTCAGCTTTTGGGTAATGACTTAATCACAGAGGCAGAAGAAATGTGCAAAGTCATTCGAGATAACCTCAAAGCAGCCCAATCCCGCCAGAAGAGCTACTATGATAGTAAGCACCGTGATTTGGCTTTCGAGATCGGAGATCATGTTTACCTCCGTGTCTCTCCTATGAAAGGTACTCGTCGCTTCGGTATCAAAGGGAAGCTTGCCCCTAGATACGTGGGACCTTTCAAGATTGTCAGCAAGAGAGGCGACCTCGCCTATCAACTCGAGCTTCCTTCAAACTTTGCAAATGTTCATGACGTGTTCCATGTCTCTCAGCTTCGAAAGTGCTTCAAGACTCCTGACCGCACCGTCAACTTCGAGGACATTGAGCTCCAAGAAGATCTCTCTTATTGTGAGCACCCAGTTGCTATTCTTGAAGAGACTGAACGCAAGACTCGCAACAAGTCAATCAAATTTCTCAAAGTCAAGTGGTCACACCATTCCGACCGTGAAGCTACCTGGGAACGCGAGGATCACCTCCGTTCTGAGTACCCGGCGTTCTTTCAGTCCTAGATCTCGGGACGAGATCCTTTCATAGTGGTGGAGTGTTGTAACACCCCGGATATAACTTTCCCAATTTGTACTCCAACTCTTGCCGTTTCCGGCGTTAAGTTATTTTATTTTCTCGGGTTCGGGTCTTTGTCTCCGTGTGTTGTTGTCGTTGTCATGCATCTCATATCATGTCATCATGTGCATTGCATTTGCATACGTGTTCGTCTCATGCATTCGAGCTTTTTCCCCGTTGTCCGTTTTGCATTCCGGCGCTTCGTTCTCCTCCGGTGGTCATTTCTAGCTTTCTTTCGTGTGTGGGGATTAAACATTTCCGGATTGGACCGAGACTTGCCAAGCGGCCTTGGTTTACTACCGGTAGACCGCCTGTCAAGTTTCGTATCATTTGGACTTCGTTTGATACTCCAACGGTTAACCGAGGGACCGAAAAGGCCTCGTGTGTGTTGCAGCCCAACACCCCTCCAATTTGGCCCACCACCCACCTAAGTCTTCTCCATCATCTAGATCGTTCGATCACGATCGCGTGGCTGCAAACCGCACCTCATTTGGACTCTCCTAGCTCCCTCTATGCCTATTTAAAACCCCTCCCAAAAATTCGGATCTCTTCCTCTTCGAAACCCTAATTTTCCACCGCGCACCGCCGGACATTGTCCGCCCGGGGCGGACACACCGCCGCCAGCCAACCGCCTCCTGCCACGTCATCGCCTGCCGCCGCCACTCCCACCGCGGCCAGGGGAGCCCGCATCCGGCCCCCGCGGCCCGGTGAGCGCCGCCGCCGCCCGGGTCTCGTCTCCCGCGCCGCTGCGCCACCTCCCTCGCCTCCGACGCTCCGGCCGCCGAGCCGCCATCACCGCAGCTCCTCGCCGGCCGCGCCGCACCGGCCTCGACCGCGCCGCCCGCCGTGCGCCGCCACCCGCCGCCGCCCGGCCCAGATCCGGCGAAGCTCCGGCCGGCCCCTTGCTCCCCCGGCCACTCCGGCGAGCTCCAGCCCCGCCGGTGAACAGTGCGCGCCGCCGCCTCGATCTGCGTGCCGGGTCAAACCCTAGATCCGGAGGTGTTTTTATTCTTCTAAGTCCCGAAATTTTCAGTTCAAGTGCTCATGTTCGTAGCTCCGTAACTTTGCATCCGTAGCTCCGATTCATGCATATAGCATATCAAAATGTTCATCTCAGAGAGTACATCATTTCATTCCATTGCATCATTTTCATTTGAGTTCATCTTGATGCCCGAAATGCTGTTAGAAGAGGGCTATTTGAGATTATTGTCAGATCTGCTACTCCATTTAGGTTTTTGTCATTTTTGCCATGATTATTGTGTGCATGCTATGCCCTGGTGCTCTACATGTGTTTTGTTAAGGGTTTTGTCATCTTTCCAGAGGTGCAACCCATGTATTTTTGTGATGTGTGTGGTGACTTGTGCAAGCTTGCAAAGTGGTGCACTTGTTAATTCTGTTTTCAAGGACTTAGTAATTTCACTAAGTCCTGGAGCTGTTTATCTCATGATGCCATATGTTCATGTTGTTTCCTAGTGATCCGTGCCTCTTTTGAGGATGATCAGTAAGGATGTTTTGTTAATATTGTAGTGCTCTATCCATCCATGTCTTTGTTTGCATTTATGGAGCACCCTAGCTTGAGTCAATCGAGCTCTACTTTTGCTACTTTGTGAATCTGGGCAGATTGTCAACTTGTTTGCAATTTTGCCGGTGATGTTGTAGTTGATCCATGCATGCTATGCTATTGTTCTTGCCATGTCTAGCTTGCATTTTGTGCCTTCTTGATGGGTGTATGCTTGTCTTGCCATGACTTGCTCTGTAGTGAGTGCATCGAGCTCGTAAACATGCCTACTTGAGTTATATTTCAGCATGTGTCAGTTTTTCACTAAGTCTGAAAACTGATTATGTTTTTGCTATGTTCACATGCTTGCAATTGTATTTTCCGATCCCTTTTGGCTCAAGGTCACTATGGGACTTTTGTTAAGCTCTTTGAGTAGCTCCATGCCATGCTTTACTTTGACATGATCAGGCCCAGTAGCATGTAGGTTTGTTGCTCCGAAGAGGGCTACCTGATCTGAAATTCTAGACAAGTGTTAATTTCACTAAGTCTGAGATCTGTTTGCCATATGCATTTTGCCATGCTTGTTTGAACCTGTTAATGGATGAATTGGCCGTAGCTCAGTGCTAGACTTTTGTTAAGCATCTTGTGTGCATCCCTGCCATGTATTTTGTTGTCATGTTTGGGTGCTTTAGCTTGTTCATTTCGTTGCATTTAGATGGCTACTTGCTGTAAATTGCAGACCGGTGCCATATTTGAATCGCTTGCCATTTCCAAACCGTAACTCCGATTCCGGTGTTCTTTATATCGTTTTCAAGCGATTTCATCTCATCTTTCCAGTGGCACACTTGGATTTCCAAGTTGAGGCCAGGTTCATGCATTTCCTGTCATATCTTGCTTTTGGCATCCCGCATCGCATCCCGCATAGCATATCATCATTGCATCATATTGCTTGATCCTTGCACGTGGTTGATTGTATCCTTGTTGCTTGTTTGTCTTGTTTGGGTAGAGCCGGGAGATGAGTTCGCTAACGAGGAGCCCGTTGAGTTTGCTTTCGAGGATCCAGTCAACTCTGACAACTGTGCAGGCAAGATGATCATACCCTCGAAATCACTACTATCTTTGCTATGCTAGTTTGCTCGCTCTTTTGCTATGCCATTGCTACGATGCCTACCACTTGCTTTCAAGCCTCCCAAATTGCCATGTCAAACCTCTAACCCACCATTGTCCTAGCAAACCGTTGATTGGCTATGTTACCGCTTTGCTCAGCCCCTCTTATAGCGTTGCTAGTTGCAGGTGAAGATTGAAGGCCGTTCCTTTTTGGAACATTTATTTACTTGTTGGGATATCATTATATTACCTTGTTATCTTAATGCATCTATACACTTGGTAAAGGGTGGAAGGCTCGGCCTCTCGCCGAGTGTTTTGTTCCACTCTTGCCGCCCTAGTTTCCGTCATATCGGTGTTATGTTCCCGGATTTTGCGTTCCTTACGCGGTTGGGTTATAATGGGAACCCCTTGATAGTTCGCCTTGATTAAAGCTTTTCCAGCAATGCCCAACCTTGGTTTTACCATTCGCCACCTAGCCTCTTTTTCCCCTGGGTTTCCGGAGCCCGAGGGTCATCTTATTTTAAACCCCCCTGGGCCAGTGCTCCTCTGAGTGTTGGTCCGACCGAGTAGACTGCGGAGCCACCTCGGGGCAACTTGAGGGTTGGTTTTACTCGTAGGATGTCTCATCTGAGTGTGCCCTGAGAACGAGATATGTGCAACTCCTATCGGGATTTGTCAGCACATTCGGGCGGTGTTGCTGGTCTTGTTTTAACCTGTCGAAGTGTCTTGAAGAACCGAGATACCGAGTCTTGTCGGAACGTCTTGGGAGATGGTCCATTCCTTCGTTGACCGTGAGAGCTTGTCATGGGCTAATTTGGGACTCCCCTGCAGGGATTTGAACTTTTGAAAGCCGTGCACACGGTTATGGGCAGATGGGAATTTGTTAATGTCCGGTTGTAGATAACTTGAACCTTAATTAATTAAAATGATTCAACTGAGTGTGTTACCGTGATGGCCTCTTCTCGGCGGAGTCCGGGAAGTGGACACGGTGTTGGAGTAATGTTTGCGCAAGTTGCTCTCTAGTTTCTCGCTCGCACTTTGCCTCCTCTTCTCTCTCTCTTTTGAGAATAAGTTAGCCACCATACTTGCTAGTCGCTTGCTGCAGCTCCACTCATATTTTACCTTGCCTTACCTATAAGCTTAAATAGTCTTGATCGCGAGGGTGCGAGATTGCTGAGTCCCTGTGGCTCACAGATTACTATTACACCAGATGCAGGGCCTGATGATTCCGCTCCAGGAGACGCGTATGAGCTCAAGTGGGAGTTCGACAAAGACTCTCAACGATACTATGTTTCCATTCCCGATGATTCGTAGTGGTGCCCAGTTGGGGGTGAACGGGACCATTGTCGCATGTAGGGTTCTCTTTTATTTTGGCGCTGTAGTCGGGCCATGAGTGTTTGGATGATGTAATGTTATTTATGTACTTGATTGACGTGGCGAGTGTAAGCCAACTATGTTATCTCCCCTTTCATTATTATATTACATGGGATGTTGTGAAGATTGCCTAACTTGCGACATATGCCTTCAATGCGATTATGCCTCTAAGTCATGCCTCGACACGTGGGAGATATAGTCGCATCGAGGGTGTTACATTCACCTCCGCGGATATCTTTCAGCACTCTCCCTTCGGCGACATACTGAATTCATTAAAGTCTCTCTTCTTGTCAGGAGAGTCCTGGCCGAACTATGTCCGGCAGGATTGGGATGCGGATGACGAAGAAATTCACCGCCCACCCACCACCCACTTAGTAGCCACTGTCGATGACTTAACCGACATGCTCGACTTTGACTCCGAAGACATCGACGGTATGGACGACGATGCAGGAGACGAATAGGAACCACTGCCCACAAGGCATTGGACGCCCACTTCATCACATGACGTATACATGGTGGACACACCAAAAGAAAATGACGACGAGGAACGGAAGGACGCATCAAAGGGTTGTTCCCTAGAGAAGCAGTCAAAGCGGCGGCGTAAGCGCCGCTCCAAATCTTGCCTCGGCAGAAACAACGATCATATAGACCCAGTGTTAGAGCAGGGTGAACCATCGCCAGACAATGGCAACACGGAGAATCAAACCAAACAACCCAACTCTGTAAAAGATAATAGTCCGGACGACATCACACCGGACAGACACCCGGAGCAACAGAATGCCCATCAAAGGCTTGTTGCCACCGCGAGGAGTCTAAAAAAGCAGAAGCAAAGGCCCAAGACTGCGCAAGGCACACTCAAAATCAGATGGAGTAAAGTACTCAACACAGCAGCGAAGTACGGCCATAATCGCCCCACCAAGAGCTACCCGAAGCGGAAGTTGCTACCTGATTTCGATGAGGAGGCCTTAGATCCCCCGCAACCAAAAATTAAAATGGCCATCTGGCCGGATAGACGACCTCACGGCCAACATAGAGCGGCAAACAACCCCGCACATAAGCCAATACGCGATCCATGCGAGGGCTCGCATCAAAAGGATGGCGCAACCAGATCCATCCATGGACCACGCAAGCGCGCTCCAGCATACGATGCAACACAACAAACATCCGAACAATGCGGTACACCCAGATACGGGGGTGCCGCACACCCCTTATGTTTCACCGACGAGGTGCTGGACCATGAACTTCCAGAAGGATTCAAACCCGTAAACATCAAGGCATACGACGGAACAACAGACCCTGGGGTCTGGATTGAGGACTATATCCTCCATATCCATATGGCTCGAGGAGATGATCTCCACGCCATTAAGTATTTACCCCTCAAACTCAAAGGGCCAGCTCGGCAGTGGCTTAAAAGCCTCCCCAAAAGCTCCATTGGAAGCTGGGAAGAGCTCGAAGATGCTTTTCGGGAAAAATTTCAAGGGACTTATGTCCGACCTCCGGATGCGGACGATCTAAGTCATATAACTCAACAGCGCGGAGAGTCAGCCCGAAAACTTTGGAACAAGTTTCTTACTAAAAAGAACCAAATAGTCGATTGTCCGGACACCGAAGCCTTGGCAGCTTTTAAACACAGCGTCCGAGACGAATGGCTTGCCAGACACCTCGGCCAAGAAAAGCCGAGAACAATGGCAGCATTAACAAGCCTCATGACCCGCTTTTGCACGGGCGAGGACAGCTGGCTAGCCCGATGCAGCACCAGCGACCCAAGTACATCCGAAGTTAGAGATGGAAACAGGAAATCATGACGCAGCAAAAATAATAAGCGCCGGAATAAAGAAGACAGCCCAAAGAGCATGGCGGTAAACGCCGAATTCAGAAGCTCTCGGCTAGGTTAGCAAAAGCCGCCCTCTAAAGGCGCCAGAGATGAACTGTCCAGCCTAAACAAAATTCTGGACCAAATATGTCAGATCCATAGCACCCCCGATAAACCTGCAAATCATACCCACAGAGAATGTTGGGTCTTCAAGCAGTCCGGCAAGCTCAACGCCGAACACAAGGGGCAGGATACACCAAGCGAAGACGAGGATGAGCCTCGCAAGCAAAGCACTGGGGAACAGAAGAAATTTCCACCATAAGTCAAAACAGTAAACGTGTTACACGTGATAAAGGGGAAAAATAAAGCGGCACCCCAGATAAATATGCCCAAGGGCCTCTCCCCGCGGAGTTCTGCCACTGGCCGTCTCAACCGATCACCTTCGACCATCAGGATTACTCGGCAAGTATCCGGTGTGCAGGATGGGCTACCTTAGTATTAGATCCAATAATTGACGGATACCACTTCACACGAGTCCTGATGGATGGTGGCAGCAGTCTAAACCTGATATATCCGGACACAGTCTGCAAAATGGGGATAGACCCAACAAAAATTTGCCACAACAATACTACCTTTAAAGGAGTATCGCCAGGCCCAGGGGCTCATTGCACGGGTTCCCTGCTACTAGAGGTTATATTCGGCTTCCTCGATAACTTTCGTAGAGAAAATTTAACCTTCCACATTGCGCCATTCCAAAGTGGCTATCAAGCACTACTTGGACGCGAAGCTTTCGCTCGCTTTAATGCAATACCGCATTACGCTTCCCTCACGCTTAAGATGCCCGGTCCATGGCATCGTTACAGTAAGTGGAAATATTGAGCGCTCCTTGCGCGCCGAAGACAGCGCGGCTGCCTTGGCAGCTGCACACTAAACGACCTCACCAACTAAAGCATTTGACAGGTCATAAGACCACGGACACGGTTAGCACGAGTCCGGCGCAGCTATATGTAATTAATACAGGTTTGATGGCCACACCCCTATTACAATAAAAGGGGCTCAACGCGCGCATGGCAATGAGGCTCAATTTTACTCATCTTCAATTGTACATGTTTTTTTTAGTATACCTACCTTTTTGCATTGACAACTTTTCAACTAAGTTCCTCTCTTTTACAGATGACCATCGTGCTACACCTGTCCAGGATACGGCACAACGGAGGACACAGGCGCAGACGTGCAGCAGGGACCCGTTTCATGGATTCTTTTTAGATTAAGACCCCTGCGTAAACCTTTTTACTGTCTCTTGTTTGATACACATCCCTCGGATTCTCGGTACAATTGACAAGGATGCTGACATCTTGGCATGTGGCCACGTCAGAATAATGCACGTACCTGGACACCAGGGGCTTCTTACAAAGGGCACTATTTAGGCCCGATTTACACCATAAAGACCGAATACCTTAGGGAGTGTTCGGCGTCGCGAGTTTGGCCTTATATGCATCAGCTCCGAATCATGTCTTTGGTCAAATGTTGGGTTTGCCCGGCTCCTGTGTTTTGCTGCCTTACGTTCCTGCTCTATCGGCTAAGGCGGCACCAGGAGAACTACTCCAATTGTGCCCTGGTTCATCCAGACGAGCACCTCAGTAGAGAAAGCCGAAAACTGACTGTCATGATATAGCGCGAGACTGGTCAACCACTCGATGACCTATCGGAATCTTAGAATTCCTCCGCCTTAATGAAGGGCCGTTTCCCGGCTAGGCATGTACGCACCCCGAATGCGGGAGAGTGCGAAGCCACCAGGGGCTATATAGTAGCCCCACTATCAAACTCCTATGGCTAAGTGAATGTGTTAAAGCATTATAGTCTGGTTGCCTAGTTCGCTGCACTATCACCTCCTTATTAGGACCAAGACGTTGGATTAAGTGTGAATACGCGTCTTCTGCGAACACCCCCGCATTATATGCATGGGGGCTGAAGCCGACGACTGCAATATTTCAGGTTATATACATGTATACATAAACGGTCGCACAGGAGGCATCACAATACTTTCGGGCACAAGTATAAATACAGCCTTGATAAATTGAATAAAACATTGTTTTTACAATGGGAGTACATGTCACTCAAACATAATATTCTTCGAGCACTGGGCCTCTATTAAACGAGCACCCTCAAGAACTTCTTCAAAATAGTGCTCGGCAACCACTCGGCCTATGGCCGAACCCTGCGCCACAACAGTGGTAGCATCCGTCTCTGCCCAGTATGCTTTGACATGGGCAAGGGCCATCCGCGAGCCTTCTATGCACGCCGACCTCTTCATCGCATTAATTTGCGGCACCGCACCAAGGAACTGCTGCACTAAGCTGAAATAGCTGTTCGGCTTGTTCTTTCCGGCCACAGATGATCTACAACAGACCTCATGGCGAGTCCAGACAATCTATCAGCTCGTCCCATTCGGCAAGCTGATCAGTCAATGAAGCAGACGCTCTGGAACGTTAAATTGTGACCAGAATAGTTTGTCCACTTCACGATCTATTTGATCTCGGAAGTATTTGGCCGCATCGACAGCGCTCACCGCCAAGTCCAGATATGCGTCTGCCGAACTCCACACCGATCCAGAGGGGCATACCAAGGATCTCCAAACTTCCTCCGCAACATAAAGGGCTTCCCAGCCACAATATCCCCGCTTCACGCAGTTCCTCCTTTGCTCTCATTGCAGAGCGGGTGTCTTTGTCGCCATCGTGGCCTTTTCCAGGTCCATCGCCTTCGCCGGTTTTCTTCTTCAAGAAGTTGCAGCGGTCAGGCAGTGTCTTTCAACTTTACAGTCATCTTGGCCATTTTTTCTTGGTCTTGTTATGCGCGGCCTTTTCGGCTCTTAACTCTTCGGCCGCCTTCAAAGCGGCCACATTATTACTCCTTGCTTGCTCCTTGGCTCGGGCAAGCTCCGCCCGAAGGGTCTCCCACGATGGCAGCTCCATCTGCAGTCACAACATATTAAAGATATTGGCATCACGCTGCTCTTACTATGTGACATTCACCAGAAAAATCACCTACCCTGTGCCTCGTCGAGCCGCTTGTTAACAAGCTCGATGTCGGCATCCGCCGCATCCAGTTGCCGCTTTAGTTCGGCAAACCCATTAAGTCCGGCTAGCCATCGGAGCTTCAACCACCTGCACATGAAGGCAGTCTGGTTATTACCTGGGACTACGATCCTCTGTTTGCCGCCGTTCTCGACGACAACCAGAGTTTCAGGGGCTACTATCTACACAGGGCACACCTAAAAATGTGTGGTACTATCATAAATGTATATCATTTCACGTACCTCAAAACCCGTCAGTAGACTCATAAAGGCTTCATGCAACCCGCTTTCGGCGGACGAAATCCTTTCAATCACCGTACCCATCAATGTACGGTGTTCTTCTGAGATAGTTGCTCGCTCTAGCAGATCCCTCAGTGCGTCCGACCGCATACCAGACGGTGCCAGATTCTTTTGGTTGTCTCTTCAAGAGCTCCGTACTGGGGACTTCGGGCGGACCATAGGCCTCCGTGATGAACACATCAAGGTCGCCCGCTTCTGAGCGGGGAGTCCGGGGGAGGCGTTTCGCTCTCCATCATCTCCGGAAGAAGATCCCCGAAGACGAGCTCTGCTGAGAAGGGCTAAGTTCCGAACTGCAAAGATAAATGCTTCGGTTATTTTCCTCAGGAGGTAAGGTAGTATATCTTCACTATTTAAAGACTTTTTGATTACTTACCGGCTCGTTAGAAGGATGATCCCCTCGCGGACTTTGTGGCGGCAAGAGCACCCTCCGAGGAGGACCCTCTGTGGAGTTTTCTTCTCCCGTTTGGAAACCTTGGTTTCCGGATCTTCAGAGGTAGTCCTCTTCCTTCCCCGGGGCTGAGAGAATGTCAGGATTCCTCCCCTTGGTTATCCTCCCTCACAGGAGGCGCTCGTTCCCTCGGTCGGAATAGGTAGCGGTGGAGGCTCGCTTTCGCCCTCTTTATTCCCCCCTTCATCTTCCTTTGAGGGCACCAGGCAAGGTGCTGGCTCGAGCATCTTCTCCAGCACCTGGATTGTCCAAGCCTCAGGAGGGGGGCCGAACACGATCATCTTCGCCTTTGTTATCCAGTCCTGGTCAAAGAGCGATTTCTTCAGAATGACGTTATGATAAATGAAAAGATCAGTGTGTTCGACTAGAGGATTACTTACTTGGGCCGCGGTGCGGTTGCTGCTCAGGCCCACGTCCTCGGGTGTATCCGGACACTCTATTTGGGGTCTGAAGAATGATTTATACATCTCCTCGTGCGTCAGGCCGAGGAAGTTCTGAATAGTGCGCGGTCCTTTTGGGTTGAACTCCCACATGCGGAGGGGCTAGCGTTTGCAAGGCTGGACTCGACGAACCAGCATGACTTGCACCACCATAACCAAACTGAAATCTCCTTCGAAGAGATCTTGAATGCGGCTCTGCAGTATAGGCACATCCTTGGCTGGACCCCAGCTCATCCCTCTGCTAATCCATGACATCAATTGGGGTGGAGGGCCCAAGCGGAAAGCAGGGGCAGCCACCCACTTGGCACTTCTGGGAGCCGTGATGTAAAACCACTCCCGTTGCCATAATCCGGACACCTCTGGAAAGGAACCCTTTGTCCATGGAGCTCCCGCGATCTTGCTTATTAATGCGCCTCCGCACGCTACATGCTGCCCCTCGACCATCTTCGGCTTCACGTCAAAGGTCTTGAGCCACAGGCCGAAGTGAGGGGTAATGCGGAGGAAGGCCTCACATATGATAATAAATGCCGAGATGTGGAGAAAGGAGTCCGGGGCTAGATCGTGGAAATCTAGCCTATAATAGAACATCAAACACCTAACGAAGGGATCCAGAGTGAGGCCTAGACCTCGGAGGAAGTGGGATACGAACACAACGTTCTTGTTGGGTTCGGGAGTAGGGACGACCTACCCTCGGGCAGGCAGCCGATGCGAAACCTCGGCGGTCAGGTATCTGGCCTCCCTCAACTTCTTGATATCCTCTTCCGTAACGGAGGAGGGCATCCACCGGCCTTGAAGGCTAGTTCCGGACATGATTGAAGGTCCGAAGCACCTGACCTGGGCTTTGGGTGTTAGAACTCGAGGCGGGGGAAGGATTCGATTGAGCACGGGAGGGAAAAAGTAAAAGCCTTGTCCCTTTATAAAGAAGGTGAATATCAAGCATCCTCCTAGTGGCCGTTTGGGACTTGCCTAAAATCTAGGAGTCCTAGGCACGTTTGGGTTACCCACGACCGTATTGATGAGAATCCCGTAATTAGGGGAACACAATCTCTGCTTTGACAAGACTTGTCAAGAAACCGCCTCGCGTTATGTGTGGAGCTGGTTGAAGAAAAACGGTTTGAATAATCACCAAGCCATGGCCTGATGTCATGTTGCCAAAGTGTGTCAGCAGATTAAGATTTGTGGAAATATTATTCTCTCTACGGTGGTATGTGGAATTTATTTTGCAGGGCCGGACACTATCCTGGTATTCAAACTCTTCTGTGATGTGTTCGGAGGAGGAACCAGCCTTGCAATGCCGAAGATAACACTGCACGCCGGACTCATCGTCATTGAAGCCTGGTTCAGCGGCTACCGAGGGAGTCCTGGATTAGGGGCTCTCCGGACAGCCGGACTATATCCTTTGGCCGGACTGTTGGACTATGAAGATACAAGATTGAAGACTTCGTCCCGTGTCCGGATAGGACTCTACTTGGCATGGAAGGCAAGCTAGGTAGTACGGATATCGATATCTCCTCCTTTGTAACCGACCTTGTGTAACCCTAACCCTCTCCGGTGTCTATATAAACCGGAGGGTTTTAGTCCGTAGGACAACATATAATCCTACCATAGGCTAGCTTTTAGGGTTTAGCCTCTCCGATCTCATGGTAGATCGACTCTTGTAGTACTCGTATCATCAATAATAAATCAAGCAGGACATAGGGTTTTACCTCCATCAAGAGGGCCCGAACCTGGGTAAAACATCGTGTCCCCTGCCTCCTGTTACCATCCGCCTTAGACGCACAGTTCGGGACCCCCTACCTGAGATCCGCCAGTTTTGACACCGACATTCATACTTTCACTAGTGCAAGTTCTCTCAACAATAATAACATAATTGCATCACATAATTATCCCTCAAGATGCAACAAAGAGTCACTCCAAAGTCACTAATAGCGGAGAACAAACGAAGAGATTATGGTAGGGTACGAAACCACCTCAAAGTCATCCTTTCTGATTGATCTATTCAAGAGTCCATAGTAAAATAACATGAAGCTATTCTTTCCGTTCAATCTATCATAGAGTTTGTACTAGAACAACACCTTAAGACACAAATCAACCAAAACGCTAATGTCACCTAGATACTCCAATGTCACCTAAACACAATCTCAGGTTCATCTATTCAAACCAACACAAAGTACTTCAAAGAGTGCCCCAAAGATTCTACCGGAGAGTCAAGACGAAAACGTGTGCCAACCCCTATGCATAGGTTCATGGGCGGAACCCGCAAGTTGATCACCAAAACATACATCAAGTGGATCACGTGATATCCCATTGTCACCACAGATAAGCACGGCAAGACATACATCAAGTGTTCTCAAATCCTTAAAGACTCAATCCGATAAGATAACTTCAAAGGGAAAACTCAATTTATCACAAGAGAGTAGAGGGGGAGAAATATCATAAGATCCAACTATAATAGCAAAGCTCACGATACATCAAGATCACACCACCTCAAGAACACAAGAGAGAGAGAGAGAGATCAAACACATAGCTACTAGTACATAGCCTCAGCCCCGAGGGAGAACTACTCCCTCCTCTTCATGGAGAGCACCGGGATGATGAAGATAGCCACCGGAGAGGGATTCCCCCCACCGGCAGGGTGCCAGAACGGGTCTAGATTGGTTTTCGGTGGCTACAGAGGCTTCTGTTGGCGGAATTCCTGATCTATTGTGCTCCTCCAAATTTCTAGGGTATATGGGTATATATAGAAGGAAGAAGTATGTCGGTGGACCTCTAGGCTGTCCATGAGGCAGGGGGAGCGCGTGGGCGCGCCCCCACCCTCGTGGGCAGCCCGGGACTCTCCTGGTCCATCTTCTATACTTCGTGGGCTTCTTCTGGTCCAAAAATATGTTCCGTGAAGTTTCAGGTCAATTTGACTCCATTTGATTTTCCTTTTCTGTGATACTCTAAAACAAGGAAAAAACAGAAACTGGCACTAGGCTCTAGGTTAATAGGTTAGTCCCAAGAATCATATAAAATAGCATATAAATGCATAGAAAACATCCAAGGTTGATAATATAATAGCATGGAACAATAAAAAATTATAGTTACATTGGAGACGTATCGGATTACAAGTCATCAACCGTTATTTCTCAGTAATTGTTTCCCTTATACCTATTGTTGCTTACAGGGATATCAAAATTAAAGCTCGGTTTTATTCTGACTTTGATTTTAGTTGAACTGCACAAAAGGGGCCAATGTGTCTAAGGCAAACTGCTGCATTAGTGGGTCCAGTTGGTTTTACCACTTTGCAGAAAGAAGTAGTCATTGTTTGCGCTACATTACAGAAGGAATGATCGAGAAGCTTTACAGAGTATTAGTAGACGCTGGTGACATGACTACTCTGTAGAGGGCATAGGCAACTCTACAACACGTGGAGTGCGCTGGGCAAAAAGTGCCCAAACAAGTACAAGAATCCATGATAGGACTCCAAGTCTGTCAATGTCATTCTAAGCAACAATGATGGGGCATCTGGGTATGGAAATCTGTTTACCGTACTTTCAGTTTGTTAGTCCACGGATTGGTGGGTTGACACTAGGGGCAATATTCATGTGTGTGCTGATGTGTCTTTGTTTTCTTGCAGCATATAAAAAGGAAATCCACAGGGATGTCATCTTGATTTTAGTGGAACTGCACAAAATGTTCAGATGGTCAGTGTCCTCCATAATACTTCATAATGCACAATACATCGAATGGTTCTCTAATCATTCGTTGCCACCTTGAGCCACTGGACTATCAGATGACAAACTGATGACAAACCCTGCCCGTTCCACAATCATAGGCATTACATATTTTGAATGGGAAAAGCTTGTCAAAGTTTAATATATTGTAATTGGAAAACCTTGTCAAATTTTGTTCATTGATGTTAGCCAGAAGACATGCATTTGATATTTTTGAGTGGGATGCCCTTTGCTGTGAGCAACGTCGATCATTTTTTCCTATTCCTGTCTTTTTTTCAGAAGTAAATATTTACTCTGCTGAGATGCATAGTCACATGAATGTTGACTTATGTAAGGTATTTTAAGAGTTTGTTTTGAATGTTGTCTATGTAATGCCAGGCCTTGTAAGTATGATTGCAAAGTTGAGCTTGGCATGTTGTGGCATGTGGCATCACGAGTTGTTCACCATGCATCCTGAGAATAATGCTTTGTATTGTTTTGCATGTTGAGCTAATGCCTGTGATTTTCATATTGAGAAGATCATCCTCTTCTGTTGTTTCTGTGCTTAAGAAGTTCATTGTCTTATGCTTCATTCATAGCCTATACGACAACTTGGGTAGGTTAGGGGTGAAACCATATGATCTTCCAACCAACTCATCATCTTAGGCCATGATTGGATCGTCGTTTTCCAACCAAAATCGCTTGTAAAACTGATGCTTGTAAATAAGAGCAGATGGTCTTGGGTGAAGCGTTTGGTTGGTCGATTTCGACTAGTAAAATACACACTGGCACTAGAAGAAATATGTCAACTTGTGACCTTGACTATTGGTCACTGAAAGGTCACTGTTTTCAATTTGTGACCTTTTTGTGACCAAAAACATAAGGTCAAAAGCTGGCGGTCATAAACTGACTATAGCGACCTTTCTTCTGGAATGGTCGTAGACGTTTATGACCAAAATACGTCTACTGTGGCGTTTTGGTCACTAGCAACCTCCCCAGGCCACGTAGGCATCCAACGTGGCAATATGATGTGGCACAAGAATCGGCCCGGTCCAATTGGGTGTTTATATGGGCCGAGCCCATTAATTCAGCCTTTCTATATATTTTTTTCCTGTCAATTTTTGGTCAGACTTCATGGGCCAAGCCCAACAATTCTGCCTTTTTATTTCATGGGTCATGGCCTTTTTCTACAATAGTTTTACTTTTTTTATAAAATGGGTCCTCTAGTCAAATAGGTCCCACTTGTCAGGTTCTGATAAGTGGGTCCTAGCTATTAGGCCCAGATTCTTCATATTTCAATTTGACAATAAGAAAATAACCAATAGTTAAATTGGCAAGCAAAAAACACACATGATACTTCAAATAACAATAGCCAGATTCAATACAAGCTCTACAAATGACACGTCCTACAAGCTGTAGCATATACAAGCTTATTTACAAGCTCTACAAATGACATGTCCTACAAGCTGTAGCATTTACAAGTTCTACAAGTGACACGTAATACAAGCTTAGTTGATACAAGCTCTACAACTATGGGAATCAGTTACAAGCTCTGCAAGTGTTTTCTTCTTCTACATGTAGCTCCTTCAATAGCGATCAAATGCCGGACTCACTGGAGAGTCAGGACTGGGCCTTCCACGGACGCCCTGTTACATGAATCAGCTGATAAAAATTAGAAAAACTGAAGCCAATATATTATGAACATTCCATTCAAAAAGGAGTAAAGGCCATTCTTTGTTTCATCATGTTACAAAGGAGCAGCACAAACCACAACTTTACTCGACACACACACACACATACACACATGAATATTAAGCTCAGTTCCAGCAACTATATCATGGTTTAACAGCTGGCCTCAGCATCATCAAACCACCATGCTTATGATCATAATCTAAGCATATCATCAAACAAAACCTACACAGATAAAGATCACAGCACATCAAGCCACAAGCGCACCAGCGCTGGCATGAGATTCAACGCAACAGCAATGGGGCTACCACAACAGCATGAAAAACCTAAGCATACTAGAGAAAATAGATAGTTGGTGCCGGAGGGACTGGTGAATTACCTCAATGGCGTACTTGATGGGTGATGATGGTCCTTCTCAAGTAGTTGTCGTCCACAGTTAAGAGGTTTCATACATCTGTCTACAACAATCAGCAAACCAGAAATCAGAACGAATACTTCAATCTCATAAGAAGTTTAAAAAAGACTATAGCAGGACAGAAATATGTGGACTACTTCTAAAATGGTACATATAGCACATGCCCAAACAAATATGTGATTTCAAGGTTGAAAGCTTTAACATAGAACTTTGAATAATTCGTTGCCCAAAACGTGCTATATTTACACCAAGTGATGAGAAACCATATGTAGAATTTATAAACGTAAGGAGCAGAATTTCTAATTTTCTCACACTTGGCATTTTCACAGTTAACACCATCATGTACAACACCAAGCTGCTCCAGGCTGGCCAGTTGACTGATACTACTGGATAAGCAATGCAAACTACTACCAAAACAAGAACCAGATATGGCAGGCAAAGTACCAACATTTTACTCATAGCATGCAAAGTATCAATATTCCGTTCTTATCAGCTTATTCTTATGCCTAAAGCAAGGGAATCTCAACTTACTCATAGCATTACTCTTGCTCATAGCATTTTACGCATACAAGAGAA
Source organism: Triticum aestivum (assembly GCF_018294505.1). Taxonomy (NCBI): domain Eukaryota; kingdom Viridiplantae; phylum Streptophyta; class Magnoliopsida; order Poales; family Poaceae; genus Triticum; species Triticum aestivum. The sequence goes on along the minus strand of NC_057803.1, from coordinate 131,163,729 downwards.
GTCTAAAAAAGACTACAGCAGTACCTAACTAATGCTTCAAATTATATTAGCTAACTAATACAACCATACCTAACTAATTATATTAGCTAACTCTTGCAAAAATGGAGTTGGTTCTCTCTAGGATTACTAGTTAGCTCACACTTTAAACATAACATTTGTTCATCTTATATAACAAAAGAACTTACAAATGTCGATCTACTGCTCCAGAAATGCAATATGTAAACCCAGCTGGAATTGATAACTACAAGCTACAGCAGCTCAAAGTGGCAGTAGCTAAAACGCAAGCATAGTTCAAAGACAAACAACAAGAATCCTAGTAAAGGATTGAACTCAATGCTCAGCAGCAGGTGGTGCTTGGCCTCCAGGTACCCCATGCCCTCGCCCGTTAGTAGCTGGTTCTTCCTCACCTGTAACAATACACAAGCAGTCAAGCACACAAGAAAACGAACAGAATATTTAGTTTTGTGGATACTGCTACCCATTGCTTAAATGCTGCCTTATTCTTACACAAGTGAACTTATCATAGATCATGAAGCAGGCGGAGCTGGGATTTCGCTTTTTCTCTGGAACTAATAGAACATGCTAACAATATTATAAACGTTGCTTCACGGCGTAAGTGATTCTCTGTAGTGTGCGCAAGCGACAACAAACAAATCAATACTGGATGCAGCAACCAACTGCCAGAAGATCATAGCTTTCAAGGAGAGAGTCGACGTGTACGTGCACAAAACGTAGCGGTCATTAGATTACATTACAGCTTTTGGCAGTAAAGTAGTGTTGCATAGTATGGCTCATCAGGATTTACAAAAGGATCTGAGAATATATATATATATATATATATATATATATATACAGACGGTCTATTCTGCTAATATTAGCAGGATAACTATTCTGCACACCACTTTGGCACTGCACGCTCAACAGAAGCGCACTACATCATTTTGACGACGAGCACTGCAATAGAGACTAGTGAACTTCTCGTCGGAAAAAACTGCATGCGTTATTTTTTCGGTACTGTTTTCGCTCTAATTTTTTAACCGTTTATCGGAATGAGGCGTGTAATATACCATTGAAAAGCTATGGATTAGGCGCAACTTCGACGTGTTGAACACTTTTCGAGATTCCACACGGTTTAAGAGAAGTTTTGAAAATAGTGCGGTGGATGACGAGTGGCAGCGAGCGTTTTTTCGTGTTTTTTTCTAAACCGCTTGTTGGAATGAAGCAACTGATACGCCGTTGGATAGGTATCGTCGAGGCGCATCTTTTTCATATATAAATCTTTGTCTAATTCATTACGATTTAAGAACAGTTTCAAATTTACTAAATCGCGGAACTCTGTTTTTCAAATTTTTTGAAATTTTTGGTACTGTTTTTGCTCCAGTTTTCTAACCGTTTGTCGAAACGAGACATATGATACGCTGTTGGAAAGCTACGGACAAGGCACAACTTTCATATGTTGAAATGGTTTTGAGATTCCTTGCGGATTTTAGTTAATTTTGAAAATCGTGCGGCTGACTTCGAGAGGCAGCGGCTGTTTTTCGCGAAATTTTTACGAACGGCTGGTCAGAATAATTCAAATCATACGCTGTTGGAAAGATATCGACGAGACACAACTTTTTCATGTAGAACACTCTCTCTAATTCCTTACGTTTTAGGAGGAGTTTCGATTTTACCGAAATGCGGACACTGTTTTTCGCAACACCCAAATCGACGTGGGTACTTCATCCGACTGAAAACCGCACTGCATCGGACGAACAACCGCACTGCATCAGACGTGTTAGAGAACTGAATGGTTTATTTTATTCAAACGTAATTTTTTTAAGGACGAGAAAGTAGAGGCACTTCACATCGGGTGTAAATGAACCACAACGCTATCAAGAAGTGAACAGCATTACTTTTTTTCGCTTTCGTAACAATTTTTTTTTGCATTACGGGATGAACAACATCACATGTCCGACCGTACTGCTTCAGAATGAAAACCGCACTGCATCGGACGGGCAAGCGAGCTGCATAGTTTCTTTTATCGGACGTAATTTTTCTCAGACGAATTTTTCTTGTCTTTTTTTAAACTTTTTTTATGAACGAGAGTGGACCGTAGAGATAAGGACAAGTGAACCACATCAAGCGAAAAATGGACCGAGACACAAGTCTAAGTGTACCATATGATTTTTCGTTGTCTTTTTCTAACTTGTTTCACAGGGTTAAGTGGACCATATTTGTCAATGTTAGTGTGTTGCATCATGCGGGAAAACACACTGCAATGTCATCACAGAGGATTGCATGCGATTCTTTTTGTTATTGTTTAAAACGAAAAGAAATGCATAGTACAGTGGAGCGAACCTCTAAAAATAAAAAATGTGCATAGTATAGTGAAGCGAACCTCTCCACACAATAAAACCGGATCTCTCTGTGGACAAAAGTGAACCTCTTGGCATAATTTTTTTGCATGTCCAATGTATTTTGAGGAGGAAATAAAACTTGGATACAATAATAGTGCACTTCATTTTCATGCTATTTTGCATTGTACAGGAACATAGCCCCCGACCGGATACCGCGCAAAACACACACATACACACAAAACTGTCATGAGCACAATGTACTGCAGTGGGGATGGCATCGACAGCACCCAAAACGAACTGCGTTGCAGGAACCTATCTGCGTTTCGCCGGTGGACCGCAGACCCACGGGAAAGCAACAATTTTACGCCTAAACTCCCACCGCAGCTTCTTCTGTAGGGGAATTAGAGAACCACGAATCGCATAATCGTGGTGTCACGCCACACTCTGGTTCCAAGCGCGGCAGAGCCCGTCCTATCCTCAGATAGAGCAACAGGAGAAGGCACAGCATGGCCAGCGCCATGGATCTCACGACGAACTGCTAAACAAAACTTAGAGAGCATCAAAAAAGTCAAAATGAACTGCAATCAGGCTGTTGTAGGCACTGCTCCACGGCGGATGAAGTCGAATAGAGAGAGGAACTCATCTAGGACCGTCCGGGGCTCTTCTTGTGCACTGCAGGGGAGGAGGAGAGCTAGAGAGGGGGTCAGGGCAGAGGGTGGCCGCGCCGTCGGGGGCAGATTCCCTACAACTCATCACGGGAGGAGCCGAGAGCACTACAACGCCCGTGCAACCGCACCATCGTCCCAGCGCTAGCGAACTGCGCGTTGTGGTGGTAGGCGACGGTGTCCTCCCATTGGAGTAGTCGAGCTGGCTAAAGCATGCGGCCCGATGCAGCACTGTCGGCAGTGCTTCTGGGACAGAGGAGGGGAGGTGCAAGCGGAGTGGGTGTAGGAAATGAAGCTGCAGCTACCGGAGGAGGACGTGAGGTGGAGGAAGGGAACATAGGAGAGGGCTGACCTCGTCGCCGGCCAGAAGAAGGAGGCGGCGTCGGATCTTGGCAGGATGGGGTCGCTGGTTCCTAGTAGATCGGCGGGGTTGGAGGAGTTGTACAGCCCGCCGATGACGCCTTGCACCTGCGGGTGGGGTGAGTGGCGTAGGAACGACTGAGGGTGGTGGAGGGCCTGGATCCGGTGGTGAATGGCCTGGTGCTACCCGATCCGAGCTCAGTGTGGAGCAGGTCGCCGGGGTGGTGGTGGAAGCGGTGCGTTGCGGGGAGGGCGCCCCCCCTGACTCCGGTGGTGGGGCGTCACACGGGGGAAGGGAGGTGGTCGGGGGAGGGTTGTCTCGCCGGCGAGTGGAGAAAGGTCGCGGGTGGGGCAGGGGGCAGGAGATCGGCGCGGTTGGGGGGGTGGGGAAGAAGGTGGTGCGGTGGTGGTGGGTGGGTACGAGGAGATGTGGGAGGAGTGGTGGTGGGTGGGTTGACCTGTTTATTTTTTATTTCGTGTCGGTCGGTGGGTGGGTGGGTTGGGGGTGTTATTAGAATAAGGCTCCGGTGTTATTAGAATAAGAGTATTAAGGGTGTTGTCATAATAGACCCACTCTATATATATGTGTATATATATATATATCAGCCATGTTAAATTTGGGGTTTGGACAAAGAAATAAAATCATTGTGCATCAATCTGATCTATAAAACAAGCAAAAGATAATGCAATCTTCAGATACCAACCCTTGTCTGTAAAACAAGTAGTCAAAGCGATTCGCCACTGTCAAACCATGGATATGGTATTCTGAAAGAGAATCAACCTCATCTATAAAACGATCAGCGGAAGGAATAGGTCCTTGAAAAGTCATGGATTAACTAAAGATTTATGCTCCCTACTGTAACGAAGTCAGTAAGAGTTGCAGGTGGTCCTTACGTTGCGAGGAAGAAGAATGCGATGTTCTCCTTCTTGAGCTTCTCATCGTACTCCTCGTCCTCGGCGGTGTAGTCATCCTAAATCCCGACAAATCAATCGTGTGAGCCGAGGGGAGGGGGGGAGGAGGTTTAAAAAGAAGCAGCATCGGCGGCGAGGTTCGTACCAGATCCAGCACCTTGAAGATGGCCTTGTCGTAGCGCGCCTTGGCCTCCTTCGCGAGCGCCTGGCGGTAGGAGCATAGAATGGAGAGCTTATTAGGCACCTTGCACAAGACAGACAGACGAGTGGGAGCAGCGTAGGGGAGGAGGAGCATGCGCGTACCTTGGCGAATCCCTCGGCGGTGCCGGTCTGCGTACCGAAGAAGAGGGCGACCCGCTAGCGGCCATCGTAAGGGTCGGGCTCCTGGTCCTTCTTCGTAGTGGTGGCAGCGCGGCCAGCCACCGCAGGATCGCGGTGCACGGGGTGGGGGAGGGGGAGGGGGCGGGGGAGGGGCTGCTAGGGTTGGCGGCATGGTAGAGGGAGAGGTGCGCGGTGAGGGCGTCGACGAGCTGCCGCGCGGTGCACGGCGACGCGAGGGCGGCGGCCATGGTTGGAGCCGCGGGGGGAATGGGGAGGAGCCACCGTGGGGGAAGCGCGCGCGAGCGGGAGAGGATGAGGGGGGAGAGTGAGGCCGGCGGCGAGATTGGATCTGGGGAGGGGATAGGGTTTGGGTGGTTGGAGGGGATGAGGGAGGAGAAGGGGGCGGCGACGATGGATCTGGGGAGGGGATAGGGTTTGGGTGGTTGGGCTGCCTCGGGGTGGGGGTTCTTTTTCTTTCTTTCTATTTTTTTCATTAGCTAAATGGGATGGATGGATGGATGGATGGATGCCATGTCATTGATCCACGGCACAAACATTTCAACCAATAAGAACAAAGCTTATGTAATTGTGTTTTTCTATTTGTTTCTCTTGTATGTTTTGCACGAGGGTGCATTTTGAAATGGCATAATTTGTTCAAAATATATCATGTTTTGCATCAGAGTGAATCTTGGAATGGCAAATAATGTTTCCTAAGGAATTTTTCATTTTATTTACACGGAAAATTCATTTTCCATTTTTTGAATGCCCGAAATGAGGTTTTTTTGTGAATGACCTACCATATATTTGTTGCAAAATGGTACCAAATCAATTTTCTAAAATACTAGGATATATTTAATGCACAATTGACCAAATGGTTGGGTGTAAAATTTTTTGATCCACCTCTAGTGAAAAAGACAAATCTCCGTCGATTCAGTTGGAAGCGGGTCAATTTTGAACTGCAGCTGCCTCGTAGTTTGCTCTTTATTTTTTCAAAAATCAATTATAGGTACATAAGTATCTATTTAATCATAGAAACACAAAAAAAATCCAAGATTCAACAACTAGCTAGGAATGGTCATTCCCGCCGTTTTGACCGCATTTTGAAACGGGCATAAAAAATTCAAAAAAATTCAAAAAATTGCAAAACCTTTGCATTGTGTCGTTATATGTGGCCAAGTTACCAGCAAAAATAATAAACTTGTAATACGGCAATTATTTTAAAAAAAGTGTTCTCAGAAACGAGCTATCATGTGTGGAGATCAATGCCTTTCAAGTCAGATGATCAATCTTATGGCCACATTCATGTCATAGTTTGTTCAAATGATCTCATATTGTGCACAAGGGTGCATATTGGAATGGCAAACAATGTTGCCTAAGGGAGTTTTCATTTTCTTTGCACGGAAAATTCGTTTTCCATTTTTCGAGTGCCCGAAATGAGTTTATTTTGTGAAGGACCTACCAAATATTTGTTGCAAAATTGTACCAAATCATTTTTATAAAAAACTAGGCCATATTTAATGCACAATTGACCAAATGGTTGGGTGTCAAAATATTTGATCTACTTCTGGTGAAAAAGACAAATTACCGCTGATTCAGCTAGAAGCGGGTCAAATTTGAATTGCAGCTGCCTCATAGCTTGCTCTTTATTTTTTCCAAAAATCATTTCTAGGTACATAAGTATCTATTTAATCAGAGAAACACCAAAAAAATTCCAAGATTCAACCACTAGCTAGGAACGGTCAAGCCCGCCGTTTTGACCGCATTTTGAAACGGGCATAAAAAATTCAAAAAAATCTAAAAAATTGGAAAACCTTCGCATTGTGTCATTATATGTGACCAAGTTTACAGGAAAAATAATAAACTTGTAATACAGTAATTATTTTAAAAATGTGTTCTCAGAAATGAGCTATCAAGTGTGAAGATTCATGGCTTTTAAGCCAAATGATCAATCTTATGGCCACATTCATGGCATAGTTTGTTCAAATGATCTCATATTGTGCACAAGGGTGCATCTTGGAATTCCAAACAATGTTGCCTAAGGGAGTTTTCATTTTCTTTGCACGGAAAATACATTTTCCATTTTCCGAGTGCCCGAAATGAGTTTTTTTGTGAAGGACCTACCATATATTTGTTGCAAAATTGGACCTAATAAATTTTATAAAATACTAGGCCATATTTAATGCACAATTGACAAAATGGTTGGTTGTCAAAAAATTTGAGCCACCTCTGGTGAAAAATATAAATTCCCGTCGATTCAGCTGGAAGCGGGTTAAATTTGAACTGCAACTGCCTCATAGGTTGCTCTTTATTTTTTACAAAAATCATTTCTAGGTAAATAAGTATCTATTTGGAATGATCTCATATTCTGCACAAGGGAGTATATTGGAATGGCAATCAATGTTGATTTGGGGAGTTTTCATTTTCTTCGGACGAAAAACCATTTTCCATTTTCCGAGTGCCCAAAAGGAGGTTTTTTTGTGAAGGACCTCCCAAATATTTGTTGCAAAATTGGACCAAATCATTTTTCTAAAATACTAGGCCATATTTAATGCACAATTAACAAAATGGTTGGTTGTAAAAAGTTTTTATCCACCTTTGGTGAAAAAGACAAATTCCCATTGATTCAGCTAGAAGCGGGTCAAATTTGAACTGTAGCTACCTCATAGTTTGCTCTTTATTTTTTCCAAAAATAATTTATAGGTACATAAGTATCTATTTAATTAGAGAAACACCAAAAAAATTCCAAGATTCAACCGCTACCTAGGAACGGTCAAGCCCGTCGTTTTGACCACATTTTGAAACGGGCATAAAAAATTCAAAAAAAATCAAAAAATTGGAAAACCTTCACATTGTCTCATTATACGTGATTAAGTTTCCGGGAAAATAATAAACTTGTAATACGATAATTATTTTAAAAAAGTGTTCTCAGAAATGAGCTATCATGTGTGAAGGTCAATGACTTTCAAGCCAAATGATCAATCTTATGGCCACATTCATGGCATAGTTTATTCAAATGATCTCATATTGTCCACAAGGGTGCATGTTGGAATGGCAAACAATGTTGCCTAAGGAAGTTTTCATTTTCATTGGACGAAAAAACCATTTTCCATTTTTCGAGTGCCAAAAGGAGGTTTTTTTGTGAAGGAAATACCAAATAATTGTTGCAAAATTTGACCAAATCATTTTTATAAAATACTAGGCCATATTTAGTGCACAATTGACAAAATGGTTGGGTGTAAATTTTTTTGATCCACCTCGAGTGAAAAAGACAAATTTCCACCGATTCGGCACGAAGCAGGTCAAATGTGGAAATTTGAATTGCAGCTGCCTCATAGTTTGCTATTTATTTTTTCCAAAAATCATTTCTAGTTACATAAGGACCTATTTAATCATAAATACATGGTTTGGTGGCGATACGTAGAGGTTTGGGCAGTGGCCGAGGGCCCCAACTCTAGAGCGCGTAAACTCGCACGCCCGCCACGTGGTCACCGCGTGACCGTGGCGTTGCCATGCGTTCTGGGCGGCCTAGGCATGTCTAGTGGGTTGGGCACTCCCCAGGTTGGTGCTAGGAAGAAAATTACAACATAAGATTCTCACGAGGAGACCGATCGATGCTCAAACATGAATTAACAGCCAAGTGTTTGATTAGCGGTACGGGAAATGTACATGGCTAATGGGCGTGAGTTTTGGCTGAGGATGATCAGTTACTAAGAAGACCGTCTTCACAAATTTTCAGCTCAAAAGGAGGAGCCTAGGTGGTACTTGCTTTGCGAACTACCACACTGGACATAACTACGAATGTTGAAGCTCGGCTCAAAATAATGAACAGATTGAGCTGGCATTAGGTGGAGGATGGTTATTTGGGCATAGGAAACCACTGTAGAAAATGGATACTATTTGGAAATGCCAAAGTGGTACTTCCTTCACAATTCTCTTCTATGGACAGAAACTTGGGAAAACTAGTGAGAGAGATTGGATGAATGAAATGAGCTAAAAATTGGTGTAGGTAAGTTACATAGGTATGGTCATGCGCTGGTAAATTTTCAGATCATTTGGGTAAGCCTAGCTAGTACTTACTTCACAAAGCTTCTCTCGAGGTAGAAACTTTGAAAATTTCCTGAGAAAGATTTACTAGGAAAATTGAGCTGAATATTATCATGTGGCAATGATTTGGGTATGGAAGAGTGCCCGAAAAGTTTGAGGGTAATAGGAGGGGTCTAGATAACACTTGCTTTGCAACGTGCCAATTTGGCCATAAAATATAAATTGAACCTGGGCTCACATAGATGATTTGACTGAGCTGCAATTTGGAGGAGGGTGATAATTTGGGCATATGAAGGAACTGTATAAATTTCATGTCATTTCGATATATAAAAAAGGTACTTCCTTCACAATGCTTCTAGGTGGACAAAAACTTTGGAAATTTGCCGAGGAAGATTTGCTAGGCAAGTGGAGCTGAATTTTGTCATGCGGTAATGATTTGGATAGGAAAGAGTGCCCAAAAATTCCGAGGGCAATCAAGAATATATAAATAGCACTTCCTTCATAAAGTGCTGTCGTGAACAGAATAGGAAAATGAATATTGTTGAATTAGTTTTGAACTAGGCAAGGAAGGATTTTTATATATTTGATGAAGATATGACCCAAAGAATTTATGAGATTTTTTTGGGAATTTTGGGAATGACAGAAATATAGGTTGCTTCACAACCTAGGGTAAAAACTGCCACATGGACATGACACATAGGCAAAACTGATGAGGTGGCGCCTAGTCATAGCAACCCACCACAATTTACAAGGTTATGGCCATCTATATTGGTCATGATCAGCAAGAAATAAGGCAGCAGACCAGTGCTATCTGCTTTATGACCATTTCGTGTAAGGAAATTACGACGTTTCTGACCAAAATGGTCGTTATAGTTTAGGTTTTGGAGCCCCCCGAACAACTTTTGACCAATTGGTCTGAAATGGTCATAGATCTATGACCAATTCTTCCAGGTTCACTAACAGAAGGTCACAAGTTGACATATTTCTTGTAGTGTAGTCTCTCAAATTACACGTTTAACTCGCCGGTTTTGTTACAGACCTTGGGCCCTCGGTTTCATTATGCCTGTATTTTACGCGTTGTTTCCGATGACGAGTAAATTACACTTGGATCTTAATACATTTGTGAAATAAACCAGAGCTCCCAACCGCGGCCTTACCGTTTCATGCCGTCTCAGTCTCTCGAACATGCTCATAGGTGTCCGATGATCCTGGCTTCCTGAATGAGCAGTGGGCGCTGTATCAGACCATCCATAGGGCCCGCGAGACCCTCTCCGTCGTCCTTCAAGTAGTTGCGCTCGCCGTGGCACCGGGCATTCTCAACATGGTCAACGAACAAGAGGATTCAGGAGATGACTTTATTTTGACTGGATGACAGTACAGACCCACTAGGGCCATAGTCGTACTTACGCAAGTGCCTCCTTATTATGTAGAACTATATTTTTTTGCTTCCTCCTGGTTTCCTGATATCACAGTCCCACACCATTGTCAACCTATGTAGTCAATAAACGGGAGAGTTACACAAGGAGCGGCCGACAACTAGGACCAAACAGCTCGAGCAGTATTTATGTTTTTCAGGTGTGAGCACTGCAGAGTTTTTCTTGAGCGATGTTTTCGTTGTTTTTCAGAGGAGAGCAGGGTATTAACTAGGCGGGCTGTGGCCCGTCTAGCCCAGGCCAGATATCTAGCCTAGATATTAATTTTTTTCAAGCTGAAAATGGCTAGCCCTGTAATACTTATTTTTCAGGAATACTCAGGCAAGGTCAACTTGTTATTCTCCACCCCGCTGGGCTGAAAATCTTTCCTAGGAGGGATGCATTAGGCTTAACAAGAAAATGGGTTTTAAGAAATAATAAATGGGACATAATTATAAAAAATGGGCTGTAACTATAAAAAATGCACCAAACACGTAATTAGTTTATAAAGTATTATTTTAGGATTTTGAAATTTTTAATTTCATTAATTGTTGCACGCGCAATGTTTCGTTGGATTTTTACGTAAGACAAATTTATTTTGAAATTGTATTTAATCTGACTAGAAATTTCAGGATAAAAATATTTCGGATCCCATCAAAATGTGGGAAATTTTATTGAATTCTGTTTTGAACATTTGGTTGAAATTATTAATCATTGTCCTAGCTAGAAATGGGCTATACTTTTAACAAACAGTAAACAGGTTGTAGTAAATTCCATTAGAATTCAAAAATGAGTTGTAATTCTTACAAATCTCAAATGGGCTATAACTTCTCTGCCACACACTTGTGGGCCTACTAAGTTGACGCGTCCCCTCAAAAAAAATAAGTTGACGCATATGCAAGGCTTTATCAACTTATAGTCAACACACAGTTCTAGCAATAGTGGCCGTTAGATGTCCATCCAATGGATGTCGTGCTTCTTCTGGGAGTGCACTCGGATATTCTAGCTTCACCCGCCCAAAAATTGATTCCTGCCCCTGATATCTGCGCGCACCGTTTCAGAGGCTGACCTGTGGGCCTTGTAAGTTGACGCGTACTGAGGGCTTTGTCAACTTAGTGAATATAAACGATTCTATCTATAATGACCGTACGATGTCCATCCAACGGCCGTCATGCTTCTTCAACCTCTGGTCTTTTTTATCCAACCTCCCAAATCAGCGCCGGTCGTGCCGCCTACTCCTGCCTCCCGTGGACGGCTGTGCTGTCATGGAGGCCTCACAGCCCCCTACTACTCCCACCGCTGGCCAGGCCCTGTAGTGACAGCATCTTCACACCGCAATCGAATGAGTGAACCCTCGTACTCCTCTCTGTGTGGGCATCCACTGCCGCGTATTCCCCGGCTCCGCGTCGTCCCCTTCCTAGGCCTCGCCGTCGTCTACCGCCTTGGTGCTCTTAGCGCGGCATGGTCAATGTGGTCAACGACCGACTTCCATCGGAAGAGTACTGTACGTGGAGAGGCTGACAACTCGGTCCATGTTCGCAGCAAGGAAGTGCCTCCTTATTACACAGAAAATAATTATTCGTCCACCTGACAGCAGGGACCCACCTGACGGGCCACCATATTTTGTGAAAAAAACGTTCCCCCCTCACTGCTGGGACCCACCAACTACATCTTCACACGCAAGGAAGTGCGTCCATATTATGGGCGAAAAAAATGATTTGCCCCCTGACTGATGGGACCCACCAGCTACATCTTCGCGCGCAAAGAAGTGCGTCCATATTACGGGCACAAAAAACAATTCGCCCCCTAACTGCTAGGACCCACCAGCTACATCTTCGCACGGAAGGAAGTGCCTAACAGTCGGGACCCACCTGGTTGAAGCGTACGTAGCATTGTCATTCTGGTCGCGAACGTGTACGTACATACTAGTCGATAGGTCTGTCTGCAGGCTACAGCGATGAACCATGGCCGTGCAAGGAAGGACACGTGTCATAGTAGAGGCGCGCACGTGTCGTGTAGAGGCGCGCATGTAGCATGTACACGTACATACAGCGGCCAGGGTGCAAGAAAGAAAATATGGCCACATACGTACATACGGTGCCCGCAAAAAAAATTACGTACATACGAGCGGGGTATTGAACGCCTACTTGCGATTACGTACGGCAAGGGCTCGTGTACATGGCTGTGGCTCGGTCGGAACGGAGAAACTGTGTCATCTTCATGTTCATGGGGAGCCAACCGGCTGGGTCAGAACAGAATGCCTCCTCGTGTTCATCGGGAGCCAACCGACATGGATAGAACAGGCGATGGAAACGAGGCCTAGCGTACCCCAGAACAGAGGAAACGGCCTTGTGTTTGACCGGCCATGGTGGAAACGGGATCCTGTTCATCGGGAGGGGTCTGGCGTACCGCAAAACGGAGGAAATGGACCTCCTATGTTCGAAACGGGGTCCTGTTGACCGGGAGGGGTGTGGCGTACCACAAAATGGAGGAAATGGACTTGTGTTGGAGTGCTACGGTCGAAATGGGGGTCCTGTTCATCGGGAGGGGTGTGGTGTACCACAAAACGAGACTCCATGGGATACTGTTCATCTCCACCGTCGACCTCGTCCAGCCTCCACGGGCTACCGTTCATCCACCGTCGGCCTCCTCCAGCCTCCGATTATGACTGTTCATCCACGGGCTCCTATTCATCCAACCCTCTCCACGGGGTCCTGTTCAACCACCCCTCCATGGGCTACTGTTCATCCAGCCCTCCACTGGCTACTATTCAACCAGCCCTCCACCGGCTACTATTCAACCAGCCCTCCACGGGGTCCTGTTCATCCAGCTCTCCACGGGGTCCTGTTCATCCAGCCCTCCACGGGGTCCAGTTCATCCACCGGCTTGATCGATCGGGGTACTGTTCATCCAGCGGCAACGGCCTCTACTACTATGGGTTCCTGTTGATCCAACCCCCACCGGGAACTGTTCATCCAAACCCCCCAACAATGCTCACTGTTCATCCAGAGGCAACATCGATCGGCTTCAGTTAGCAGCTGTAGCGAAGGAATTGCTCGATCGGGTTCAGTTAACAGCCATCGATCGATCGCTCGGGTTCAGTAACGCGTATCCTATAGTGCAATCAATCGGGTTCAGTTAGAGCGCAAAACCTCGCACACACGCGCGTATGTACAAGAGAAACACGCACCGCTTGGCCCCCTACCACCCACCGTAACCGGGAACTCCCCCGATATTTTCCTCTCCCTAGCTTCTACCACGGTTTTCTCCATCATGGACGGACCAAAGAATCTCATGCATCTGCATCTCCGGCCCGCCCAGGATGAAAAGCCCATTTTCTGTCATGATTTTTTGTCATAGAAGTAGGACACCACCACATTTATGATGATACCGGGTTTTGTCACAGTTATCGCCATAGAAGTTTCATAAGTATGGCAGAAAAAAAATTCATTCAGCCCAAAATGTCACGGATGTGTCTTTTTGTTGTTGTGATGCATATATATTATATATATGGTTGCTCGCCGTTGAGGCGACCGCGGAGCGCTCTGCTCGTGTCCCGCCGCGCCCGCTCTGCCAGCAGTTGGGCGTGTACACGATCATGTCAGGGGCCCCATATGCATGCGGTTGCACCGCACGTGTTTCCACGCGATGCAGTTATGTGCGGCACGATGGAGTTACACGCTGCAAATTAGAACAGCCATCAGGGCCTGCCGATACACTAGAAGAAATATGTCAACTTGCGACCATCACTATTGGTCACTGAATGGTCATTGTTTTTCATTTGCGACCGTTTTGCGACCAAAAATAGATGGTCAAAAGCTGGCCGTCGTAAACTGAAATTAACGACCTTCTTTGTGATATGTAAAAGATTGTTGGTTCCATGACCAAAATTTTGGTCACTAGCAACCTCCCCAAGCCACATAGGATCCAGCGTGGCAAGCTGACGTGGATAAGAATCAGCCCGGTCCAATTCGGTGTTTTACATGGGTCGAGCCCAACAATTCAGCCTTTATATATTTTTACCTGTCAATTTTTGGTTGACTTCATGGGCCTAGCCCAACATTGCAACTTTTTTAATTATTGGGCCTTGGCCTTTTCATCTAAACAATTTTAATTTCCTTTTTTTATTAAATGGGTCCACTAGTCAGATGGGTCCCAATTGTCAGGTTCTGATAACTGTGTCCCAGTTGTCAGGTTTGCGTCTGGTAAGTGAGTCCCATTTATGAGGCTCATATTCTTTATATTTCAACCAGTATTTATTGGCAGACAAAAAGCACACATGATACTTCAAATAAGAGCAACCAGATCACGTTGCCAATACATATAACCATGTGTAATATAGTACTTTACAAGCTCTACATGTGTAATGAGCTCTACAAGTGTGATACAGTACTGCTTTACAAGAAAATGACGAACTCGCTGGACGACCATAGTCAAGGCTGGGAACAAACAAAACGGCAACATGGCTTCCTCCGTCACCTTGTTACGTGAATGAGAGAAGAATTATAAAAACTGGGGCAAATACATTATGAACAGACCATTCAAGAAAATAACATTTATTTAGAATGATAACGCAAATTGAGCTAGCTAGTACCATGCCTTTTGTTCTCCAACTAGTTAAAATGAGATACCCAAACATACAAGAATACAGATAAACAGTGGAAGTGATACCGAAACAGATACACAAGTTGAGATGTAGCACGCAGATTCATCAAGTATATATCATGATGTCTATTCATCATATAGATGTACCATTGCAAACCAAGAGATACCAAAAAAGTGGAACAGCAACAATTAATAATGTACTAGATTAGTAAGTAGGCTAATTTAATTGAGTGCAGCAACTTGGTTGCTGTTCAAGTTGTTGTTGTTGTTTTAGAAGCAATGGCATACTCAAAGTCTAACAAGTATTAGTACTCTGATGTGCTAGTGCTAGTATTAAAAAAGGATGAATTTGACTAGAGCACGAAAATGAAAACAAAGACAAAAATTCTTTCTTGCAAATGACCCAAAGGAAAAAACTGATGAAACAGCAAGGCCATGACCACCACCAGGTGCATAGATACTCTACCTAATGAGCCATTAGAAGAAAGCAAGCAGTTGAAAAAGATAACAAACATAAACCATTATGAAATTACGATAGCAGCAGCCCGTGCAGGGAGATTAGCAGCAAGTGAGTGAGCAGAGGGAGAGGGAGGTGCTACCTGCTGGGAGCGGTGTGTGGTCGTGGCCGGGCTAGACTCATCGAGCTCAGAGAGGGCAACTTGGTTGCCTTGGAAGCAGAGGAGCAGACTCCTTGTTGCGGGACAGGGTTGGTTCCTAGGTGCGTCCCTCCTCCTCGAGCAGGATAAGGCCATGTTCCCAGCCAGACCTCCTGTTCATCCAACAGCTGCAGTTCAACACCACAACAAAGTACAAAGCAAAATAAATAAAGGAGGAGAATGATGTACAATGCTACCTCAGAAGCAAGACATCAGGCAAAGAAAATAAGGAGCCTAAGAATACCCTTCAGAATATACTATCATATTGGGAGAATACCCTTCAGAACATATCAGACATCAGACAAATAAATCACAAGGAAACCACGCAATAAAAGTGAGCACAGGCTGCAGAGCCCTATCATATTGGAAGAATACCGTTAAGAACATATTGCACAAGCTGTCCGCAACGAAGACAATTGTTGCAAGATTGTAACTTACTAATAAATCAACAACAAAAAACTAATGATGATACATCTACTCTTCTCTACTGTCTGCTGTTACAAGAATGGCTGCATGCACGTGTGGCCAAAGGAAATACTCAGTTTGTTGGGCTAGTTTGATTTGTACTTCTACTTGCATATGTACAAAGCACCGAATGGTTAGCTGGGACAAGATGGTGAATTGATCCCAAAGCACCAAAGATTACAATATGATGCAATTGGTTATTCAAAATTTTGACTTGCATACAACATCACTACACTGTTACTGCTATCAACTCATAGTTTACTCCCTGGACCTAACCTGTATAGAACTATTTTGAGAATATAAAAAGATTGGTCATCATAATAAAATACTATTTATTTCCCTCACTATTCAGCACAATTATCTTAGAATATAATACCAATCACTGAACACTTTCTCGCAGGGTCATGCCTACATTCTGTATTTGGGCATCACTGCTAGCATAGATTGAAAGACATGCTAGGATGTCGTCAATTCTAACTTCACATTTGCATAAGAATAACTAGAGCAAGCAAACCATAAAAGCATAGAGCATATATCGTTCCCCATTTCACGGAGAATCTCCTCCTACACCTAGGTGGTCACCCCCACAGCCTCCTATTACACAGCAACCAGGTACCCGGCATGCACATGTGTGTTGGCAACTAGGTGATATCCTAATAAGATGCATCAATCATGTCGAGCTCTCGTTGTGGCACAAATCAAATGGTACAAAGTAGCAGTCAAATATATGAGGTACCCAAACCAGCAATTCCACATAAAAATAGAGACAAACAATGCATCTACTAAGCAACCGTGAACTCTGCCACAACAGCATAATGATTAGAGCAGGCTCGCTAAACGACCCATCTAGTAGCAACATGTAGAATACCAAAAATTCACAGAGAGGGCAGGGTTGAAGCGCGAGTAGTGTCGATGCTTTTATGCACGGGCCTCATCTCGCTCCCACGCTCCATCGGCTCACGCACGCTTCAAGGGAAAGGAAGAGCAGTGAAGATTCGCATCAGAGACCAGAGCAAAATCAGAAGCAAGAGCAAAGTAATAACAATCCATGGAAGGCACAGGGCTCCTCACCGCCGAAGAAGACAACCCCAGAGCCCGGATCGGGCGGATCACTAAAGCAGAACTCCGCAGCAAAGACCGCGTCACGGGCGGGGGCGGCGCGGTTGAAGGCGGGTCGGGGCTTCGCTGTCGACATCTGGCCGGAACCCTAAGGAGCCACCCGCGTCGTCGCATGTGTGCGGTGGAGTGCTGGTGCACCGACTCCGGCAGCACCACCTTGACCGCCTCAGACGACATCTGCGGGCATGAAAAATCGAACACCAAAGGAGTGCATGACAGTGTCAGAACCTTGGCTTGAGAAGGAGAAACGCACGGGCTCAATGTGGGGCATGACGGGAGAGGAAAATACCTTGGGGTTGGGGATGCCAGAGGAGGAGACGAGCTGGGGACGGGTGTGACCGGTGTGTGGCTCCCTGCCGGCCGCACGGAAGCAGCCGAACAGGCACCAGGTCCTCCACCTCAGCCTCACCGCGTCCCCCTCATGAGCGTCGAGCCTTGGAGCCTAGGAGGAAGGCGAGGCGAGAGGTGCATGGAGAGGGGAGAGGTCAGTGGTGGTGGGTGGCGGTGGTGGCGGTGCCTCGATTGGATCTAGGAGAAAGATGACACGAGGGAGTGGAAGGCGGCGGTGGCGGGGTGCCTCAATCGGATCTGGGGAATGGGAGAGAATGAGGGCGGGTGGGTGGGTAGGTGGGTTAGGGTTTGGGTTTCTCGGGAGAAGCTCCATCGTTGATGGGTTGTGATGGATGGCTCAGATTGCTTCAGACTAGGTGATCCACGTGATTGTGGTTCCTCGCTTCTCATTGGCCGGTTTTTTGTGCTGGAATCTTTAAAATTTGGACTCAAATCTTCTAGTATTTTTTTAAGAAAAAACTACAAATTTGTCTTGTAAAAAGGACTACAACTTTTTTCAAAAATATTAGTCCACAACTTATTTACAATTAACTAAAATCTCAAGAGCACAACCATTTACAATTAAGCTAGAAAATCAAAACACTACGGCCCGACACTGCTTCATTGCAACTCCGTCGGTACCGACAATGTTGGATCACAGCACTGGCGGTCCCCAACGATGCTCTGTTGCATCACCGTTGACTATTGCAGCATCACCTTCTGCAGCCACCCCTGACGACCTTGCAACACCATCGTTGTGTGCATGACCGTTGGCCACTACCCGATATCCAGCGCTGTCACGCATTACTACCCCACACCATGAGCTTCGACACCCCTCACATCAACAAATCGTTGCCATCATCGTTGAACAGCAGCCATCGCAGCAGTAGCAGCTTCACCGACCGGGGTGGAAGAGGGCCTAGACTGAGGGGAGGTTATTAAGGAGAGAGGAGATGAAGGTTACAGAGGGGGATGGCGAGAGAGGAGCAGAATTATCCCCCGATTAAAAAAAAGTTTTCTAAAAAATGAGCTATCATGTGTGAAGATTCATGACTAAGGAAGTTTTCATTTTCTTTGGATTAAAAAATCATTTTCCATTTTTCGACCGCCCAAAAAGAGGTTTTTTGTGAAGAACCTACCAAATAATTGTTGCAAAATTGGGTCAAATCAATTTTATAAAATACTAGGACATATTTAATGCACAATTGACCAAATGTTTGGGTGTTAAAAGTTTTTATCCACCTCTCGTGAAAACGATAAATTTCTGCCGATTCAGCTGAAAGCGGGTCAAATTTGAACTGCAGCTGCCTTGTAGTTTGCTCTTTATTCTTTCCAAAAATCATTTATATAGGTACATAAGTATCAATTTAATCAGAGAAACATCAAAAGTTTTCCAAGATTCAACCTCTAGCTAGGAACGGTCAAGCCCGCCGTTTTGACCGCATTTTGGAACAGACATAAAAAATTCAAAAAAATTCAAAAAATTGGAAAACCTTCGCATTGTGTCATTATATGGGACCAAGTTGCTAGAAAAAGTAATAAACTTGTAATACGGCAATTATTTTAAAAAAGTGTTCTCAGAAATGAGCTATCATGTGTGAAAAATCATGGCTTTCAAGCCAAATGATCAATCTTATGGCCACATTCATGGCATAGTTTGTTCAAATGATCTCATATCATGCACAAGGGTGCATCTTGGAATTCCATACAATGTTGCCTACGGGAGTGTTCATTTTCTTTGCACAGAAATTTCATTTTCCATTTTTTGAGTGTTCGAAATGAGATTTTTTGGGAAGGACTGATCATATATATATTTTGCAAAATTGGACCAAATAATTTTGATAAAATACTAGGCCATATTTAATGCACAATTTACCAAATGGTTAGGTGTAAAAAGTTTTGATCCACCTCTCGTGAAAAAGACAAATTTCTGTCGATTCAGCTAGAAGCGGGTCAAATTTGAACTGCAGCTGCCTTGTAGTTTGCTCTTTATTTTTCCAAAAATCATTTATAGGTACATAAGTATCTATTTAATCAGAGAAACATCAAAAGTTTTCCAAGACTCAACCACTAGCTAGGAAAGGTCAAGCCCGCCGTTTTGACCGCTCTTTGAAATGGGCATAAAAAATTCAAAAAAACAAAAAAGGGAAAACCTTCACATTGTGTCATTACATATGACCAAGTTACCAGAAAAAATAGTAAACTTATAATACGGTGATTATTTAAAAAAAGTGTTCTCAGAAATTAGCTATCATGTGTGAAGATTCATGGCTTTCAAGCCAAATGGTCAATCTTATGGCCACATTCATGGCATAGTTTGTTCAAATGATCTCATATTGTGTACAAAGGTGCATCTTGGAATGACAAACAATGTTCGCTAAGGATGTTTTCATTTTCGTTGGATGAAAAATTCATTTTCCATTTTTTGTATGCCCAAAATGAGTTTTTTTTGTGAAGGAGCTACCACATATTTTTGCAAAATTGGACCAAATCATTTTTTCTAAAATATTAGGCCATATTTAATGCATAATTGACAAAATGGTTGGGTGTCAAAAGTTTTGATCCACCACTTGTGAAAAAGACACATTTCTGCCAATTCAGTAGGAAGCAGGTCAATTTTGAACTGCATCTACCTTATAGATTGCTCTTTGTTTTTTACAAAAATCATTTCTAGGTATATAAGTATCTATTTAATCAGAAATACATGGTTTGGTGGCGACACATCGAGGTTTGGATGGTGGACGAGGGCCCCAACTCCAGAGTGTGTAAACTCGCATGCCCGCCGCGTGGACACCGCGTGACCGTGGCGTTGCCATGTGTTCTGGGCAGCCTAGGAACATCTAGGGGGTTGGCTACTCCCAGGAAGGTGCTAGGAAGAAAATTACAACATAAGATTCTCACGAATAGACCGAACTATGCTCAAACATGAATTAGCAGCCAAGTGTTTGATTAGCGATATGGGAAATGCACATGGCCAATGGGAGTGAGTTTTGGCTAAGGATGATCATCTACTAAGAAGACTGTCTTCACAATTTTTTAGCTCAAAAGGAGGAGCCTAGGTGGTACTTGCTTTGCATAGTACCACACTGGACAAAAATATGAATGTTGAAGCTGGGCTCAAAATAATGAATGGATTGAGCTAAAATTTGGTGGAGGATGGTTATTTGGGCATAGGAAAGCACTGTAGAAAATTGATACTATTTGGACATGCCAAAGTGACACTTCCTTCAAAATGCTATTCCTTGGACAGAAACTTGGGAAAATTAGCGAGAGAAATTGGATAAATGAAATGAGCTCAAATTTGATGTAGGTAAGTTACATAGGTATGGTCATGCCCTGGTAAATTTTCAGATCATTTGGGTAAGCCTAGCTAGTACTTACTTCACAAAGCTTCTCTCGAGATAGAAACTTTGGAAATTTCCTGAGAAATATTTACCAGCAAAATGGAGCTGAATATTATCATGTGGCAATGATTTGGGTATGGAAGAGGTCCCAAAAAGTTTGAGGGTAATAGGTGGGATCTGGATAACACTTACTTTGCAATGTGCCAATTTGGCCATAAAATATAAAATGAACCTGGGCTCTCATAGATGATTTTACTAAGCTGCAATTTGGAGGAGGGTGATAATTTGGGCATATGAAGGAACTGCATAAATTTCATGTCATTTGGATATATAAAAATGGTACTTCCTTCACAGTGCTTCCAAGTGGAAAATAAACTTTGGAAATTTTCCGAGCAAGATTTACTAGGCAAATGGAGCTGAATTTTGTCATGAGGCAATGATTTGGATAGGAAAGAGTGCCCAAATTTTTTGAGGGAAATCAAGAATATATAAATACCACTTCCTTCACAAAGTATTGTTGTGAACAGAATAGGAAAATGAATATTGTTGAATTATTTTTGAACTAGGCAAGGAAGGATTTTTACATATTTGATGAATATATGACCCAAATAATTAATTTGATTTTTTGGGGAATTTTTGGAATGACAGAAATATAGGTTGCTTCACAACCTAGGGCAAAAATTGACACATGGACATGACACATAGGCAAAACTGATGAGGTGGCGCCTAGTCATAGCAATCCACCACAATTTACAAGGTTACGACCATCTATATTGCTCATGATCAGCTAGAAATAAGGCAGCAGACCAGTGCTATCTGCTTTATGACCATTTCATGTAAGGAAATTACGACCTTTCTAACCAAAATGGTTGATATAGTTGAGGGTTTGGAGCCCCGCCGAACAGCTTTTGACCAATTGATCTCAAATGGTCGTAGATCTATGACCAATTCTTCCAGGGTCACTGACAGAATGTCACTAGTTGACATATTTCTTGTAGTGATATTCCTAGCCGTCCGGCTTCCCCTTTAATTCCCGCGGCCATTATAACCTTAGTCTCTTCAACCTTTCGATCGCGCCCCACAACAGAACAAGCACACCCACGACGACACATAGAGAGGGGATGTCCATTGGCGCTCCAATCCAGTTCGGTGAACATAGAGTGGAGACCCACGTGAGGGAGACGGATCTTTCGGTGGTGTACACCATCGACCCGACCATGGTGGACGACTACATCAACAGCGTTGAGCAGTTGCTTGATCGAGACAAGTACAAGGTGGTCGGCATCGACCTCCAGTACACAACCGGTCGTCCTAGCATAGATCAGAAGGTTGCCGTCGCCCAGTTGTGTGTGGGCCATCATGTCCTCATCTACCACTACTGCATGGCCATAGAGCCTTGCGACCGTTTCAACAGGTTTGTCAACAACACCGACTACAAGTTCGCCATGGTGGAAACCACCGACGATGTAAACACGCTCAGTGTTACGGACTTGGCCTGTAAGAACCTTGTCGAAATCCGTGACCACTACAGGGTCTGGGGCAGCACGAAGAAGGACTCCCTGGTCGAAGTCGCCTCGGCCATCATCAACCCCTAGTACGAAAAGATGTAGCGGGATGCCCAAAGATAAAGTCCCCTATCCTGGCACAGGGCCTGGATGCGGCAACTAGATGAACCTCACCTCTGGTTCGCGGCCAAGAGCATGTACACATGCTACGAGATGCACATGCAGATCGTTGACATGAGGAAGTGCCTCGTTACCCAAATCGACGAGCCCGGATCGAGCCACAAGCAGAGCAAGCGTCACAAGAAGTATATGACGATCAAATGATCGTTTATGCTAGTTAATCGTGCATGTAATATATAGTTTACTTTATTGGTGTGTGGACATGGCATGTGTGTAGTAGCAACCTATGTAATTATGCATGTAATAGTTTACTTTGGTGTGTGCAAATGCCATGGTTGTAGTAGCCACCTATGTAAGTGGATGTTTAATTTGTTTATGCAAGCATGTCCTTATAAGTGTGTGTATATATATATGTTGTTGTTCTGTATGCAATCCCATCGCACAACACACACGTCTTTTTAGCAGCAACCGTATGTGTTATTATCAGTCTTCACACACATTTCTGATTACAGACATGTTTGTCGCGTATCACACACATCTTGTTAAGTTGAACCGTTTCTGTTCTCATGTCTCAATGCAAACAGTTCATCCGAGTGAACCGCATGTGGTATATAGCACACACCTTCATCTGGCTGACCATTTCTTTTGTGTTTCCTAATCACAAACAGTTCAGCCGAGTGAACCGTATGCTGTATATCGCACACACCTCCATCTGGCTGCCTGTTTCTTTGTTCCTCCTCATCGCAAACAGTTAATTGAACTGAACCATGTGCCCTGCATCGCACACGAAACTAAAATATGAACCGTGTTTGATGGCTCCGCCATCGCAAACTTTTTTCACCTTTTTGACGATTTTTTACACCACCGTTTGGGATTATGGCATCGCACACAATTTTGTCGAAGGGTCTCAGATCATAGTGTCGCGTTAGTAGCATCCTACAGTAGTGACTTATGATTAACCCTCCCGCAAGCATCTGCAACTACGATAGAAGTATTAAGAATAAATTCTAACCATAGCATTAAACTTTTGGATCCAATCGGTCCGTTACGGAATAGCGCATAAACTGGGGTTTAAGCTTCTGTCACTCTCGCAACCCATCATATAATTGCTAATCCACAATGCATCCGCTTAGGCCCAAATATGGTGAAGTGTCATATAGTCGACGTTCACGGGAATCACAACATACATACTATCAAAATATCGAACACATATCAAGTTCACATGATTACTTGCAACATGATTTCTCCCTTGACCTCAAGAACAAAAGTAACTACTCACAAATGATAATCATGCTCAATATTAGAGGGGTATTAAATAGCATACTGGATCTGGACATATAATCTTCCACCAAATAAACCATATAGTAATCAACTACAAGATGTAATCAACACTACTAGTCACCCACAAGCACGAATCTATAGTTTCGGCAATAGGATTGAACACAAGAGATGAACTAGGGTTTGAGATGAGATGGTGATATTGAAGATGTTGATGGAGATTGCCCTCCCCAAGATGGGAGAGTTGTTGGTGATGATGAGGACGATGATTCCCCCTTCGGGAGGGAAGTTCCCCCGGCGGAATTGCTCCGCTGGAGGGCAAAAGTGCTCCTACCCAAATTCTGCCTTGAGACGGTGGAGCTCCATCCCGAAAGTCCTCTCCTCATTTTTTATAGGTCAAAATGACCTATATACCAGAAGATGGGCACCGGAGATGGGCCTGGGTGAGCACAACCCTCCAGGGCACGCCTAGGCTCCCTAGCACGCCCAGGTGGGTTGTGCCCACCTCGTGGGCCCCCTCTGGTAGTTATTGGCTCCAATATTCATCCATGAAGTTTCAGCTTGTTTGGAGTTGTGCAGAATAGGTGGCCTGACGTAGCTTTTCCAGGTCCTGATTTCCAACTGCCGGAATTCTCCCTCTTTGTTTATACCTTGCATATTATGAGAGAAAATGAATTAGAATTACTCCAAAAAGCATTATGATGGATAAAGACATCATAAATAACAGTAAGGAAACATGATGCAAAATGGACGTATCAACTTCCCCAGGCTTAGACCTCGCTTGTCCTTAAGAGAAACACCGAAATCGAAAAACATGTCCACATGCTTAGAGAGAGAGAGGTGTCGATAAAAATAAAATACAGACATAGAAGCATCGTGTTCATTATCATAACACCAACAAACTTAAACATAAGACTCATATCATAAAGCTCTTATCATAGACTTCTCATGAATAAGTGACAATTCATCATACTATTGAAGTATAAATCAAAAATTCTATTAGAAACCAACAAACTATGTTCTCAGTCAACTTTGCAACCACAATTCATTATCTTTTCAGGAAGGGTCACGTATTAGAGCCTTTAGGCAAGTCCACATACTCAACCATCATATAGTGTTCTATGATTGCTAACACTCACCGCGTACACATGAGCAAAATGTTTCAACCGGACACATAGAAAGATAGGGGCTTATAGTTTCGCCTCCCAACGTATTCACCTAAAGGGTGATGTCAACAATAATAACTCATGCTATCTATATTCAACTGTACATATGTGCCTAGATCTTTCCTCACCAGATGATGCTTGCCAAAGGAGAAAAATAAAAAGGAATAGAAGGAAAACTTTGACACTTGCATAACAGTAACTACATAAAAGTAAAAGATAGGCCCTTCGCAGAGGGAAGCAGAGGTTGCCATGCGTTTATTTCTTTGTATGCTCAACCCCTTAGTGCAAAAGAATGTCACACTGTATTGCCCCTTGTGATAGCAACCCTTATTATGCAGTCTGTCACTTTTAATCTTCACCATCACAAGTTCGTACAACGCTCAATTTTCTCTTACACTAAATGATCTCACACTTTTAGAAGCAATTTTTATTGCCTTTTTGCACCGATGACAACTTACTTGACGGATCTTGCTCAATCCCTACGTAGGTATGGTGGACACTTGAAAATAAGATTTGGGTTTTAAGGGTTTTTGGATGCACAAGTAGTATCTCTACTTAGTGCGGAATTTTTGGCTAGCAAAGATAGGGACAAGCACCACATGTTAAAGGATCCATGACAATATGACTTCTATGTGAATATAAACAAACATAAACCATTAAGTTGTCTTCCTTGTCCAACGTCAACAATTTTGGCATATAACATTTTGATGAAGGCTCACAATTACAAAATATTTCTAGGATAGTGTATTTATATGTGTATCTTCTCTTCCCTTATTAATTCTTTCATGAGTTGCATCATTGACTAATGCTATGTTTGTCAATCTCTAATAAAATTTTCTACTTATATTTTTCCTTATGTGGTGTCATCACCTACCATAACATTAGTATATGATCTTCTTGATTTATTTCCTTTCTTTTATTTATATCATTTCCTTTTATTTATTTCTAATCTTTCAATTGCAACAAGAAAGTAACGAAAGTAAAAACTCAAACTAAACTTTATTATATATCTGGCACACGATTACAAGGATAGATCACTAAGCAAACTCTCAAAGAAGAAAGGATCGAACTAAACTTTTATTCATCTAAAGAAAAAGATCGAACTAAAATAAGTAAAGGCAAGAAGATAGTGGGATGATACGATATCGGGGCACCTCCCCCAAGCTTGGCAAAAGCCAAGGGGAGTGTCCATACCCGATACTCAATTATCCTTTTGTGATCAAGAAGAATGTGGTGGTGAAGTGGCAGTTTCCAGTATAACCATGAGTAGATCCTTCAAGCATTGGGTCTCCCGAAGGGCTTGATGAATTAGCTCACTGTTTTTCTTCACTTCATCCATTATGTGTTTCTTTTCTGGGCCCCAAGGGTTTATTCCTGCACTGTTTTCTCTTGGGCGAGATATGTCCCAATTCGACGGTATGTGCCTACGAGGAGTATTCTCGAACCCATAGTTCTGAATCAAATTGCAAAAATTGTTATGATGTAACTTGTGTAAAGGCCTCCTTTGTGGGGTTTCTTCTGACACTTCAAGGCTCTCTTGATTAGTTCGTGACCTCATAGCTTGAATGGAGATGCCGGCTAAGGTGCCTCTCTCAGAAGCCGGGAGTGAACCCCAAAAGTATTCTCCTCCTCTTCCTCCATAGCCACCTCTTTAGCTTCCTCTCTTCCTAGATCCTCCTGAACCACCCATGCGTCTTCTTCTCCATTGTTGGAGGGTGAGGAAGGCATGAGGCTAGCCTGGACGGATCTGACAAGAAACAGCAAGAAAAGAAACAGAGGATTTCTCCACGATACGGTGGTTAACATGTTTGGGGAGTATATATAGACTTTTTATCTTTGGGGACAAGAAAACTGTTGAAAACAGAGTCCGGAAGGTGTCCCAGCTGGGCACAACCCACCTGGGCACACCTGGCAAGCCAGGCGTGCCCTGGTGTGTTGTGCCCACCAGGTTACGCTTCTTGGAAGTTTCTTATTTTCCTATTTTTCTAAATATTCCAAAACTGACGAAAAATATTTTTGTGGATTTTTCGGAGTTCGTTAACTTACCGTATCACATACCTCCGTATTTACTCGATTCTGGAGTGTTCCGGAAGGACTCTTTTATATGTTCTTCCGGTGTTAAAGTTTGGATAATATTTCTTTCAACATTAATGGGCGTACCTGAGATATAATGTTTTATTCGTTGCCCATTGACAACCTTTGGGTTAGTACCTTTGGCATTATTTATTTTTATGGCTCTAGACCGATAAACCTCCACGATAACATAGGGACCTTCCCATTTTGAGAGGAGTTTTCCTGCAAAGAATCTGAAATGAGAGTTGTACAAAAGAACATATTCTCCGACTTTAAACTCACGCTTTTGGATTCTTTTGTCATGCCATATTTTAAATTTCTTTGAATAATTTTGCATTTTCATAAGCTTGGGTTCTCCATTCATCTAAAGAACTAATATCAAATAACCTCTTTTCACCAGCAAGTTTGAAATGATAGTTGAGCTATTTGATGGACCAATATGCTTTATGTTATAACTCAAGAGGCAAATGACAAGCTTTTCCATAAAACATTTTATAAGGAGACATACCCACAGGATTTTTATATTTTCTTAGACCAATTCTTCCTGGACCTATTGCCAGTCTTTTGCAAAATTAATTTTATTTCTCTATTGCTAAGTTCAACTTGACCACTAGACTGAGGATGATAAGGTGATGCAATTCCGTGGTTAACATCATACTTGGCAAGCATTTTATGGAAAGCACCATGAATAGAGTGTGAACTACCATCAATCATTAAATATCTAGGGACTCCAAACCATGGGAAAATAACTTCCGTAAGCATTTTAATAGAGGTGTTGTGATCAGCACTACTGGTTGGAATAGCTTCTACCCATTTAGTAACATAATCAACAACAACCAAAATATGTGTATACCCATTAGAGGAATGAAAAGGTCCCATGTAATCAAATCCCCAAACATAAAATGGTTCAACAGGAAGTGAATCATTCATAGGAATTTCTTGACGCTTACCGATATTACCTATTATTTGACATTCATCACAAGATAAGACGAAGTTACATGCATCCTTGAAGAGAGTAGGCCAATAAAATCCAGATTGTAATACCTTGTGAGCAGTTCTATCTCCAGCATCGTGCCCTCCATAAGCTTCAAAGTGACATTTCCGTAGGATTTGTCCTTGTTCATGCTCAGGTACACAACGTTTAATAATACCATCTACTCCTTCTTTATAAAGATTTGGGTCATCCTAAAAGTAATGTCTTAAATCATAGAAGAATTTTGTTCTTTTGTTGGTATGTAAAGCTAGGTGGTAAATATTTAGCAACAATGTAATTAGCATAGTCAGCATACCAAGGAGTTCTATGAGCAACATTTATTGCAGCTTAACTGCTTACCAGGAAAACTATCATCAATAGGTAGTGGGTCATCATGCACATTTTCAAGCCTAGATAAATTATCGGCTACGGGGTTCTCAGCTCATTTTCTATCAATGATATGTAAATCAAATTCTTGTAACAAGAGAACCCATCAAATAAGTCTAGGTTTAGCATCTTTCTTTTCCATAAGATATTTAATAGCAGCATGGTCAGTGTGAATAATTACTTTGCAATCAACAATATAAGGTCTAAATTTATCACAAGCAAACACCACTACTAAGAATTCTTTTTCAGTAGTAGCATACTTTTATTGAGCACTCTCTAGAGTTTTACTAGCATAATGAATAACATTCAATTTCTTATCAACTCTTTGTCCTAGAACAGCACCGACAACATAATCACTAGCATCACACATAATTTCAAAAGGCAAGTACCAATCAGGTGGTTGAACAATAGGTGCAGAAATTAAGGCTTTCTTGAGTGTCTCAAAGGCTTCTAAACAATAATCTTAAAAAACAAAAGGAATATCCTTTTGCAAAAGATTGGAAAGAGGCCTAGAAATTTTAGAAAAGTCTTTGATAAATCTCCTATAGAAACCAGCATGACCTAAGAAACTACGAATACCTTTTATATCTTTAGGGCATGGCATTTTCTCAATTGCATCAACCTTAGCTTTGTCCACTTCAATACATCTTTCGGAAATTTTATGACCCAAGACAATGCCTTCATTAACCATAAAGTGGCACTTCTCCCAATTCAAGACAAGATTTGTTTGTTCACATCTCTTCAAAACTCGATAAGGATTGCTTAAACAATCATCAAAAGACTTCACATAAACAGAGAATTCATCCATGAAAACCTCCCCTAAACATATAGCAGTCATACATATTTGAATGGTAGTAGGTGCATTACATAAACCGAAAGGCATATGTCTATAAGCATAGGTTCCAAATGGACAAGTAAAAGTGGTCTTTTCTTGATCAGGTTGAGAAACAGCTATTTGTGAAAAACCAGAATATCCATCAAGGAAGCAAAAATGTGTGTGCTTAGATAATCTTTGAAGCATTTTATCAATAAAAGGCAGAGGGTAATGATCTTTTCTAGTTGATTTGTTTAATTTTCTAAAATCAATTACCATTATATAGCCTATAACAATTCTTTGTGGAATAAGTTCATTCTTATCATTAGGAACAACAGTAATACCTCCTTCCTTAGGGACACAGTGAACATGACTTGCCCATATACTATCAGCTATAGGATAGATTATACCTGCTTCCAGAAGTTTTAATATTTCCGTTCTTACCACTTCTCTCATCTTCGGATTTAACCGACGTTGGTGATCAACAATGGGTTTAGCATTAGGCTCCATATTAATTCTGTGCTTACATAGAGTGGGACTAATGCCCTTTAAATCATCAAGAGTATATCCAATAGCAGCCCGGTGCTTCCTTAGAACTTTCAATAATCTTTCTTCTTCATGTTCTAAAAGGTTAGCACTAATAATAAAAGGATATATCTTTTTTTCATCAAGATAAGCATATTTCAAAGTGTCTGACAATTGTTTTAATTCAAACACAGGATCACCTTTAGGTGGAGGTGGACCTCCTAGAGTTTCAATAGGCAAGTTGTGTTTAGGCAGAGGGCGTTGTTCAAAGAAAATCTTATCTATTTCATTTCTTTCATGCATATGTAAATCATTTTCATGGTCTAACAAATATTGTTCTAGTGGATCAGTAGGAGGCACAACAATATAAGCAAGAACAATTAATTCATATTTACTAGGAAATTCTTTTTCATGAAGCTTTCTACTATACTTGGAAAAATTAAACTCATGAGACTCATCACCAAAACTAACACTGATAGTTTGTTTCTCATGGTCTATTCTAGCATTAACGGTGTTCAAGAAAGGTCTACCAAATATTATGGGGCAAAAATCATCTTGTGGGGAACCAAGAACAAGAAAATCAGTAGGGTATTTTATTTTCCCACACAAGACTTCAACATCTCTAACAATCCCAATTGGTGATATAGTGTCTCTATTAGCAAGTTTAATAGTAACATATATGTCTTCTATCTATGCGGATGCTATGTCATTCATAATTTCTTGATATAAGGAATAAGGAATAACACTCACACTAGCACCTATGTCACATAAACCATGATAACAATGACCTCCTATTTTAACTGAGACAACGGGCATGCCAACAATAGGTCTATGTTTATCATTTTTATTAGGTTTGGTAATTCTAGCAGCTTCTTCACAGAAGTAAATAGCATGCCCATCTATATTTTCTTCCAAGAGATCTTTAACCATAGAAATTCTAGGTTCCAATTTAATTTGTTCATCAGGTTTAGGTGTTCCAATGTAACTCTTGTTGACCACGGTTGAAACTTTAGCATGTTCCCTTATCCTAACAGGGAAAGGGGGTTTCTCAATATAAGCAGAAGGAACAACTGGATCAACATTGTAATGTATAGTTTCTTCTTTAATTGGTACTGGTTCTTTGATTTCTTCTTTAATAGGTGGGTGATATTTAAACCACTTCTCTTTAGGGAGATCAACATGAGCAGCAAATGATTCACAGAAGGAAGCTTCTATCTCAGATTCAAGTCCATATTTAGTGCTAAACTTTTGAAAAGCATCGGTATTCATAAAAGATTTAAAACAATCATACTTAAGCTTAATACCCAACTCTTTAGCTTCCTCGAGTTCTCGATCTTCAGAGTTGCATTTAATTCTTTCCAAAAGACCCCACTGGGATTCAATAGTCTTCTTCATAAAAGAACCATCACAAGAAGTATCGACCATGGTTTGATCATTATGAGAAAGCCGAGCATAAAAGTTCTGGGTAGTAATTTCTATTGAGAGATCATGATTGGGGCATGAATATAACATTGAATTAAGACTCCCCCAAGCTAGAGCGATACTTTCTCCTTCATGAGGCCAAAAATTATATATATAATTCCGATCACGATGAACTAGATGCATAGGATAAATTTTTTGGTGGAACTCCAATTTCAAACGATTCTAATTCCAAGATCCAATATCATCGCATAGCCTATACCATGCCAATTCTTTTCCCTTCAAAGATAAAGGGAAAACCTTTTTCATAACTTCATCCCCGAGTAAACCTGCAAGCTTGAACAATTCACAAATTTGTTCTACATATATCAAGTGCATATCAGGATGTTTGGTACCATCTCCTGCATAAGGATTACCTAGCCCTTGTTCTATCGTACCCGAAGGAATTTCATATTCAATATTTTTAGTAGGTGCAGTAGGTTGAGGGGTAGTTAATTGTGGTTCCGGTCGAGGTGAAGACACCCTGAACAAACCCCTCAAATGATTGTTTTCCATAGAAACAAGTGACAATAAATTTCAATACATTATATAAATGTTTCCTTACCAAATTCCACTTACCAAAGGTGCTTCACTCCCCGGCAATGGTGCCAGAAAATAGCCTTGATGACCCACAATTATATGGGATCAATTGTAGCTCTTTTCAATAAGTAAGAGTGTCGAACCCAACGACGAGCAGATGGAAATGACAAGTAGTTTTCAGTAAGGTAATGTATGCAAGTGCTGAAATTTTAAGTAACTGAGTAGTTTGATAGCAAGATAATTTGTAACGGGCAAGTAACGATAGTAGAAACAAAAGTGTAGCAAGATAGCCCGATCCTTTTGAGGCAAAGGACAGGCCACAACGGTCTCTTATGATAAGAAAAGCGTTCTTGAGGGTACACGAGATTTTCATCTAGTCACTTTCATCATGTTGGTTTAATTCGTGTTCAGTACTTTGATAATTTGATATGTGGGTGGACCGGTGCTTAGGTGCCGTTCTTACTTGAACAAACCTCCTACTTATGATTAACCCTCGCGCAAGCATCCGTGTAACGCCCGGATAATTAAACTACAGTAAACCTCTACTAAAGATGCCACATCACCTCTGTTACTGATGCGAATCACGTGTTAGTCCAAAACGTTTCAAATTCAAATTTGAATTAATGGCAAACAACCAAATTTTCAAACATTAAAACAAAAATGTTTGTTTTGTGCCAAATATTGCACTGGTAATTATAGTGAAGAAACCACATTTTTAGAAAATGCTAAAATGCTCTAAAATAAATAAAACGGAAAAAGGAAAATAAATAAAAGAAAAGAAAATACAAAAACTAAAGCAAAAAAGAAAACTAACAAAAAAGAAAAAGAAGAAACCGCCCTAACCCCCTAGGACAATCGGCCCAGCTGCCAGTCGGCCAGCCTAATTGGCCCATCCGGTCCACCCCACTCACCTTATTCCCCAACGTCCTAAAACCCTAACCCCCCACATGCACCTACTCCCCTGCACATCGCCACCCCTCTCCTCGCCCGGTCACCGCGCATCCGCGCCGTCCCACACGTGCACGCCGCCGCACGGGCCACGCCTGGCCTGCTCCGTGCCATGCGCCGCTTCCCCCGGCCTCATCCCTCGTTGTGTCCGTCGTGACCCCGCTCGGCCCCCCACACCGTCCCGCTCACGCGCACTCGCCTTGCACGTGCCTAGCCCGCGCCCCGCCGCTCCTCACTAGGGCCAGCCGGAGCTCTGCCGCTCTGCTCGCCGCGGCCACCCGCACGCACGCGCGCCCCTCCTCCCTGCTCACTCACCGCGGCCCGCATCCCCGCTGGCCCCGTCCCGCTACCGCACGCACGCGCCACACCGCCCGCTGCTGCCGTCTCGACTCCTCTGCCGTGGCCCCTGCATGTCGCTTCGCTGCCAGCAGCGCGCCGCTCTGGCCACATCCTCGCCTAGCGCAGGAGCCCGTGCCGCCTGACCCGCGCCGCTTCCGCCCCGTCGCACCATGCCCCGCCGCCTTGCCCAGCTCGCCCCGCAGTCGCCTTCACTACGAACCCCTGCCCGTCGCTCTGCACCGTCCCCGCAGTCGGCTACCGTGCTGACTCCCCCACGTCGAGCCGCTTCTCGTCGGGGCCGAACCTCGCCCTGTCGTCTCCTTGTCGTGCTGCTCCAGCTGCCGCCATGGCCAGCGGCCCCTTGGTGGCCTCGGGCTTGCAGGTGGGTGCACGCCCCGCCCGCGCCCGTAACCGCTGCCAAGCGGCCGTTTGGCCCTTGGGCCAATGACATGAGGGCCCATGCCCCTGGAACTTTTAAAAAATAAAAAAATATAATTAGTTAATTAACTAACCTATGTTAGTTAATCTAAATAAATAATTAATTTAGTTAATCTGATAGTTAGTTAGTCTGTCAATGACAGTGGGACCCACATGTCAGTTTGACTAAGTCAACTAACTGTTTGACTGCCGACTTCACCCTAACATCATGTTGACATCATAATTGCATTTTCTAATTTAATTAATTAAGTTAATTCTAAAAATGATTTATATATTTAAAAATTAATATAAATAATCCATAACTGGATGAAAATGCTTTGTACATGAAAGTTGCTCAGAACGACGAGACAAATCCGGATACGTAGCCCGTTCATCCGCCACATGCCCCTAGCATAGCGAACATGCAACTTTCCCCCTCCGGTTCATCTGTCTGAAAACGCGAAACACCGGGTGTCGTCGAATTGTCACGGCAGATGTCCTAGCGAAAGGACTTAGTCGTAGGGCCATTGCAACTAGGAAGCTTAAAGGGGCTAGTTCGCCGACTTAAAGTTGTGTTGATATTGCTGGGGTTCCGATCACCAAGAGGCTAGTTCGCCGGCTTGGTTATTGATCTCTTGTTTCTTGACCTAAGCCACCACCGGGTCATCCCCTTATATACACGGGTTGACGCCTAGTGTCCTACAGAGTCCCGGCTGGCTCATAAATCGTGTCCGGCTTGGTGACTTCTTTTACATGCCTTTCCTTACAAGTCTTTCCTTACATACGGCGGTTTACAATATTGGGCCTTAAGCCGCCTTTAGGCCTTTAGGCCTTCTATAAGATTTAATAAACTATCGCCTTCAATGTTTACTAGGCTTCCTTTGTGACCCGCCATTGGGGCTGACCCAGCCCCTCCTGGGCAGGTCATAACTCATAGCTATATCCCCAACATTAGGCCCCAGGTTGACTTTGAACTTTGTTCTTTGTCAATCTCCAACACTTCAACAAAAATCCATCTTCCTTTCCTCGTAGAAGTTTCTATAACCCGCCATGACATCATCGCTGGAAAACACGAAAAACTTTTATGATGTCATCTCTCAACGGACTTCATCTTTAATGCCTTCCGAGAATCGAGGCGTCCATTTTGTTAGATAACCATTATTCGGGTCTTCCTCGATTTTCGCGCCCGCCTGTTCGCTTATCCCCTTATTAATAGGCACGCCCCGGTCTTTCTCATTTCCTACCTTCTTCGTCTTCTTCCTCTCGCAACCCCACTGCAGCTCGAGCCCCACCGCCGTCGTAGAGCACCTCGTCATCGTCGACCTTGGCCGCAGCATCAACCAGAATCAGTTCAGAGAACGGCGGCGATCTTCCGTGGAGGATCCATGGCTGTAAGTCTTCATCCTCCTGCTCCTCAGATCCGCATTTAGGACTTCTAGGTTTTCCGCATGTTCTTCGCAGTTCATCACGGTTTCTTCGTAGTTCTTCCACTGCCTCCTCTTCTTGATCCAAAAAAGAGATAGATGCTTGTACGGTAGCTGTTTGGTGTCTACTCTTGACGCTAGTAGATCCCTTTTTCTGGTACAAAGGCCGCATTAGGACTGATGAACTCATCTGTGCTATATATTTAGGTCTAGAAAACTTTTAATTTTTAACAGCCATTTGATCCATAATAATATCCAGAAGTTAAGAAACTTGTTTGTCTCAACACTTAACCAATTCTGCTGCTGATATTTCTCAAATGTCTGTAGTCATGGCGGCTTGTGGCGCTGGCTTACTTTTCCTTATATGAAATTAGCCCTTACTTAAGCCACCATTACTCCCCTGTACCACTATCACTTAATTTCAACATTATCATTGAATTGAACCGGCATGTTTCTTTCCTTTCAGTTCGTTTTTGAACATCATGCCGTCCAAAGCGCCGACTGTCTACAACTGGGTTCTCTCAACCGTGACTGAGGACATTTTGAAGGAGTTCTTCTCCATAGGATTTTTCCCAGGGAAAAATGTCATGTCTTATCATGCACCTGAACCGGACGAGGAACGGCCCAATCCAAGAGATGCTGAAGTCATTGTCTTTTCTGACCACATGAACCGTTGCTTTTCACCGTCCGGATCAAAGTTCTTCAGAGACATCCTCCATTTTTTCAAACTCTACCCTCAAGATATTGGGCCCAATTACCAACTTCCAAGTGCTCTGTGAGGTGAACCTTCAGGAAGAGCCGACCATGGAACTCTTCAGAGAGTATTTTTATCTAAATCCGCAGAACAAGTGCACCAATGGCCTTAGCTTGGAACTTGGAGGCATCTCGATTCAATGCCGACAGGACACCGTCTTCCCCCTCATAGTCTTGCCGAGTCATCCCAAAGACTGGAATCAGACTTGGTTCTATTGTCAAGACACTTCACCAGCAAATGAGAAGGCACTGCCGGGTTATCGCGTCGAGCGTCTTGAATCCAAATTTGCGCTCCCTGACAAGCTTACTGCTGCCGAATGCAAGAAGCCGATTCCATCAATCAAAAGGATTAATGCTTTATTGGGCAACGGCTTAACCGGGGCTGATTTGACCCGTTGCTAGATCTCATGGCGGGTCATCCCTCTAAGACGCCGATCCAAACTGATGTAAGAATATGGTGGAGGTCCGAATGATTCTCTTCGTTAGAGCTCCGTTCAGTTACCCGAAGAAGATATTGTTGCAGTGTCAACTCTTTTGGTAAACGACAAATATGAAGACTGCAGTAAAGTCAGGTTAAACCCCTTCTGCAGACTTAACCTGGTGCCACACGTAAAGAACCTTGGATCTCTTTCTCTTTTGTATTTTTCTCAGCCGTTTTCAAATACTTGCCTGACCTTTCATCTTGTTTTACTTGTTCATAGGCCAAATCTGATTTCTGGAAAGCCAAATACGACCATGAAGCTGCCAAGAAAGC
Source organism: Triticum aestivum (assembly GCF_018294505.1). Taxonomy (NCBI): domain Eukaryota; kingdom Viridiplantae; phylum Streptophyta; class Magnoliopsida; order Poales; family Poaceae; genus Triticum; species Triticum aestivum. The sequence continues at coordinate 131,127,683 of NC_057803.1, read as the reverse complement.
GAGAGTCGCCGCCATAAATGCCAAGAAGACGACCAGGAGATCTAAAAAGAAGAAGAAGAACACCGCTGAAGACCTGCTGAAGCTTGACGATGATACTTCTGAGTCGGAGGTAGCCCTTGACTCCCTTGGCCAGCTTTTTAATAATCTTATTAACACTGATCATTGCCAAAACGACACAGGGGCCAGTCAGGCTGTGAAAGAAGAGGTAACTATTTCCTTCGACTCAGCCCATTTGCCAAGACAGAAACTTTGAGTCGTAACCTAGAAAGTAAGGTTTTCACACCCTTTGGCTTATCTGGACCCTCATTTTCTTTTGAAAAAGCAGCAACATGAGAGCCGCCGGCAGGCCCGAAACGATGATGAACCGCATGTTGTTCTTCAACAAACTCCTCAAAAGCACCAGAATGAGGTTTATTCCTTCACCTTTTACTTTCCATTAATGGATCTTCTCCCTTGCATTACTAACTTTACTTTATCTTTACGGGAGGTGTCTCGCTCTTCTGGCGACTCATCACAAACTCAATTCCCGGCCTTTAAGACTGCCCCTGGGTAAGGAAAAAATCATCTTTCCTCTGTGTTTTTGAAACTGCTTTTCCATACTAACTGTTTCATAATATCTTTCTTAGTGGCCAAGCCAAGTCCAAGAAGGCCAAGGTGACTAGGCCGGCAGAAGACGCGCCAGTCCTTGCACCCGAATCGACTATGCCACCTTTTCCTCCATTAGCTGAAGCACCGGAAGACCCGCCTGTCAATGCTGAAGTAGATCCTCCTGAGCTGTCAGTTGACGATACCATCATTAATCCTTCTGCTACTGGTCGATCCAGCTCAGCCAACCCGCCATCGCTGTCTGCCTAGGACGTTCTGATCACTGGAAGCCGCTTTGTTGAGCAAGGGAATCCCACCGTGTTGGCTCGTCATATAGCTAAACAAGAGGCTTTGGAGAGACAAAAAGTGTGTTTTGACATTTCTCATTATAGCCATCTGAACGCCAACGACATATTGTTCGGCTATCTGAGCCATGTGCACTCCAGTCGTTACTCAGAAATCGAAATGGTTAAGCAGTTGCAGCTGAAGTATAGGTATGTTCTTTCGGCTTACTTATATTCTGCCAGCCCCCAAGTCTTCAGATTATGATAAAACCTTATTTGGTCTGTAGACTTATGATATAGGCTAAAGCTTTACCTTTAGATATTTCTGGAGTCCAATAAAATAGAATAAACTTCATCGGTAGTCCCCAAGGGCCGGTTCACTTGACCATAGATGAGCCGGTACTTTGAATTTCATAACTGTCTTGTGCCGAACACAAAAAATATTATAGTCCAGCTTAACCTTGAGATACTTGCTAAATATCATACATTAGCCCCCAAGTACCAAGTGTTGTTACTTTCTAAAGTACTTGGGACTTGAAGTATAGTAGAGTCATAAGAATTTGTTTTGGCATACATTAGCCCCCAAGTGTCAAGTGGTTTTGAAGTGCAAAGTACTTGAGACTTGAATCTTGACTCTTGAATTTTAATTAAAACCTTGAGACACCTGTGTATGTTATGTAGAATGCCTTATCTGAACTGAGTTCGCAATTAACTGATGTGAAGACCCGGCTGGCGGATCAGGAGGCAGAAATCAAGCCCGCTGACTCCAAACTGCAATTAAGTCTTGCTGAGACGGAGAAATTGGGAACCAACTTGACCGCCAAGAAGAAAACCTGGGCTGAAGAGAAAACGCTGCTGAAACAACGCGCCAAAAAATCTGAAGCAGCTCTTGAAGAGGTTACTACGGAGCTGGCCAGATTAAAGGACCGGGTGTCTCAGATGGTTTCCACCATCTTTGGTACGTCATCTGTACTGATCTTTTGTACCTTCTGCTGACCCGGAATATAAACCGCTAGCTGACCCTTTGTGTACAAAATATGTGCAGGCCCGCAAAGTAAGAATCTAAGCCAAGACAATGTGACTAAACTGAAGGCGGTTTATACCTTAGTGGAGCAGTTGTACATTGGCGCACAACAGGCACTTGCCGCTATCTCTCCTGCCAATCAAGGACCCAACCGGCTCAGTGATGTCTTAAAAAAACTGTCAAGCTTACCTGCCAGGTTCCAAGAAGTCAAGCGATCCTGTGCCAGGACCGGAGCTTTGACTGCCCTGAGCCGCTCCAAGGCTTGGGTGCCAGATCTATACCCGGCGGATGTAGCCAGAGGGTACCCCACGGTTAACGAAGACGGGTCTCTGTTTGAATAGGATGACTTCGTTGCTTGCGTGAGGGAGGTGCAACCTCAGGCCACCATTCTCAGAGATGAAACAAATATCGATAAATACCAGCCGGGTTTTGATTTGGAAAATAAGAAGATGGCGACTCCCTCCTACAAGGCGACCGACCTTATCGCGCCGGTTCGTCAACATACATTTGCTCCGGATGTTGATCCAGCCAGCTTGATTGATGAAGAATCAGAATTCATCGCCGTGAATGCTTCGACTGGTCCAACCCTGGCTTCCAATTAACAGAAGGAAGTGAACCGGCAAGGGAGGAGTGAGAACCATCTTTGTGGGCTTTTTAACAGCCTTGTAATAGACTTAGCTTTGGAAACAACTGCATATTTTGCATATGCCATCGCGCACAAGATGCCGTGTGTGACTCTTTGCTTCTTGATGTCAATATATGTGTCACATTAATGGTTATCTTTGCGATATTTCAGCTCTGTTCCTGTAGCAAAAAGAAAAACTGGCTTGGCGGTTTAACACCGAATGGGTCAGAACAGCTGGTGTATAACCAATACTTTATCATAGTAGATGAAATAGAAAAACAGATGCGAAGAATAACCAAGGTGGAAACAAACCTTGATTAATAGATAGCAACTGTTCTTAAATAACAATCATAACTGCATTTTTTTACCTCTAGACCATCGGTTTATGCGATCCGGGTGATGAGGTTGATGAACCAATCTTTGTGAGAAGTCAATGCTTCGGTACGACTGATGACTGTAATGCCTTAGCGGCTTATTGTCAAATAGTTAGGCCGGTGAAAAGACCGTGTTGACTAGTTTAAAATTGAGACAATAAAAAACCAATAAGGCAAATAAAACAAATAGCAGTTGGTAACCAATATAAATTAACCTTGTAGTTAAAGGCTGGGGGTTTCTGATTTGAATACGATCAGTAAACCGGACCAAAGGGGTTAAGCTAAGATTCGAATACAACCATATAGCCCCCAGTGGCCTTGGTGTTGCGCGGATCAAGAGGGTACCGACAGCTATGTTCTCTTTGGTTAGAATACGACCTATGTTTGAATAGGAAGCCCCCAAATGACCTTGAGAGGTTTCTAACGACCCTGATTCGAATATGATCCAAGTCGGACCCAAAAGGGGTTAAGCTATGATTCGAATACGATCAAGAAGCCCCCTAGTGAGTTTGGCTTTTGAGCCGATCAAGAGGGTTACGACAGCTATGTTCTCTTTGGTTCGAATACGACCTATGTTTGAACAGGAAGCCCCCAAGTGCCATGAGAGTTTACAGCTAGATTTGAATACGATCGTCAGCTGGACCAAAAGGTTAGACTCTATTCAGATATGATCAGCTCCTTAATAGTCATACTAAATAAAAAATATTAAAGATATGTAATATTTGAAAGGGAAAAAGACCGAGGTCCTGCTTTATTACTTATCATAGTATATACAATGTGAAAGTATGTACATGATGAGAGCTGGTGGCTCAGGTGTAGTATGGCCGAAGTTGAGCAATGTTCCACAGCCGGCAGGTCTCCTCCTCCGACTTACGTGAGTCTTTGTGCTCTCGACTGTCAATGAGGTAATATGACCCATTGTTTAAGTTCTTGCTAACCACAAAGGGTCCTTCCCAAGGAGGGGATAGCTTCTGTGCATCTGATAGATCCTAAATGAGCCGGAGCACCAGGTCACCTTCTTGAAAAGTTCTGGACTTAACCCGGTGGCTGTGATAACGGTGCAGGTCCTGTTGATAAATTGCTGATCGAGCCGCTGCTAAGTCTCTTTCCTCATCCAACAAGTCAAGTGCATCATGTCTGGCATGCTCGTTATTAGCTTCAACATAAGACGCCACACGGGGTGAGTCATGACTGATGTCACTAGGCAATACTGCTTCCGCTCCATAAACCATGAAGAAGGGTGTATAACCTGTATACCTGTTAGCAGTGGTGTTCATACTCCACAGCACCAAGGGTAACTCCTCTACCCAACAACCCGGCATTCGCTGTAAGGGAACCATAAGCTGGGGTTTGAGACCTTTTAAGATTTCCTGATTTTCTCTCTCAGCTTGACCATTGGATTGAGGATGGGCTACAGAAGAAACATCAAGCCGGATATGCTCATGTTGACAAAACTCCTCCATAGCCCGTTGGGATAGATTAGTGCCATTGTCAGTGATAATGCTGTGTGGAAAACCAAAACTAAAAATCACCTTTTTCATGTACTGAACTGCCGTGGCTACATCACACTTACTCACTGGCTCTGCCTCAACCCACTTTGTGAATTTGTCAACTGTCACTAAAAGATGTGTCTTTTTATCCTTAGACCTTTTGAAAGGTCCAACTATGTGAAGCCCCCAGACCGAAACGGCCGGGTAATTGGAATCATCCACAACTCTTGAGTTGGCACATGTGCTTGCCATGCGAATTTTTGACATCGATCACACCTACTGACCAGATCATCTGCATCGGCATGAGCCGTTAACCAGTAAAAAACATGACGAAAAGCCTTGGCCACAAGGGATTTTGACCCGGCGTGATGACCCCAATCGCCTTCATGGATCTCACGAAGTATTTGTTGGCCTTGTTCAGGAGAAGCACACCATTGAAACACTCCGGAGACGGTGCGATGGTATAATTCTCCGTCTAAAATCGTCATTAACTTAGACCACCGGGTTATCTGTCGGGCCAGGGTCGCATCCGCTGGCAACTCGCCCCGGGTCATCTAAGCCAAGAACGGCACTGTCCAATCTGGGATGACGTGAAGAGCCACCACCAACTCGCCCTGGGTCAGGAACGACTAGATCTTCTTCTATAGGTAACTTAACAGACGGGTTATGCAAAACATCCAAAAAGGTGTTAGGTGGTACTGGCTTACGCTGAGATCCCAACCCGCTTAAAGCATCCGCCGCTTCGTTCTTCCTACAGTCAATGTGTTCCACCTGATAACCCTTAAAATGTCCTGCAACAACATCAACTTCACGGCAATAAGCTGCCATGAGAGGGTCCTTGGAATCCCACTTGCCTGATACCTATTGGGCCACCAAATTTGAATCGCCAAGACATCGGACCCGGCTCAGGCTCATCTCTTTAGCCATTCGAAGACCATGGAGCAAGGCTTCATTTTCTTCTGCGTTGTTAGTACAACGAAACATCAGTCGCAACACATAACAAAATTTGTCACCTCAAGGGGAAGTTAACACAACTCCAGCCCCCAAGCCCTCCAACTATCTGGACCCATCAGAGTGAATCGTCCAATATGTGTTGTCTGGTTTCTCCTCTGGCATCTGCATCTCTGTCCAGTCATTAATAAAGTCAACCAGTGCTTGAGATTTGACCGCAGCACGTGGCACATACTTCAACCCATGAGGCCCAATTTCAATGGCCCACTTGGCGACTCGTCCAGTAGCTTCTCTATTCTAGATGATGTCCCCCAAAGGCGCAGAGCTAACCACAGTGACTGGGTGACCCTGAAAGTAATGTTTAAGTTTCCGTCTTGCCATGAACACCCCATACACGAGCTTCTTCCAATGTGGATATCTTTGTTTAGATTCAATCAACACCTCACTGACGTAATAAACCGGCCATTGAACCGGATGTTCCTTGCCAACCTCCTTGCGCTCCACCAGAATTGCCATACTAACAGCTTGTGAGTTAGTGGCTACATATAATAACAACGACTCTTTCTCAACTAGAGCAGCAAGAACCGGCGGCTCAGCAAGTTGTTTCTTCAAATCCTCAAAAGCAGAGTTCGCAGCGTCACTCCAAATGAAATCATCTGTTTTCTTCATCATCTGATACAACAGCATCGCCTTCTCCCCTAACCGGCTTATGAACCAGCTCAAAGCAGCAACACGACCTGCCAGCCGTTGAACGTCATTGATGCATGTTGGTTTAGCCAGGGATGTGATTGCCTTAATTTTCTCCGACTGAGCTTCAATACCTCGGTTGGACACCAAAAAACCCAAAAGCATGCCAGCTGGGACTCCAAAAACACACTTGTCCGGGTTAAGCATCATTTTCTAGACCTGGAGGTTATCAAAGGTCTCCTTCAGATTTGTTACCAAGGTTTCCTCTTTCCTGGACTTTACCACTATATCATCCACATAAGCATGAACATTACGCCCAATATGATTGTGAAGGCAATTCTACATACACCGTTGATAAGTTGCCCAGGCGCTCTTAAGCCCAAAGGGCATAGACACATAGCAGAAGGCTCCAAATGGAGTAATGAAAGTTGTCTTCTCCTGGTCCTTGATTGCCAGCTTGATATGATGATAACCTGAATAAGCATCCAGAAAACTCAAACGCGCGCAACCCGCCGTAGCATCGATGATCTGATCAATATGGGGGAGAGCAAAAGGGTCAGCTGGACAAGCTTTGTTTAAATCGGTGTAATCCACACACATACGCCAGGTGCCGTTCTTTTTGAGTACAAGCACCGGGTTGGCCAACCACTCTGGGTGAATGTCAGGACCCCGACTCAATGCCACATCGATCTAGCATGTAACACCTCATATCACTTTGCGGCCTCACGCACGGTATTCCCACGGGTGTCGCCTTACCTTTGCCCGGGACCGTTTGCGCCTTTTGGCACACGTATATGACAGTGTCGCTAGCATCCATATGATAAGGAGCCCGGGCTGACATGACTAGTCGTAAACCCAAAGTGGCACAGACTTACAGGGACAGGCATCCATGACCCAGCTTCGAACGTGTCGGTCATCAGCAAGTGGGTCCGGGCTGTAGCACTGGGCTAGCAGGACTCCGGTAAACCGGGCTGTAGCGGGCTAACAGGACTCCGGTATTCACCGCGTGACATTTCCCCGAAGGGACAGACACAGGAACGAAGAAGGACACATGCCGGCCAGCCTAAGTGTTCCGGAGCAGTAGCAAGCTACCATGGCTCAGTGGAAACACTAGGAGACAACTAGATGGTCAGATCCCACACATACCAAGCATTTCAACAACATACACACAATATGCTCGATATGTGCAAATACAACATGGCATCACAAAATGACTCTACGACTCAAGTATTTATTCATTAGGCTCCGAGGAGCGAGATATTACAAACAGGGGTCTCACGACCCAACAATCAGAGCATACAAGTCAAAACACAAGCGGAAACTATCATGTCTGGGTACAGACATCTATAAATGAAAAAGGCTGAGAAGCCTGACTATCTATCAGATCCTGCCGGGGCACAAGATCGTAGCTGAGGTAACAAGCTAAACGTCGAAGACCACGCGGAAATACTAGTGAGACTGAAGTCTCTCTGCAAAACATAAAATAGGCAAACGTGAGTACAAATGTACCCAGCAAGACTTACATCAGAACTATCTACATATGCATCATTATCAACAAAGGGGATGGTGGAGTTTAACTGCAGCAAGCCAGCTTTGACTCGGTGGCTATCCTAAACTACGACTGCAAGTAACTCTTTTGAGGTGGCGCACACGAGTCCACATATTCACCATATCAATACACCACTATGGATCCGCTCCCGTCTCCCTACGAGAACGCCATCCATAGCACTCACGCTTATCTTGCGTATTTTAGAGTATCCACTTTCACTTGTCTATGAACTGATATAAGCAACCCAGAAGTCCTTTTCCGCGGACACGGCTATTCGAATAGATGATGTTAACCCTGCAGGGGTGTACTTCTTCACACACGCTCTCACCACTTACCGCCGTTTACACGACATGTACTCGGCAACCTTCAAGCGGAAGCCCAACGTGGGTGTCGTCCACGACCTACCTAATCACCTAAGTCTCTAGTCCAGGTTTATCGCCTATTCGGGTTCCATCCATGAGGAGATCCGGCCGGAGTTTCGCTCACAGCCCCAAACGATGTGAACAGGGTTCCCGAGACACCAAACGGGCGCCCGGTACACCGTGCCACGTGCCTACCGCATCACAGCCCACCCCTACGGTCAGCGCTGCCCACGGCCTCCAGCATACTACAAACACCAGAAACTACTTGCAACTCCTGGACAGAGGACAAGGGTGATCAAGAAGCCGAGAGGGTCCATTGGTTTCGGGCCCAATGCGTGGTAGTAGCTGAATCATGGATCACAAACACAGAACTCAGTTCCTGAGGACGGCTGCAATGAGACAACCCACCATGTACTCCTACATGGCCTCTCACCGCTACCTTTACCAAATCGTGTTCACACACTTAGCTCACACACAGTAGGACAGGTTCACACGCCTCTGATTCATCCCCGATGAATCAGACCTGACTCAACTCTAAGCAATAGCAGGCATGACGAACAAACATGAATGAGTAGGCACATCAGGGCTCAAACAACTCCTACTCATACTAGTGGGTTTCATCTATTTACTGTGGAATGACAGGTCATGCAAAGGATAAAGGGGTTCAGCTACCGCAGCAAGTAACAGATGAATCGTTGTTGTCCTAATGCAGTAAAAGAGAGCAGGAGCGAGAGAGTGGGATTGTATCGGAATGAACAAGGGGGTTTTGCTTGCCTGGCACTTCTGAAGATAACATTGAGTCTTCATCAGTGTCAACGATCACATCATCGGTACACGTCTATCGAGAGGGGACAAATACCGGCAAATACAGAAAAGACACGATCAATGCAATGCACAATATGATGCATGCTATGACATGGCAATATGAATGTGTTTTGGGCTAATGCACCTAAAACCAGATTAAATGAAGTTGGTTTGAATACAAGATTCAAATTCAAACTCCGTATGTGGTTATTTAAATGTCATTCACTTCATTTGCCCTAAACAGTAGTGATAAGTTGTTCTAACATGCATGAAAATGGTACAGATGGATTCCTTGAATTTTTCTGATAATTTTTCATATATAAATTATTTAATTTGGAGTTACGGTTAATTTACTATGATTTTTAGAAGTTTTAGACATTTTCTGGAATTTTCTGATTATTTAGAATTAAAACAATTCCAGAAAATTAATTATGACATCAGCACTGCGTCATGCTTGCGTCAGCAAGTCAACAGGGCTGCCTAGAGTCAAACCTGACGTGTGGGACCCACACGTCAGTGACAGGGGGTTAACAGGGGTTTATTTAGTTTAATTAAAAGGTTAGGGGGGGGGTCGGGCCCACTGGTCAGCGTCAGGGGGGGGGGGGTTTATTTTAGTTTAATTAAGGATTAAGACACTAGGGCCCACATGTCAGTGTCTATTAAACTAACTAATATTTAGTTAACACTAATCCTAGCCTAATTAGCCGGGCGGGGCCCGCAGGTCAGTGAGAGAGAGGGGGGGTCAAACCCGGCAGTGGGTCAACCCACGCCGGTCATCGGGTCAGCGGTCGCCGGCGTTTAGCCGCCGGCGAGTCCAGACGCGGCGGAGGGCTCGGAAACGAGCCACATGGCATCGTTTCGGCCGCGGTTTGTTGCATTCGAACGCGCGCAGTGGCGCGCGTCTAGTGGTGGCGGTGACAGGTGCTGGGGTGGCCGGAAAAGTGGTCGGCGACGAGGTTTGGCGGCGGCAGCAGCTCGGGCAATCCTGGGGTCGGGGTTAGGGAGCACGACAGGAGGGGCTGGGGCGTGCTACGGACTCCCGAGATCACGATGAGCACGACCGTGGCCTCGGATACGAGCTGGGGTGACTGTGGCCACGACCACGCCATGGCCGGCGGCGAGAGATTCTCGGGCAAATGGTGGGGCTAGCTAGAGAGGGAGGTGGGGCACGGGAAGAGGGGAAATCAACACAGGAGCTCACAGCGGGTGCAGTGGTGGCCTCGGCGAGCTCGGGGACGTCTTCGGTGCTGCGAATCGAACGGCGGCGATCGCCGGCCGTGGCGATGAAGATGGCGGTGATGGCGTGGCTTCAGGGCACCCGGCGTCGCGTGCGTCGTGGTAGAGCTTCCCGGATCCAAGGCGGAGCTCGTGGCCTAACTGGCTGGGCGTGGGGATGCTGGTGGCTCCGGTGGTACTCGTCGGCGGTCTTGGTGCATCCGGGGATGAGCGAGGGAGAGAGACAGAAGAGGGAGAGGGGATGCAGCGAGTGAGGGAAAGGAGAGAGGGGACACGGGGCGTCGTCGTGGCGCGAATTAGGACGAAGGGCGGCCTCCAGCGCGAAGCAGGAGGTGGCCGGGGCGCTCGGGCGCGCGCCACGCCTCGCCTCTGCCTTCTGGCAGAGGAAGAAGAGGACAAGGGGGGGAAGGTGGGCTGGGCCGCGCTGGTGGGGGACCTGGGCCGGCTGGGCTGCACGGTGAGGCCAGGTACTTCTTCTCTCTTTTTTTTTTATTTCTGTTCTGTTTTTCTTTTAATTAATTCTTTTGCCACTGTTTGAATTAAAAATAATAATTCAAACAATGCCAAAGCTCCTCTGAATATTTTTATATTGCTAGATGGACTTTTCCAAAGCTCATAAAATATTTCAGGGGTATTTGAAATTATATTCTAATTATATGAATATAATTCAAATTCAAATAGCTAAAGATTTAAATTCAAAGTCCCAAAAATAAATCCTTAAAAATGTTCAATATTTTGGTTGGGACCAGAACCCTTACCAAAAATTATCAAACATTTAAGAAGAGCCTTTTGGAGCAATGAATGAGATTTCTAGGGTTTTTGCCCCTCTTTTATTTAGGGTTTTGAGGCTTCCAATATTCCTCAATTCAAGTTTTCAAAAATATAGACATGAATCACACATGAAGTTAACCTAGAGCAAATCCTGAAGCTAGGGATGTGACAACTCACCCCCACTAAACAAGAATCTCGTCTCGAGATTCAAGCGTAGGGTAAGGTGAAAGGGGAACGCAAACTAGTACAATCTTCACGATCCAGGGTGCACTTCAGTTGAACGTTGATCCATTTACCATCATTGTCTTGATGTCTTGTTCTGAGAAATCCTGCCAACATGACATGGAGGGAAGAAGGAGACTCTAGAAGGGTCGATCTTCTTGAAGATCGAACAACTCACGGAATGAGACATAGGACCATCTCTCGGGTTGAGACACGAGATACACATCAAGAGGGGTGGAAAGAAACGGATGACGAAGGTTCACTAGGTAGACAACAATTCCACACCTAAGAAGGTGGTAAACGATTGTCAACGTAGCGAGGAGTTGAGTTGCCATGATACCACGACGAAACATCCTGGAGGAGGGTGATTCGTAGATTATTATCTTAAGTGGCAAAAAGAATTACTTTTGATTCAGAGATCATTGGAACTCTTTATACCAGCCTAAGGTAATCACAAGCGATCATTTGGAGGGGGTCGGTAGAATGGCATACTCGGACTTGGATGATGTGGATTACCTTGTTGAAGACAACGTAACGGATGAATTTGCTTATCACCGGAGATGGAAGAGACCCGTGGTAGAATGGCACATTGGCGGTGCAAGCTGGGAACAAAATGCAAATGCTGGGAATGATTCTGGTAACTGGGGAAGAAGAACCCAACAAAGAGAGTGGATTCTATGTTTGAAAGATTATAGCATTGCCGAGGAAACTGAGAGCAACCTCGGTTAGTGCCGATGATAACACGTAGCGCTTGTGCGTGCTCTCAAGAACTTGAGCATTTCCACATTCATCAAGGTTTTACGAACATCCGTGTCAAGGGTTCGGTAGCACAACTTACTACCATGATGAATGGTGATGGAGGATGCAGATGCAAAGGAAGATAACATTTTCTCAGTTTTCACCTTAGCGAGGCCAAGGAAACAAAATCTGGATGATCGACCGAGAGACATTTAGCACTCCGCTTCTAATGTTCTCCTTGACGTGCTAGTGTATCCCATTCATAGATATGGTTTGATAACTAGAACATCAAGTAAAAGGTCGGACATCGGGAACACAATAATCATAAGGCACAACTAGGAAGTAAATCCTACGAAGTCCTTATGGGAAGGTGGCCAACTGCTTCAATCAAGATACCACAATAATAGGTCCTTCGGCTGGGTGGTGCTGGCCACGACATCCACTTTACCGGTTATCGAGGGACCTATATTATAGTTCTTGGGAAATGTTCCAAACCATCATATCTGCCTGAGATTCAGATCTGGTTGGTGTCAGGATATTCCAGACTCATCGAGTCTAGGAAGAAACTGAAAGTTTGCAACACAAATCGATGAGATGACGTTGCGGGATCCTCGGGAGATGAACTACGATAGCAAGCTCCAAAACATGAGCTGGTTCTGCTACAAACATGTGAACATGTTGTCCAAGACAAGCATGATCACAAGGTAGTCTTATAATAAAACACTACCGAGTTCAGGAGGGGAAACCATCATTAATGACATCGAAGTTTCCACGCGTGGAAGTCCAAAGAGTTCACCTTGGACAGACTCCTTTATCTTCGAACAACTCAATCAGTGGCTTGGTATGCTAGGATATACATATAGAATGGAGGTTGCAAATCTCCAGACCACAGAATACTTCGCACGTATGCATGACTGACTTGGGATGATTCCAAAGGAAACAACATTGACTTTCTCGAATCCACGGCGGCAACTTGCATCAAATGCACATGGACTGGAGGAAGTCACTTCTTACATCCGAACATTTGCTCCATGATCTAGCATGAAGAAATGCTTTCAAAAGTTTCCAACACTAACTTAATGTTCAACAAAATCATGGAGGGAATAAGGATGTTGTCAATGGGCTCAACAACAATTCATCTAGGTTCCCTTTTTAAAAGGAATTCCATAGTTAAGTGAACAAGTGATAGCATTGGTCAGGCCAAAGATGTAATGGTGTATGCTCGAGGGATCAACCACGAACAAGACAACATTACGAGCATCATTGGTATTGATTTGATTTGATGATAGCCCATACTCAAATCAAAGGATCGATAAGACAATAGGTCCAGCAACTGATCACAGGGACCAATCGATGAAGATATCATCTTTCTTCAACACACACTACACAAGAATATCCTTTTGAAAAATGAACTAAGTTAGGCAAGCTTTTACCTTCTAACTCTCCAAGTTGTTGTTTAGCTTAACCAACTAGCTCCGGGATATCCAACACAGATTCTTGGAGAAAGGGTGGTTCACAAGAAACCAACTTGATCACGAGCTCAACATAACGGTCAGGTGACGACCTGGTGATACTTCCGAGAAGACATTCAGAAAATCACGAACCACCGGTATGTTACTAAGCTCGAGAACAATCTTGCTTTTCAGGGCAAGACGATATGATCAATAGAGTAAGAATTTGAAATAATCCTAACTCATCGATCGAGGAGTGAACCAGGAGAATGGACTAGGTAGCACGATCAATCTTAGAATGATGATTCAATAACCAACACGCTAAGAATAAAATTATTATCCTTTAACTACCCAGCAACGAGGTTGCTAGGCGTATTGATTTCACACGCCATGATTCATTTGTCGGCATTCCGGTTACAATAACACGGAAACCGAGAAATTATCAATGATGATCAGAAGTATTACTGCGTCAAGAATTCATAAGATGGTGTGCAATTCCCATGATATTCCTGATATAAAGATGGTAATACTTCAAGGTAGAACAGACCCAAAAGCTGGATTGGCATTTGATCTGCGGAATACAATTGCTTTGACCCAATCCTAGATATGGATGAGGTACTGGAGTTTGTTTCTCCTAGTCATTCTAAAATAGAATGGCTTGGCGGACCACAAGGGTAATAGGCATCGACGAACGAATGCACGCATACTCTTGACTATCAATTGATAGACGAAGGTCAGAATGCAACTAAAGAGGGACAACTCAAAGGAACATATAACTTTCTGAGTTGTGGATGCATGGGTTGGTATGCCGAACAAAGTTCAACATAATTCTTCCGGATAACCCATGCAGAAAGGTTGAGCTGGCAGAGTCACAATATAGCATGGAGAACTCATACAAGGCCTGTTGTGATCTTTTGATCCCACAAACTTCTGCCATAATGGTTCATGGTATTTGGAAGAAGAAGATACCACGGACTTCAAGGACTATCGCAAAGGTTACTAATATCCTAAAGGCACTAGCAATTACTATCAACATGAAGTAGGTAGAGTGAATCTCGGGTTCAAGAACCCAGGAGTAGAATACCTACTACTAAGTGGCATCACGGGATGCTTTCGAGAATAAAAGCCAGAATCTTCACACTGGGGATCACAAAACATTGCTAGATTACTAGGTGACTCCCTAAACACCTAGGGCCATAATAGTATCTCCAACATATATGTCAAGGTAACGGAGTACCTCAACTCACTGATTAGTGTGGTTAATCTGGCCCATGGGAACATTGAAACAGGAAGAAAGGATTTGCAATTGCATCGGACTATTTAGAAACCTGGGATGACTCGGACAGCATAACGGCTGTAAATGCTCAGAAAAGATTTGAGACATTCACAAAAATGGTGGCATAACCACTCAGAAGCACAATATCAAGGTCTCGAGATCAACAATTAACATACGGAAGTAGTAGAAACTGAACTCAAGCTTAAATCCAACAAACTTCTAAGTCTACTGATTAGTAACACGCGATCCTGATAGAAAGAAGAGAAAGCCTAGTTCTTAATCCTCGTAGAAGAGAAGATGATGACCCAGATCAGAAGGTCATGAGGTATAAGGAGTAAAAAGAGCCTTACGTTCCATCCCACAATCAATTCCCTTATATAACTAAAGAATTTCTAGACTCAACTTCGACCAGTTTGGCTTGGTAATCCTACAGGCAGTCAAGCTCTGATACCAACGCTGTCAGGACCCCGACTCAATGCCACATCGATCTAGCATGTAACACCTCATATCACTTTGCGGCCTCACGCACGGTATTCCCACGGGTGTCGCCTTACCTTTGCCCGGGACCGTTTGCGCCTTTTGGCACACGTATATGACAGTGTCGCTAGCATCCATATGATAAGGAGCCCGGGCTGACATGACTAGTCGTAAACCCAAAGTGGCACAGACTTACAGGGACAGGCATCCATGACCCAGCTTCGAACGTGTTGGTCATCAGCAAGTGGGTCCGGGCTGTAGCACTGGGCTAGCAGGACTCCGGTAAACCGGGCTGTAGCGGGCTAACAGGACTCCGGTATTCACCGCGTGACATTTCCCCGAAGGGACAGACACAGGAACGAAGAAGGACACATGCCGGCCAGCCTAAGTGTTCCGGAGCAGTAGCAAGCTACCATGGCTCAGTGGAAACACTAGGAGACATTTCCCGGTAAGAGAGGCTACTAAAGATAAACAACTAGATGGTCAGATCCCACACATACCAAGCATTTCAACAACATACACACAATATGCTCGATATGTGCAAATACAACATGGCATCACAAAATGACTCTACGACTCAAGTATTTATTCATTAGGCTCCGAGGAGCGAGATATTACAAACAGGGGTCTCACGACCCAACAATCAGAGCATACAAGTCAAAACACAAGCGGAAACTATCATGTCTGGGTACAGACATCTATAAATGAAAAAGGCTGAGAAGCCTGACTATCTATCAGATCCTGCCGGGGCACAAGATCGTAGCTGAGGTAACAAGCTAAACGTCGAAGACCACGCGGAAATACTAGTGAGACTGAAGTCTCTCTGCAAAACATAAAATAGGCAAACGTGAGTACAAATGTACCCAGCAAGACTTACATCAGAACTATCTACATATGCATCATTATCAACAAAGGGGATGGTGGAGTTTAACTGCAGCAAGCCAGCTTTGACTCGGTGGCTATCCTAAACTACGACTGCAAGTAACTCTTTTGAGGTGGCGCACACGAGTCCACATATTCACCATATCAATACACCAATATGGATCCGCTCCCGTCTCCCTACGAGAACGCCATCCATAGCACTCACGCTTATCTTGCGTATTTTAGAGTATCCACTTTCACTTGTCTATGAACTGATATAAGCAACCCAAAAGTCCTTTTCCGCGGACACGGCTATTCGAATAGATGATGTTAACCCTGCAGGGGTGTACTTCTTCACACACGCTCTCACCACTTACCGCCGTTTACACGACATGTACTCGGCAACCTTCAAGTGGAAGCCCAACGTGGGTGTCGGCCATGACCTACCTAATCACCTAAGTCTCTAGTCCAGGTTTATCGCCTATTCGGGTTCCATCCATGAGGAGATCCGGCCGGAGTTTCGCTCACAGCCCCAAACGATGTGAACAGGGTTCCCGAGACACCAAACGGGTGCCCGGTACACCGTGCCACGTGCCTACCGCATCACAGCCCACCCCTACGGTCAGCGCTGCCCACGGCCTCCAGCATACTACAAACACCAGAAACTACTTGCAACTCCTGGACAGAGGACAAGGGTGATCAAGAAGCCGAGAGGGTCCATTGGTTTCGGGCCCAATGCGTGGTAGTAGCTGAATCATGGATCACAAACACAGAACTCAGTTCCTGAGGACGGCTGCAATGAGACAACCCACCATGTACTCCTACATGGCCTCTCACCGCTACCTTTACCAAATCGTGTTCACACACTTAGCTCACACACAGTAGGACAGGTTCACACGCCTCTGATTCATCCCCGATGAATCAGACCTGACTCAACTCTAAGCAATAGCAGGCATGACGAACAAACATGAATGAGTAGGCACATCAGGGCTCAAACAACTCCTACTCATACTAGTGGGTTTCATCTATTTACTGTGGAATGACAGGTCATGCAAAGGATAAAGGGGTTCAGCTACCGCAGCAAGTAACAGATGAATCGTTGTTGTCCTAATGCAGTAAAAGAGAGCAGGAGCGAGAGAGTGGGATTGTATCGGAATGAACAAGGGGGTTTTGCTTGCCTGGCACTTCTGAAGATAACATTGAGTCTTCATCAGTGTCAACGATCACATCATCGGTACACGTCTATCGAGAGGGGACAAATACCGGCAAATACAGAAAAGACACGATCAATGCAATGCACAATATGATGCATGCTATGACATGGCAATATGAATGTGTTTTGGGCTAATGCACCTAAAACCAGATTAAATGAAGTTGGTTTGAATACAAGATTCAAATTCAAACTCCGTATGTGGTTATTTAAATGTCATTCACTTCATTTGCCCTAAACAGTAGTGATAAGTTGTTCTAACATGCATGAAAATGGTACAGATGGATTCCTTGAATTTTTCTGATAATTTTTCATATATAAACTATTTAATGGAGTTACGGTTAATTTACTATGATTTTTAGAAGTTTTAGACATTTTCTGGAATTTTCTGATTATTTAGAATTAAAACAATTCCAGAAAATTAATTATGACATCAGCACTGCGTCATGCTTGCGTCAGCAAGTCAACAGGGCTGCCCAGAGTCAAACCTGACGTGTGGGACCCACACGTCAGTGACAGGGGGTTAACAGGGGTTTATTTAGTTTAATTAAAAGGTTAGGGGGGGGGTCGGGCCCACTGGTCAGCGTCAGGGGGGGGGTTTATTTTAGTTTAATTAAGGATTAAGACACTAGGGCCCACATGTCAGTGTCTATTAAACTAACTAATATTTAGTTAACACTAATCCTAGCCTAATTAGCCGGGCGGGGCCCGCAGGTCAGTGAGAGAGAGGGGGGGTCAAACCCGGCAGTGGGTCAACCCACGCCGGTCATCGGGTCAGCGGTCGCCGGCGTTTAGCCGCCGGCGAGTCCAGACGCGGCGGAGGGCTCGGAAACGAGCCACATGGCATCGTTTCGGCCGTCGTTTGTTGCATTCGAACGCGCGCAGTGGCGCGCGTCTAGTGGTGGCGGTGACAGGTGCTGGGGTGGCCGGAAAAGTGGTCGGCGACGAGGTTTGGCGGCGGCAGCAGCTCGGGCAATCCTGGGGTCGGGGTTAGGGAGCACGACAGGAGGGGCTGGGGCGTGCTACGGACTCCCGAGATCACGATGAGCACGACCGTGGCCTCGGATACGAGCTGGGGTGACTGTGGCCACGACCACGCCATGGCCGGCGGCGAGAGATTCTCGGGCAAATGGTGGGGCTAGCTAGAGAGGGAAGTGGGGCACGGGAAGAGGGGAAATCAACACAGGATCTCACAGCGGGTGCAGTGGTGGCCTCGGCGAGCTCGGGGACGTCTTCGGTGCTGCGAATCGAACGGCGGCGATCGCCGGCCGTGGCGATGAAGATGGCGGTGATGGCGTGGCTTCAGGGCACCCGGCGTCGCGTGCGTCGTGGTAGAGCTTCCCGGATCCAAGGCGGAGCTCGTGGCCTAACTGGCTGGGCGTGGGGATGCTGGTGGCTCCGGTGGTACTCGTCGGCGGTCTCGGTGCATCCGGGGATGAGCGAGGGAGAGAGACAGAAGAGGGAGAGGGGATGCAGCGAGTGAGGGAAAGGAGAGAGGGGACACGGGGCGTCGTCGTGGCGCGAATTAGGACGAAGGGCGGCCTCCAGCGCGAAGCAGGAGGTGGCCGGGGCGCTCGGGCGCGCGCCACGCCTCGCCTCTGCCTTCTGGCAGAGGAAGAAGAGGACAAGGGGGGGAAGGTGGGCTGGGCCGCGCTGGTGGGGGAGCTGGGCCGGCTGGGCTGCACGGTGAGGCCAGGTACTTCTTCTCTCTTTTTTTTATTTCTGTTCTGTTTTTCTTTTAATTAATTCTTTTGCCACTGTTTGAATTAAAAATAATAATTCAAACAATGCCAAAGCTCCTCTGAATATTTTTATATTGCTAGATGGACTTTTCCAAAGCTCATAAAATATTTCAGGGGTATTTGAAATTATATTCTAATTATATGAATATAATTCAAATTCAAATAGCTAAAGATTTAAATTCAAAGTCCCAAAAATAAATCCTTAAAAATTTTCAATATTTTGGTTGGGACCAGAACCCTTACCAAAAATTATCAAACATTTAAGAAGAGCCTTTTGGAGCAATGAATGAGATTTCTAGGATTTTTGCCCCTCTTTTATTTAGGGTTTTGAGGCTTCCAATATTCCTCAATTCAAGTTTTCAAAAATATAGACATGAATCACACATGAAGTTAACCTAGAGCAAATCCTGAAGCTAGGGATGTGACAGTGAAAGACTTCCACAATGAACCTGACCGCCAAGAGCCGGGCCACCCCTTCTCCAATGGCCTTGCACCTTTCCTCGTTGAATCATCGGAGAAATTGTCTGACCGGCTTAAACTTTGGATCAATATTGAGAGTGTGCTCAGCGAGTTCTCTCGGGACACCCGGCATGTTAGAAGGTTTCCATGCAAAGATGTCCCGGTTCTCATGGATGAACTCGATGAGCGCGCTTTCCTATTTTGGATCCAAGTTGGCACTGATGATGAACTGCTTGGATGAGTCGCCGGGCACAAAATCGACCATCTTGGTGTCATCAGCTGACTTGAACTTCAACACTGGTTCCTGCTCCGTTGTTGGCTTCTTTAAAGACGTCATGTCTGCCGGGTCAACATTATCCTTACAAAACTTTAACTCTTCTGTTGCACAAACCGACACAGCATATGCAGCATCTCCTTCTTCACACTCCAGGGCTATTTTCCGGCTTCCATGTACTGTAATGGTGTCCTTATAACCCAGGATTTTGAGCTGCAAATATGCCTAACATGGCCGAGCCATGAACTTGACGTAAGCCGGGCGTCCAAACAGAGCATGAGATGGGATTTTGATCTTAACCACCTCAAAGGTTAATTTCTCTGCTCTGGAATCATATTCATCCCCAAATGCTACTTCCAGTTCAATCTTACCAACTGGGTATGCCGACTTGCCAGGTACCACACCGTGAAAAACAGTGTTGGATTGCTTAAGACTATTATCAGTCAACCCCATCCGATGGAACATCTCATAGTAGAGGATGTTGATGCTACTGTCTCCATGCATGAGTACTTTCGTGAATTTATATCCACCAACCCGAGGCGCTACTACCAAGGCTAAGTGACCTGGATTATCAACCCGGGGAGGATGATCCTCTCTGCTCCACACAATAGGCTGTTCTGACCTCCGTAAGTAACATGGAATCGCCGGTTCAACGGCATTGACAACCCTCTTGTGAAGCTTCTGGTCCCTCTTGCACAAGCTAGTGGTAAACACATGATATTGCCCACTATTCAACTGTTTTGGGTTGCTCTGATATCTGGACTGTTGCTGCTGATTACCTTGGCTGGGTTGTGGATTATAACCTCCTTGATTACCCGCATGTCCCTGACCATGAAAGCCGCCTCCACCTGAACCGGCGCCCGGGCCCTGAAAGCCGCCTCCACCTGAACCGCCGCCAGGGCCGTGACTTCCATCAAATGCATTTGAATTTTTAAACGCCTTCATGATTGTATAGTCCTTCAACAGATGGGTGGCTGGCTTCTCCCAAGTGCCATGTCTTGGACAAGGCTCATTCAATAGTTGCTCAAGGGTGGGACCTAACCCGCCCGACCGAGGTGGTTGCCTACCCTTGTGCCATTGATTGTTGCCCTGCACATTGGTGTCAGCCACAAATTTGTCAGCCTTATGTTTATTACCTCCTTGATTCGCCGGGTTATGCTGGTGACCCTTGCCGTTGCCGTTCTTCTTTCCCTTCCCTGTCTTTTCTACATCAAACACAGGGTCCTTGGTACTATCGGAATCAGCATACTTGACAAGAGCCACCATCAATTGGCCGACATCATTGCAGTCATGTTTAAGCCGCCGCAGCTTCTGCCTCAAAGGTTCAAAAAGGTAATTTTTCTCCAACATTAAGACCGCCGAGCCGGCATCCATCTTATCAGATGAATGAATTATCTCCTTGACCCGGCGCACCCAATGGGTTGTGGACTCACCTTCCTCTTGTTTACAATTAGTTAGGTCCACCATTGACATAGGTTGTTTGCATGTGTCCTTGATGTTCTGATTGAACCGGGCTTTTAACTCTGCCCATGAGCCGATGGAATTGGGGGGCAATCCCTTTAGCCAAGTGCGAGCTATTCCCTCTAACATCATAGTGAAATACTTAGCCATTGCCGCGTCACTGACCTCCAACAGCTCCATTGCCATCTCATAACTCTCAATCCAGGCCCCAGGCTGCAAGTCAGCCGTGTAGTTAGGCACCTTACGAGGCCCCTTGAAGTCTTTTGGCAAACGCTCATTACGTATGGCCGGCACCAGGCAAGGGACACCTCCGGTTCTTGTGGCCACACTTGCCTCAACCGAGGTTGCTGGATAAGCCGGAAAAGTTTGATGATCCGCCTGATCAGCTGCCAGTTGAACCGCGCGCTCAGCTTCTTGTCGGATCCTCTCCTGATCCGCTAAGTTAAGAGCTCCGGCATGTACTGGCTCATGCCTGCGCGGCTGGTTGCGGCGCTGAGCGTTGCTTGACATATCAGCTGAGTTCATATGCATGCTATAGCTCGGGCTCTGGCTAGGGCGAGGGGTTGAATGGATTCTGTCTCGACCGTAAGAGTATGCATCCTGCTGTGCCAGAGCTGTCTGAAGAAGCTCCCTCACCCTTCGTGTTTCGACTGCTGTCGGAGAATCGTCTTCCATTAGGAGAGCCGCCAAATGAGCCGATGCAGTAATGAGGTTTTCCAAAGGATTAGAGAAGTGACCCAGTGGTGTTGGCGCATAATGAGGCAGAGCGGTATACATGCGAGGTGGCTCCATGGCCCGCGGCTGAATCTGTGCTCCGGGTGTCGTGATCCGATTTGCTTCCAGCGGGTTACTTGGGCCGGCCCCAGATGTATGGAAAAGGTTCCTTTGATCGAGTGTCAGAGGTAGACGTGATTGAGTTTTCTGATGCCTCCTCCTCATGACCTTGTTTGACGCATTTAGATCCACCGATAGCCAGAAAGTCTCTGCTTGAAGCTGCTCAGCACGAGCGTCCAAAGCCGCCCGCTCTGCAGCCATCCTGACCTCTTCAGCTGCTAAGTCTTCCTTGGCCTGTGCCATCTCTTCGCACAACCGTGCCACCTCCGCATCATGCTGAACCTTGTCCGCCGGTTCTACCACGGCAGTCAATAGGGCCATCAGCTTATCTGTGCGGTCCATTAGTATCTGAGCTGGGGAGCGTGTGGGGTCTCCTGACCTGGCCGCTGCCGACCTGGTGGCCGTTGCTGCCACAGCCGTGGAGTTCTGCCCGGGCTGGATGCCTGCCATGAAGACTCCATCTCGATTCGGCGGCTCAAAGAGGTCTGGAATACTGCTGCCATCGGAACAACCCCCAAGCATGCCATCCTGGAGCTGATACAAGAAGTCTGTCTCGCCTGTGGATGACGTAGCATTAAGACAGATGGCCGTCTCACCACCATCCACTGATCCTTCTGAATATTCACTTCCATGGACGCAGCCCACAAATACACGTTTTACGGCGGATCGGGCCTGGGCGGGTCTCGCACGTTGAGGCGTCTCGATGACGTCGGTGCAGATGTCTGGCTCAGGGCTGATTCGCCGATCCGGCTGATGAAGACATGAATCCCGTCGAAGGGGACCCGGTACCCGTACTCAATTGAGCCGGCCTCGGGGCCCCAGCCTTCGTCGTCGATGTAGAGCTTGTCGCGACGACTCTTGGTCATCCGGCCCACAACGTATCCCTTGAGCCCTTCGAAGTTGCGCTTCAAGAACTCACATCCACCATGCGCTGGCCCCACGGTGGGCGCCAACTATCGTGGAATTGTCGTGGCAGATGTCCTAGCGAAAGGACTTAGTCATAGGGCCATTGCAACTAGGAAGCTTAAAGGGGTTAATCGGGACAAAGGACATGAGAGATTTTATACTAGTTCGGCCCTTTACGATGATGGTAAAAGCCTACGTCTAGTTGTGTTGATATTGCTGGGGTTTCGATCACCAAGAGGCTAGTTTGCCGGCTTGGTTATCGATCTCTTGTTTCTTGCCCTAAGCCGCCACCGGGCCATCCCCTGATATACACGGGTTGACGCCTAGTGGCCTACAGAGTCCCGGTCGGCTCATAAATTGTGTCCGGCTCGGTGACTTCTTTTACATGCCTTTCCTTACAAGTCATTCCTTACATACGGCGGTTTACAATATTGGGCCTTAAGTCGCCTCTAGGCCTTTAGGCCTTTTATAAGATTTAATAAACTATCTCCTTGAATGTTTACTGGGCTTCCTTTGTGACCCGCCATTGGGGCTGACCCGGCCCCTCCTGGGCGGGTCATAACTGATAGCTATATCCCCAACACCGGGGATACTTTCCCGGATGTTTCCCCCCTTCGCCGGTATCACCTCCTACTGCATTAGGGCACACTCGGCACCGTTACTTGTCATGTCATGCATCGAAATGCATCTGTTTGCATTGTATTCATTGTTTCTTCCCCCTCTTCTCTCCGGTAGACTACGAGACTGACGCTGCTGCTGGTGCCCCGATAGACTACGTTGTTGATGACCCGTCCTTGCCAGAGCAACCAGGCAAGCCCCCCCTTGATCAACCC
This sequence comes from Triticum aestivum, assembly GCF_018294505.1. NCBI lineage: Eukaryota > Viridiplantae > Streptophyta > Magnoliopsida > Poales > Poaceae > Triticum > Triticum aestivum. The sequence continues at coordinate 131,104,197 of NC_057803.1, read as the reverse complement.
GATATCAAATATTCTTCTCTCTATTGCTTGCATTAGAGTCGTGTATCATGTTACTGTTTTCACTTAATCCTATTCTGTTGCATAGCCTGTCATTTTTGCTACAGTGTTGACACCTTACCTACAATCCTAAATGCTTAGTATAGGATGCTAGTTTTTTCCATTAGTGGCCCTACATTCTTGTCCGTCTGCCATGATATACTATCGGGCCATGATCACTCGGGAGCTCATCACGGGTATATACTTATATAAATAATATATGATACCTATGGTGACTAAAGTCGGGTTGGCTCGTAGAGTACCCGCGAGTGATTCACGGATTGGGGCCGAAAGGACGTTTGTCCTGACGGCCCTTTAAGTTGACATTTGTGGCAGAGCGATAGGGCAAGTAGAGACCACCTAGGTGAGAGGTGGGCCTGGCCTTGGTCGGCGTTAGCAGATACTTCAATTAACATGCTTAACGAGATCTTGGTATTTGATATGAGTCTGGCCACTAGCCTACACGCACTAACCAACAACGCGGGAACAGTTATGGGCACTCGACGTTGTGGTATCAGCCGAAGCCTTCTTGATGTCAGCGACTGAGCGACGTGCGCCGGATTGGACCGTAAGCCTACACTTGTATTAAGGGGGCTAGGTCTGCTTCTGGCCACGTTTGCAACGTGTATGTGTGCAAACGGCGATGGGCCCAGACGCCTGCACGCATAGGATTTAGACCGGCGTGCTGGCCTTTCTGTTGTGCCTAGGTGGGGCTGCGACGTGTTGATCTTCCGAAGTCGGGCATGACCCAGGAAAGAGTGTCCGGCCAGAGGGATCGAGTGTGTTGGGTTATGTGGTGCACCCCTGCAGGGAAGTTTATCTATTCGAATAGTCATGTCCCTCGGTAAAAGGATGACCCGAAATTGTACCTTGACCTTATGACAACTAGAACCGGATACTTAAGAAAATACACCCTTTCCAGTGTCAGATACAACCCGGTGATCGCTCTCTCACAGGGAGCTGAGGGGAGGATCACCGGGTAGGATTATGCTATGCGATGATACTTGGTTAACTTACCATCTACTCTGTTCTACTGCTTCAAGATGGAGGCTGCCAGAAGCGTAGTCTTCGATAGGACTAGCTATCCCCCTCTTATTTTGGCATATTGTAGTTCAGTCCATAGATACTACCCATTTCATTGATACCAATGCATATGTAGTGTAGATCCTTGCTTGTGAGTACTTTGGATGACTTCTCACGGTTGCTTTGCTCCCCCTTTTCCCGCTTTCCTTTCTCCTCAGTTGTCGCAACCAGAATTTGGAGCCCTAGAGCCAGACACTGCCGTCGATGATGACTCCTACTACACTGGAGGTGCCTACTACTACGTGCAGGCCGTTAATGACGACCAGGAGTAGTTTAGGAGGATCCCAGGCAGGAGGCATGCGCCTCTTTCGATCTGTATCCCAGTTAGTGCTAGCCATATTATGGCAACTTGTTTAACTTATGTCTGTACTCAGATATTGTTGCTTCCGCTGACTCGTCTATGATCGAGCTCTTGTATTCGAGCCCTCGAGGCCCCTGGCTTGCAATATGATGCTTGCATTACTTATTTTATTTTTAGAGTTGTGTTGTGATATCTTCCCGTGAGTCCCTGATCTTGATCATACACGTTTGTGTGTATGATTAGTGTACGATTGAATCGGGGGCATCCCAAGTTGGTATCAGAGCCGACTGCCTGTAGGAATCCCCCTTCCACACTCCTTGGCTGAAGTCGAGTCTAGACATTGCAAAACTTTTACTAACATGGTTGCGTGTCTTATGGGCCCACGTCGCCATTTGGGTGGTATTAGGATCTTTTACTCCTCGATCTTTACTGCGGGACTCTGAACTCTCTTCTACTCGGGATAAACGAATTTACTAACTCTAACATTAGGATCCCGTGACCACATTCACCCCAAAGTTGGATAAGCCATAGTTATTCCTTATAATAGTATTTTGAACAATACCCAGACTATCATTTGACTCAATTGAAACATCTTTGCTTTCAGATGGAACCCACGAGGCAGGTCGTGCACTACATGACGGCCATTAGTGTCCCAGGTTCACCTGCTGTGTTAGCTGAGATGATGACCTAGCTGGGTTATCGCTGGCACCCTGAGTACACCGTGTACGAGCAGTACTAGGACTTTAACCAGGAGTAGTATCGTGCCTTTGTCCACATCTACTCTCAGTAGTATGACTCCACTACTGTGCTGCACACCGCTCATGGTGTTGGAGTGACCACCAATATGGCAGTCCACGATGCTGCTTGTGCTGCTCTGACACGTCTTCATGGAGAGTATTGGGATTTGGACACCTCCCCTTTCAGGCACATTGCTATCGCATCCGACGAGGGTGCGGAGGGATACTACACTGCTGCCTACTCCACTATCACACGAGAGCCCTTCCACCATCAGAACCTGGTTCTGCATGCTGATGGGCTAGATCGAGCTAATCGAGCTCTTCGCCATGAGTTGTACACCACCCATCAGCACCTTTACCGTGCTCTGACGCTGTTGCACCCCTCGGTCCGATCTTGTGAGCTGTCGCGATCTGCGATCTACCCAGCCAGGACCGTAGCGTGAGCTGTTGCATGCCTTGGTCAAAGGGTGTCGGCTATTGTACCCCTTGATGCCCCAAGGTGTCGGCTGGCCAGATGTGGGAGGCTACTCTCCCACACTTGGTCCTCTTCTACCACCGCAGCGTCAGGTTCTGCACCAGAGTATCCGCGGACCCCAGACTACTGACGTGGAGGACTTCCCGTCATGTCACTACCAGCTGTCAGGCTACACCTACCTCCATAGTTCCTCCTAGGACTAACGTAGGCTTGCTTATTAGTATTAGGTGCCTTTGCCACAAGCCCGCGTGCCGCCTATGATGTCTATAATCTATGTACTGAACTCTATGTACGGAACTCTATGCATGATCCCTTTTATAAGATATGCCGACTACTATGTAGTATCTATCATGCTCCTTTGATTATGCATGTTTAATCATGAATGATTCTTGTCCTTGCAAATTTCTCGATGTTGAACTATCCCTATTAAATTTTAGCAGGATGGTTAGACTAGGTGGTCATGGCCGTGGTGGCGATGCCCCACCACCGCCTGAGTACATGCCTGGTATGATGCAACAGTTCGAGCTGAATCGCCAGTTCATGGAGAATATTATGGCTCAGTTTCCTTGCCCCAATATGAACCAGCAGCCAGCCCAAGTGACTCTGTGGGATTTCATGCGCCTGAACCCAACTATGTACCGCGGCTCAACTCATCCTCTGGATGCCGATGACTGGCTCCGTGACATCACCTATGAGATGGAGTTTGCTGATGTAGCCCCTACTAGCTATGTCACCTTTGCTTCCTTCTTTCTGAAGGTACCCGCTGCTCAATGGTGGGACAGCTACAGGCGTACTCTGCCGGTTGGAACAATCATTACCTGGCCAGAATTCCAAGATGCTTTCTGTGCCCGCTTCATTCCTTAGGGAGTCATGGACCGGAAGGAGCGCGAGTTCTGCAACCTCACCGAGGGCAAGAAAACTGTGGAAGCTTATCAGCGGGATTTTCTGGGCTTATCCCGCTATGCTGACGAAGACATTGCAACTAATGCACATAGACATGAGAAGTTCTATGATGGCCTTCAAGCTGACATCAAGCTCGCACTTCCAGTGCATGACTTTGCTGATTTCGCCACCTTGGTGAATAAGGCCATCAATGTCGAAACTGGTCTCTAGGAACACCAGAGCTCTCACAGGCGCAACCGTGATACGGGCTCATCTTTGGGACCGCCCTCACAGAAGCGTAGGATATGGATTCCCAACGGCATGTACCAGCCAACTGCACCTACTCCAAGGCAGTCCTATGTTGCACCTCGTCTGCCTCCTCCACCACCTAAGCAGCCAAGGCTTCCAGCTCCACCACCCCGAGCTCCTGTTCCCACTCCCAATAATGGTCTGTGCTACAAGTGTGGTCAACCAGGTCACCATGCTAGGGACGGCTACCAGAATCAGAATCAACTTGCCCTTCCCACAGCTGGCCATGGAAACAACCATCCCCACAACACCAATGCCAAGTCTTATGGTCGTCTTCATGCCAACCACATTGATCTCAATGAACCTCAAGACCAGCCTACTACTATGATGGGTACACTCCTCGTAAATTCAGTACCAGCATCCATTTTATTTGATACAGGAGCATCACATTCGTTCATATCAGCTGAGTTTGCATTCATGCATGGCATTAAATACGAAGAGATGAACATTGTGCTAGTGGTACACACCCCTGCGGGCCAATGTCAAACCTCTATGGTTAGTCACAACGTTCTCATTGAAATTGAAGGACTGGAATTCCTTGTCTATCCCATCGTACTAAAGTCCTGTAGCATTGATCTCATTCTGGGAATGGATTGGTTGAGAGTGCATACTGCTTCTATAGGTTGCGCCACTAAGACCATCCATCTGCTACACCCTTCCGATGAAATAATAAGCTACAATCGTCTGGTTCAGAATGGTGAGGCACGGCTTTATGCATTGAATGCATTGAACACTACACCAGTCGAGGGCATTGAGAACATTCCCGGTGTTTGCGAATTCCAAGATGTCTTTCCTGAAGAACTTCTAGGGATTCCCCCTGCTAGAGCGGTCGAATTCATCCACGACTTGAAAGCGGGAACCACTCCTATAGCCAAATGACCCTACAAGATGCCACCGCATGAACTCATTGAGCTTAAGGAGTAAATCGACAAATCTCTTCGCAAAGGTTTCATTCGCCCAAGTTGCTCTCCTTGGGGAGCACCTTCTCTCTTTGTCAAGAAGAAGTGTGGGACAAACCGATTGGTCCAAGACTACCGTCCTATTAACCAAGCCACTATCCAGAACAAATATCCCCTCCCTCGGATCAATGATCTGTATGATCAACGGGATGGTTCATCAGTGTTCTCTAAACTCAACTTGAGGTTGGGTTACCACCAGATCCATGTTCGTGAAGAGGATACCCTAAAGACCGCCTTCATGACTCGATATCGACCATACGAGCACACCATCATGTCTTTCGGCTTAACCAATGCTCCAACCACCTTCTCTCGTCTGATGAACTATATATTCATCGATTACCTCGACAACTCCGTCATGGTTTATTTGGATGATATCCTTGTATTTTCCAAGAACAAAGAAGATCATCCTGAACATCTTCGTCTTGTGCTGGAAAAGCTTCAAGAGCATCAACTCTACACTGAGTATTCCGAGTGTGAATTCTGGCTTCCCGAAGTAACCTATGTTGGGCATGTCATCTCCAAGGATGGTATTGCCGTCAACCCTGAACGAGTCCAGACTATTCTCGAATGGACTCCTCCGAAGAATGTCAAGCAAGTCAGAAGTTTTCTCGGACTCGTGAGCTATTGCCGTTGATTCATCGAGAACTTCTCCAAGATCGCCAGGCCTCTGACTGAACTGTTTCATAATGGCGTCAAGTTCCAATGGACAGAAAAATGTCAGGAAAGTTTCTAGGCACTCAAAGACAAGTTGACTTCTGGCCCAGTGCTTGCTCCACATGATACTAAGAAGGACTTCGTCATTTACTGCGCCGCTTCTCGTCAAGGATTAGGTTGTGTCCTAATGCAAGAGCGCAAAGTGATTTCTTATGCCTCTCGTTAATTACGCCCTCATGAAGAGAACTACCCAGTTCACGACCTCGATCTTGCTCCTGTCATTTATGCACTGAAGCAGCAGCGACATTACCTTCTCGGTAATCGTTCGAGATCTTCACCGGTCACCAAAGTCTGAAGTATCTATTTACTCAGCCAGACCTGAACCTCCGTCGGCAGAGATGGATGGAGACTGTCGCAGACTTTGACTTGGGTATTTCCTACACACCATGCAAGTCTAATGTAATGGATGATGCCTTGAGCCGCAAGTCTTACTGGAACCACCTCCAGGTTCGAAAAGTTCAGCCCTCGCTTGTCGAAGAATTTAGATAGCTGAACCTCCATATTGTCCCTCCTGATGCACTCGCTCCCCCTCCCCCAGAATTCCAAAAGATGAATCTTCATGTTGTTCCTCAGGGTTCTCTAAATACCCTAGCTGTTGAATTAGATCTTGTGGGTGATATCAAGACTATTCAATATTATGACTCTGAAGTCAAGAAGATTAAACGCTATCTCATAGAAGGAAAACTCTCATTCTTCACTATCGCCGATGATGGCGCCTTGTACTTCAAAGGCCGCGTAGTGGTACCATGCTCGAGGAAAAACCTGGATCAGAGTCCAAAGGTTATGAAAGAAGCACATGATACGCCTATGTCTATCCATCCTGGTAGTACAAAGATTTACCAAGACATCTGTGAGAGATTCTGGTGGTCTAATATGAAGCAAGACATTGCTCGTTATGTTGCTGAGTGTGATGTTTGCCATCGTATCAAAGCAGAGCATCAAAGGCCTACTGGAACTCTGCATCCTATCTCTATTCCTGAATGGAAATGGGACCATGTTGAAATGGACTTCATCACTGGATTTCCCAAATTGTAGAAAGTAATGATGTTATTCTTGTCGTTATTGACCGTCTTTCTAAGGTTGCACATTTTCTGGCGATCAAAGAAACGATCACTGCTAGTCAGCTTGCAACTCTCTACATGTCCAGAATTGTTTCACTTCATGGTATTCCATTGGTTATCAGTTCGTACCATGGCAGCTTATTCACTTCCAAATTCTGGGCAAGTTTCCAAGAAGCTATGGGAACTCATCTGTCATTCAGTACTGCGTTTCATCCTCAGTCACAAGGGAAAGTTGAACGTGTAAACCAAGTTCTCGAAGACATGCTTCGAGCTTGTGTTTCCTTCGCCAAGAAATAGGAGGTATCTCTTCCGTATGCTGAGTTATCCTATAACAATAGCTATCAAGCTAGTCTGATGATGGCCCCCTTCGAAGTGTTATATGGACGAAAGTGCCGAACCCCTCTAAACTGGTCAGAAACTGGGGAACGTCCACTCTTCGGTCCGGATATTATCCAACATGCCGAAGAACAAGTCTACATCATTCGTGAGAATCTCAAGACTCCTCAGTCACATCAGAAGAGTCAGTATGACCGCCATCACAAAGACATGGTCTATCAACCTGGCAGAAAGGCTTATCTTCGAGTTACACCAATGAAATGTGCTCACCTCTTTGGGATCAAGGGCAAACTAGCTCCTCGCTATATTGGTCCATTCACTATTCTCAAAAGGCGTGGAAAAGTGGCATATCAACTGGAGCTTCCGTCGAACGTTTCTCAGGTTCACGATGTGTTCCACGTGTCACAACTCCGCCGCTCCTTCAAGGACCCAATCCGAGTAGTGGATCATGAAGTGCTCGAATTGCAATAGGACCTCTCCTATAAATAGCATCTGGTTCGCATTCTCGACCAAGTTGAACGCCGCACACGTCAGGAGGTGATCAAGTTCCTCAAGGTCTAGTGGTCGCATCACTCTAAAGACGAAGCCGCTTGGGAACGTGAGGATCGCCTGCATGATGAATACCCCGCACTGTTTCCTTCTACCTCCTAAATCTCGGGACGAGATTTCCTGTAGTGGAGGAGATTTGTAATGCCCGGATAATTCAGCTACAGTAAACCTCTACTAAAGATACCACGTCACCTCTGCTACTGATGCTAATCATGTGTTAGTCCAAAACATTTCAAATTCAAATTTGAATTAATGGCAAACAACCAAAGTCTTCAAATATTAAAATAAAAATGTTCGGTTTGTGCCAAATATTGCACAGGTAATTATAGTGAAGAAAACACATTTTTAGAAAATGCTAAAATGCCCTAAAACAAATATAACAGAAAAAGGGAAATAAATAAAAGAAAAGAAAATACAAAAACAAAACTAACAAAAAAGAACAAGAAGAAACCCACTAACCCCCTGGGCCAACCGGCCTAGCTGCCGGCCGACCAGCCCAATTGGCCCATCCGGTCCACCCCACTCACCATATCCCCCCACGTCCTGAAACCCTAACCCCCACACACACCCACTCCCCCCCACGTCGCCACCCCCTCCCCGGATCTGATCTGGATTGGGGCCCGGCTCCGCCCCCGCCGCTCGACGCGTGACTCCGCCCCACCCCTGATGCCGCTGGACCTCGTCGCCACCTCGCCGGATCGCCACCCCGTCGTCAACACCGTCGCCTTCGTCCCCGCACCCCACTGGCCCGAACCTTACACTACCCCGTGAGCCCCACCTCTCCTCGCCCGGTCACCGCACGCCCGCGCCGTCCAGCATGCGCACGCCGCCGCACAGGCCGCGCCTGGCCTGCTCCCTACCGTGCGCATTAGAGTAGTGTAGCATGTTACTATTTTCGGTTAATCCTATTCTATTGCATAGCTTGCCATTGTTGCTACAATGTTGATACCTTTCCCGCAATCTGATAACCCACAAGTATAGGGGATCGCAACAGTTTTCGAGGGTAGAGTATTCAACCCAAATTTATTGATTCGACACAAGGGGAGCCAAAGAATATTCTCAAGTATTAGCAGCTGAGTTGTCAATTCAACCACACCTAGAAACTTAATATCTGCAGCAAAGTGTTTAGTAGCAAAGTAATATGATAGTAGTGGTAACACTAGCAAAAGGTAATGATAGCAAAAGTAATGTTTTTGGTGTTTTGTAGTGATTGTAACAGTAGCACCGAAATGGAAATAAGCGAAGAATCAATATATGAAAAGCTCGTAGGCATTGGATTGGTGATGGAGAATTATGACGGATGCGGTTCATCAAGTAACAGTCATAACCTAGGGTGACAAAGAACTAGCTCCAATTCATCAATGTAATGTAGGCATGTATTCCGAATATAGTCATACGTGCTTATGGAAAAGAACTTACATGACATCTTTTGTCCTACCCTCCCATGGCAGCGGGGTCCTAGCGGAAACTAAGGGATATTAAGGCCTCCTTTTAATAGAGTACCGGACCAAACATTAACACATAGTGAATACATGAACTCCTCAAACTACGGTCATCACCGGGAGTGGTCCCGATTATTGTCACTTGGGGGTTGCCGGATCATAACACATAGTAGGTGACTATAGACTTGCAAGATAGGATCATGGACTCTCCTATATTGATGAAGACATAATAGGTTCAGATCTAAAATCATGGCACTCGGGCCCTAGTGACAAGCATTAAGCATAGCAAAGTCATAGCAACATCAATCTCAGAACATAATGGATACTAGGGATCAAACCCTAACAAAACTAACTCGATTACATGATAAATCTCATCCAAGACATCACCGTCCAGCAAGCCTAGGATAGAATTACTCACGCACGGCGGTGAGCATCATGAAATTGGCGATGGAGGATTGTTGATGATGACGATGGCGATGGATTCCCCTCTCCGGAGCCCCGAACGGACTCCAGATCAGCCCTCTCGAGAGGTTTTAGGGCTTGGCGACGGCTCTGTATCGTAAACCGCGCTGAATCCATCTACCTAATTTTTTTCTCCCCGAAAGTGAATATATAGAGTTGGAGTTGAGGTCGGTGGAGCGTCAAGCGGCCCACGAGGTAGGGGCGCGTTAGGGGGGCAGGCGCGCCCCCACCCTTGTGGCTAGGGTGTGGGCCCCCTGGTCTTGATCATTTGCCAGTATTTTTTATTATTTCCAAAAAGACGCTGCATGAAGTTTTAGGTCATTCTGAGAACTTTTGTTTCTGCACATAAATAACACCATGGCAATTCTGCTGAAAACAACGTCAATCTGGGTTAGTTCCATTCAAATCATGCAAGTTAGAGTCCAAAACAAGGGCAAAAGTGTTTGGAAAAGTAGATAAGATGGAGACGTATCAACTCCCCCAAGCTTAAACCTTTGCTTGTCCTCAAGCAATTCAGTTGACAAACTGAAAGTGATAAAGAAAAACTTTTACAAACTTTGTTTGCTCTTGTTGTTATAAATATGTAAAGCCAACATTCTAGTTTTTAGCAAAGATTATGAACTAACCATATTCACAATAGCTCTCAAGTCTCATGTTTACTCATATCAATGGCATAATCAACTAGCGAGCAATAATAATAAATCTCGGATGACAACACTTTCTCAAAACAATCATAATATGATATAACAAGATGGTATCTCGCTAGCCCTTTCTGAGACCGCACAACATAAATGCAGAGCACCTTTAAAGATCAAGGACTGATTAGACATTGTAATTCATGGTAAAAGAGATCCAGTCAAGTCATACTGATGTGAACTAACAGTAATGAATGCAAATGACAGTGGTGCTCTCGAACTGGTGCTTTTTAATAAGAGGATCATGACTCAACATGAAAGTAAATAGATAGGCCCTTCGCAGAGGGAAGCAGGGATTTGTAGAGGTGCCAGAGCTTGGTTTTGAAATAGAGGTGAATAATAGTTTTGAGCAGTATACTTTCATTGTCAACATAACAACCAAGAGATGGCGATATCTTCCATGCTACACACATGTGGGTAGGGCGTGCCCTCCACCCTCGTGGCCAGGTGCTTGCCCCTCCTGCTATGTTCTCAGTGCCAGGTATTCTCAAATATTCCAGAAAAAATCATATTCCATTTTCAGGGCATTTGGAGAACTTTTATTTTCGGGGTATTTTTATATTGCACGGATAAATTAGAAAATAGAGAGAAAAATACTATTTTTACTTTATTTCAACTAAATAACAGAAAGTAGAAAAAGGGTACAGTAGGTTGTGCCTTCTTGTTTCATCCATCTCATGCTCATCAAAAGGAATCCACTAACAAGGTTGATCAGGTCTTGTTAACAAACTCATTCCGAATAACATGGAACCGGAGAAATTTCAAATAACACTATGTTACCTCAATGAGGATATGCACATCCCCAATAATAAGAATATCATATTTCTTCTTGACAGTAGGAAGAGAAAATTCAAAACCTCCAAATATAATCGATGGAATTTTTCCAATAGAGTTGATACTATGAATTTGAGGTTGTTTCCTCGGAAAGTGTAATATATGCTCATTAACATTAACATGAAAAGTGATATTGCCTTTGTTGCAATCAATAACAGCCCCTGCAGTATTCAAAAAGGGTCTTCCAAGAATAATAGACATACTATCGTCCTTGGGAATATCAAGAATAACAAAGTCCGTTAAAATAGTAACATTTGCAACCATAACAGGCACATGCTCACAAATACCGACAGGTATAGCAGTTGATTTATCAGCCATTTGCAAAGATATTTCAGTACGTGTCAACTTATTCAAATCATGTCTACGATATAAAGAGAGAGGCATAACACTAACACCGGCTCCAATATCACATAAAGCAGTTTTAACATAGTTTCTTTTGATGGAGCATGGGATAGTAGGTACTCCTGGATCTTCATGTTTCTTTGGTATTCCACCTTTAAAGGTATAATTAGCAAGCATGGTGGAAATTTCAGCTTCCGGTATCTTTCTTTTATTTGTAACAATATCTTTCATGTACTTAGCATAAGGATTCATTTTGAGCATATCAGTTAATCGCATACGTAAAAAGATAGGTCTAATCATATCAGCAAAGCGCTCAAAATCCTCATCATCCTTTTTCTTGGATGGTTTGGGAGGAAAAGGCATGGGTTTCTGAACCCGAGGTTCTCTTTCCTTACCGTGTTTCCTAGCAACAAAATCTCTCTTATCATAATGTTGATTCTTTGATGGTGGGTTATCAAGATCAACAGCAGGTTCAATTTCTACATCATTATCATTGCTAGGTTGAGCATCATCATGAACATCATCATTAACATTTTCATTAGGTTCATGTTCATTACCAGATTGTGTTTCGGCATCAGAAATAGAGATATCATTTGGATTCTTAGGTGGTTCAGCAATAGGTTCACTAGAGGCATGCAAAGTCCTATCATTTTCCTTTTCCTTCTTTTTAGAAGGACTAGGTGCATCAATATTATTTCTCTGAGAATCTTGTTCAGTTCTCTTAGGGTGGCCTTCAGGATACTAAGGTTCCTGAGTCATTTTACCGGTTCTAGTAGCCACTCTAACAGCATAGTCATTATTCTTACTATTCAATTCATTGATCAAATCATTTTGAGCCTTCAGTATTTGTTGTACTTGAGTGGTAACCATAGAGGCATGTTTACTAATGAGTTTAAGTTCACCCTTAACTCTAGACATATAATCACCCAAGTGTTCAATCATATAAGCATTTTTTTTAACTGTCTACCAAAATAAGCATTAAAATCTTCTTGCTTAACCATAAAGTTATCAAATTCATCCAAACATTGGCTAGCAACCTTAGTAGGAGGGATTTCAGCTTTATCATATCTATAGAGAGAATTTACCTTTACTACCTGTGTCAGGTTATCAAGACCATGAGTTTCTTCAATAGTTGATGGATTAAGATCATATATTTCTTCAACAGGCGGTAAATTAAGCCCATGTATTTCTTCAATAGGAGGTAAATTCTTAACATCTTCAGCTTTAATACCTTTTTCTTTCATAGATTTCTTTGCCTCTTGCATATCTTCAGGACTGAGAAATAGAACACCTCTTTTATTCGGAGTTGGTTTAGGAATAGGCTCAGGAGCTGGCTCAGGAAGTGTCCAATTATTTTCATTTGTCAACATATTATTCAATAGAATTTCAGCTTCATCCGGTGTTCTTTCCCTGAAAACAGAACCAACACAACTATCCAGGTAATGTCTGGAAGCATCAGTTAGTCCATTATAAAAGATATCAAGTATTTCATTTTTCTTAAGAGGATGATCAGGCAAAGCATTAAGTAACTTGAGAAGCCTCCCCCAAGCTTGTGGGAGACTTTCTTCTACAATTTGCACAAAATTATATATATCCCTCAAAGCAGCTTGTTTCTTATGAGTAGGGACATATTTAGCAGAGAAATGATAAATCATATCCTGGGGACTACGCACACAACCAGGATCCAGAGAATGAAACCATATCTTAGCATCACCCTTTAATGAGAACGGAAATATTTGAAGGATATAAAGGTAACGAGATTTCTCATCATTAGTGAATAGGGTGGCTATATCATTTAATTTAGTAAGATGTGCCACAACAGTTTCAGATTCATAGCCATGAAAAGGATCAGATTCAACCAAAGTAATTATATCAGGATCAACATAGAATTCATAATCCTTATCAGTAACAAAGATAGGCGAAGTAGCAAAAGCAGGGTCAGGTTTCATTCTAGCATTAAGAGATTGCTGCTTCCATTTAGCTAATAACCTCTTGAGCTCGTATCTATCTTTGCAAGCAAAAATAGCTAAAGCAGCTTCCTTTTCCAAAACATAACCCTCAGGAATAACAGGCGATTCATATTTATTAGGGGGAGAGTCTTCATCATCACTTTCATCAATATTATCAGTTTCAATATTTTCATTCTCTCTAACCCTAGCAAGTTGTTCATCAAGAAATTCACCAACTGGCGCAGTAGTATCAAGCATATAAGTAGTTTCATCATAAGTATCATGCATAGCAGAAGTGGCATCATCAATAACATGCGACATATCAGAACGAATAGCAGAAGCAGGTTTAGGTGTCGCAAGCTTACTCAAAACAGAAGGTGAATCAAGTGCAGATCTAGATGGCAGTTCCTTACCTCCCCTCGTAGTTGAGGGATAAATATTGGGTTTTGGATCTCTCAAGTTCTTCATAATGATAAGGAGATATAAATCCCAAGTGACTCCAAGAATAGAGCTATGCTCCCCGGCAATGGCGCCAGAAAATAGTCTTGATAACCCACAAGTATAGGGGATCGCAACAGTTTTTGAGGGTAGAGTATTCAACCCAAATTTATTGTTTCGACACAAGGAGAGCCAAAGAATATTCTCAAGTATTAGCAGCTGAGTTGTCAATTCAACCAGACCTGGAAACTTAATATCTGCAGCAAAGTGTTTAGTACCAAAGTAATACGATAGTAGTGGTAACACTAGCAAAAGATAATGATAGCAAAAGTAATGTTTTTGGTGTTTTGTAGTGATTGTAACAGTAGCAACGGAAATGGAAATAAGCGAAGAATCAATATATGAAAAGCTCGAAGGCATTGGATCGGTGATGGAGAATTATGACGGATGCAGTTCATCAAGTAACAGTCGTAACCTAGGGTGACAAAGAACTAGCTCCAATTCATCAATGTAATGTAGGCATGTATTCCAAATATAGTCATACGTGCTTATGGAAAACAACTTGCATGACATCTTTTCTCCTACCCTCCCGTGGCAGCGGGTCCTAGTGGAAACTAAGGGATATTAAGGCCCCCTTTTAATCGAGTACCGGACCAAAGCATTAACACATAGTGAATACATGAACTCCTCAAAATACGATCATCACCGAGAGTGGTCCCGATTATTGTCACTTTGGGGTTGCCGGATCATAAAACATAGTAGGTGACTATAGACTTGCAAGATAGGATCACAAACTCTCATATATTGATGAAAACATAATAGGTTCAGATCTGAAATCATGGCACTCGGGCCCTAGTGACAAGCATTAAGCATAGCAAAGTCATAGCAACATCAATCTCAGAACATAGTGGATACTAGGGATCAAACCATAACTAAACTAACTCGATTACATGATAAATATCGTCCAACCTATCACCATCCAGCAAGCCTACGATGGAATTACTCACGCACGGCGGTGAGCATCATGAAATTGGTGATGGAGGATGGTTGATGATGATGATGGCGACGGATTCCCCTTTCTGGAGCCCCAAACGGACTCCAGATCAGCCCTCCCGAGAGGTTTTAGGGCTTGGCGGTGGCTCTGTATCGTAAAACGCGATGAATCCTTCTCCCTTATTTTTTTCTCCCCCAAGTGAATATATGGAGTTGGAGTTGAGGTTGGTGGAGCGTCAGGGGGCCCACGAGGTAGGGGGCGCGCCTAGGGGCAGGCGTGCCCCCACCCTCGTGGCTAGGGTGTGGGCCCCCTGGTCTTGATCTTTTGCTAGTATTTTTTATTATTTCCAAAAAGACGCTCCGTGAAGTTTCAGGTCATTCTGAGAACTTTTATTTCTGCACATAAATAACACCATGGCAATTCTGCTGAAAACAGCGTCAGGCTGGGTTAGTTCCATTCAAATCATGCAAGTTAGAGTCCAAAACAAGGGCAAAAGTGTTTGGAAAAGTAGATACGACAGATACGTATCACAATCCTAAATGCTTAGTATAGGATGCTAGTTTTTTCCATCAGTGGCCCTACATTCTTGTCCGTCTGCCATGCTATACTATCGGGTCATGATCACTCGGGAGGTGATCACGGGTATATACTTATATACATAATATATGATACCTATGGTGACTAAAGTTGGGTCGCTTCGTAGAGTACCCGTGAGTGTTTCACGGATTGGGACCGAAAGGACGTTTGTTGTGACAGCCCTCTGAGTGGACCATTATGGCGCAGCGACATGGAAGGTTGAGACCACCTAGGTGAGAGGTGGGCCTGGCCCTAGTTGGCGTCCGTAGATACTTCAATTAAGATGCTTATGAGTCTGGCCACTGGCCTATACACACTAACCAACTACGCGGGAACAGTTATGGACACTCGACGTCATGGTATCAGCCGAAGTCTTCTTGACGTCAGCGACTGATCGGCGTGCGCAGAATTGGATTGTAAGCCTGCGCTTGTATTAAGGGGGCTAGGTCTGCTTCTGGCCGTGTTCGCAACATGTAGGTGTGCAAATGGCGATGGGCCCAGACCCCTGCATGCATGGGCTTTAGACCGGCATGCTCACCTCTCTATTGTGCCTAGGTGGGGCTGTGATGTGTTGATATTCCGAGGTCGGGCATGACCCAGGAAAGTGTATCCGGCCAGAGGGATTGAGCATGTTGGGATATGTGGAGCACCCATGCAGGGAAGTTTATCTATTCGAATAGCTGTGTTCCTCGGTAAAACGATGACCCGGAGTTGTACCTTGACCTTATGACAACTAGAATCGGATACTTAATAAAATACACCCTTTCAAGTGCTAGATACGACCCGGTGATCGCTCTCTCACAGGGTGACGAGGGGAGGATCTCCAGGTAGGATTATGCTATGCGATGATACTTGGTTAACTTACCATCTACTCTCTTCTACTGCTTCAAGATGGAGGCTGCTAGAAGCATAGTCTTCGATAGGACTAGCGATCCCCCTCTTATTTTGGCATTATGCAGTTCAGTCCATAGATACTACCCATTTCATTGGTACCAATGCATATGTAGTGTAGACCCTTGCTTGCGAGTACTTTGGATGAGTACTCACGGTTGCTTTGCTCCCCCTTCCCCCCCTTTCCTTTCTTCTCGGTTCTCGCAACCAGATGCTGGAGCCCAAGAGCTAGAAGCCACCGTCGATGACAACTCCTACTACACTAGAGGTGCCTACTACTACGTGCGAGCCGCCGCCGACGACCAGGAGTAGTTTAGGAGGATCCCAGGCAGGAGGGCCACACCTCTTTCGATCTGTATCCCAGTTTGTGCTAGCCATCTTATGGCAACTTGTTTAACTTATGTCTGTACTCAGATATTGTTGCTTCCACTGACTCGTCTATGATCGAGCTCTTGTATTCAAGCCCTCAAGGCCCCTGGCTTGTAATATGATGCTTGTATGACTTATTTTATTTTTAGAGTTGTGTTGTGATATCTTAGCATGAGTCCCTGATCTTGATCATACACGTTTGAGTGTATGATTAGTGTACGATTGAAACGGGGGCGTCACAATCCGCAACTACAAATAAAGTATTAAGAATAAATTCTAACCATAGCATTAAACTTTTGGATCCAATCGGTCCCTTACAAAATATCGCATAAACTGGGGTTTAAGCTTCTGTCACTCTCACAACCCATCATCTAATTGCTACTCCACAATGCATTCCCTTAGGCCTAAATATGGTGAAGTATCATGTAGTCGACGTTCACATGACACCACTAACGGAATCACAACATACATACTATCAAAATATCGAACCCATATAGAGTTCACATGATTACTTGCAACATGATTTCTCCCGTGACCTCAAGAACAAATGTAACTACTCACAAATGATAATCATGATCAAGATCAGAGAGGTATTAAATAGCATATCGGATCTTAACATATAATCTTCCACCAAATAAACCATATAGTAATCAACTACAAGATGTAATCAACACTACTAGTCACCCACAAGCACTAATCTATTGTTCCGGTAACAAGGTTGAACACAAGGGATGAACTAGGGTTTGAGATGAGATGGTGCTGTTGAAGATGTTGATGGGGATTTCCCTCCACAAGATGGGATATTTGTTTGGTGATGATGAGGACGATGATTTCCCCCTCCGGGAGGGAAGTTCCACCGGCGAAATCACTCCGCCGATGGGCAAAAGTGCTCCTACCCAAGTTTCGCCTCGAGACGGCGGCACTCCATCCGAAAAGTCCTCTACTTATTTTTTCTAGGTCAAAATGACCTATATACTAGAAGATGGGCACCAGAGGTGGGCTTGGGTGAGCACAGCCCACCAGGGCGCGCCTGGGCTCCCTAGCGCGCCTAGGTCGGTTGTGCCCACCTGGTGGGCCCCCTCTGGTAGTTATTTTCTCCAATATTCATCATATATTTGATAAAAATCTCCGTGAAGTTTCAGCTTGTTTGGAGTTGTGCAGAATAGGTGGCGTGACATAGTTTTTCCAGGTCTAGATTTCCAGCTGCCGGAATTCTCCCTCTTTGTGTATACCTTGCATATTATGAGAGAAAAGGCATTAGAATTACTCCAAAAATCATTATTATGGATAAAAACATCATAAATAATAGTAAGGAAACATGATGCAAAATGGACGTATCAGTGGCCGCCGGGATGATGAAGATGACCACCGGTGATGTTTTCCCCCTCCGGCAGGGTGCCAGAACAGGGTCCAGATTGGGTTTTCGTGGCTACAAAGGCTTGCGGCGGTGGAACTTCCGATGTAGGGTTATTTCTAGGGGTTTCTGAATATATAGGATTTTTGGGCGTCGGTTTCATGCTGAGATGGGCCTTGAGGGGCCCACTACCCACCAGGGTGAGCCAGCCCCCTCGTGCACCCTGGTGCCCACTGGGCCCTCGTGGCTCTTATGGCCCTCCCACAAAGCTTCTAGTGCCTCTTTCCATAAAAACAATCGTCAAAAAGTTTCAGTGCATTTGGAGAACTTTGATTTCTACACAAAAAACAACAACACGGTAGTTCTGTTGAAAACAACGTCAGTCCAGGTTAGTTCCATTTAAATCATATGAAATTGCACCCAAACCATATAAAATTGTTGTAAACATGGCATGGACTTCCTAAATTATAGCAATTTCATTAATAAAAACTAACTAAATAAATGGAAAATGAAAATTATTAGAATTATTTTTTTCTTCAAATAAAAAAACCTCTTTTTTATACATAGGTCACCGATTCGGCATTGGTTAAAAAAGGACAGGGTGCCCCCTTTTTCTAGTAAATAGTGGAGCGAAGAGGAACATTGAACGGGACACTCTTGTCATCAATTATCCAATTTCCCTCCTTTCTATTTCGACAAAGAAAACATTTAGGTATTGGTAATAGGAATCCCACTATCATTTGCAGAAAAAGATAGATTCTATAATAATCCATAAATAATATATAGAATCAGGCACCCTTAGAAACTTCTTGGTTCGACTCCACATCATGCCGGAGGCTCCCATGCGACACCTAACCAATCTAGGAGACACCACTCCCCAAAACGTAAAAGGCGGTGTGATGATGAGGAACTCCTTGCTCTTGTGCTTCAAATGATAGTCTCCCCAACACTCAACTCTCTCTCTCTCTCACACACAGATTTGGCAATGGCGGAAGAAGGATTTGAGCAGAAAGCAACTTGGGGAAGGCTAGAAATCAAGGTTCAAATGGTAGGAATGAAATCTCTTGATCTCAACACATGAATAGGTAGTTCTGTCTCAAAAAATAGGTAGTGGAAGTGTAGGTACGTTCCGATGGTTCTCTTACTAAGTAAGAGGGGGTGGAGGGGTATATATATCCTCCACATGTACCCTACTATTACACACTTTTAACTCAACTCGGTGGCACCAATCAGAATTCTCAGTGGCACCGACCTGTGTAAAAGATATGAACGTCGGAGGTCTCGGTGGGACCGACTGGAAACATCTTGAATGGACCAATGTGCAATGGTAGGGCAGAACCTTGCTTCGGTGGCACCAATTGCATCATGTCGGTAAGACCGAAATAAAGCAATAAGGCAACATAAGGTTGGCAAGCCATCTCGATGGCGTGGATTGCAAAACTCAGTAAGACCGAAATAATTACAACAGGTATCACAGAGTTTGCAAGGCCATCTCGGTGAGACAGACATCCATATCGGTGGATCCAATTTGTTAGGGTCTGGCAGTGGCAGTGTCCAGATGAACTCGGTTGGTCCGGACGGGTAAGTTTCGGTGGGACCAAGTTGGAATGTAGGGTTTTAAACAGATTTGGATAGTGAAAGTGGCTGAGGGTTTTGGAGCAATGTCACTAAGCACTTGAGCAAACATATCATTATCAAAACATCATCCCCATTTAATAGTATTGGCTTTCCTATGGAGTCAATGTGATCTTGGATCACTTAACCAAAAATGTAGATCACATAACCAAAAAATTAGAGTCTTGAGCTTTTGCCAATCCATGTCCTTAGCATTTTGAGGGGTCCACAATCACTAATCCTTGCCATGCCAATCATTGAAGTTCCTAAAATCTTTAACTTGAATGGTATTAGTTCAATGAGGTAAATGTTGTTACGAATTACCAAAACCACCGGGGGATTAGTTGCACTTTCAGGTACGCATGGAGGCGGCAGGAGATCTCTTGGAGTATACGCAAAGTCTTCGGTACATGTAGTATTGATCACGTCCAGGTGTGTAGCTTCCGAAGTCTTGCCATATGAGAATAAGGGCTGTCAGTGTCAAAACCGGTGGACCTCGGGTAGGGGATCCCGAACTGTGCGTCTAAGGTTGATGGTAATAGGAGACAGCGGACACGAAGTTTTAACCAGGTTCGGGCCCTCTTGATGGAGGTAATACCCTACGTCCTGCTTGATTGATATTGATGAATATGAGTATTACAAGAGTTGATCTACCACGAGATCGTAATGGCTAAACCCCAGAAGTCTAGCTTGTATGACTAAGGTGTTGAGTCTATCCTTTCCTGACTACACCCTCCGGTTTATATAGACACCCGGATCTAGGGTTACATAGAGTCGGCTACATAAGATGGAATTTTCATTGTTGTTCGCCAAGCTTGCCTTCCACGCCAAGGAGAGTCTTATCCGGACACGGGTACAGTCTTCGGTCTTCATATCTTCACAGCCCATCAGTCCGGCCCATAGATAACAAGCCGGATGCCCGAGTACCCCTTAGTCTTGGACTCCCTCAGTAGCCCCCGAACCAGTCTTCAATAGCTAGGTGTTTGGCCCACAAATTGTCTTCGGTATTGCAAGCTGGGTTCCTCCTTTAATGATTTCCAAGCAATGTATTCGGCCGTAGATTCGATGTCTACCCTCGGCTTCTGCGTGCTTAATGTCCTTGTTTTCTACGTGTCGAGCGAATCCAGACAGTCACGGTATTTTTTGTAAATAACACCCCCAATCCTGCAAGGAAGAGCATCTATTTAAAGAGATTGGATCTCAGATCCTTTCGGCACCAAGCGGAGAAAATTCTCAGAGACCGCCAGGCAAGACCATTCCAGCACGGCCAACAATCCCAGCTCCTCTTCCCGTTCCAACCTAGAGAGAGGCGAGTGGGAGAGGTGCTCTGTGTCCCATAGCCGATTGGCGAAGCTGCAAACGCAGGGATTTCTCCCCCAGCAGATCTGGTCCCTATTCAAGCAGGGTTAGCCTCCTTCAACGGCAACACCCAGGCAGAGGATTTTCCCAATCCGTCTGCGGGAGAATGGGTGTGCTTCATCCCCTATCTACTGAGGGGGGTAGGGTTTCCAATTCACCCATTCCTCCGAGGGCTGCTGGAGTACTATGGCCTCCAGCCGCACAATTTTACCCCCGGCTCCATCCTCCACATTGGCGGTTATGTCGCCCTATGTGAACTATTCCTGGGTTCCGAGGCCCATTTTGATTTATGGAGAAGACTGTTCTACCTCGTCCCTCGCAATCAAGGTGGATCAATCTTTCAAGTGGGAGGAGCCGAAGTGTGGCGCATTGCCGGGACCGGATATCTGTCCGGCATGCCGAATAAAGCTCCCGAAGTGTGACCTTCCGAATGGTTCTACATTGACGATGTCGCTCTACCCGAACCCGTCCGCATAGGCCTCGCTGAGTTTTCAAACGCTTCGCTGAAGAAGCGCCATAGCTGGTGTCCTCGGAGCCTCGAGGAAGAGGATAGCACGGAGATCAGCTTGCTACTGGGAAAAATTGAAACTCTTGCCCAATTCGGATTGTCAATAGTCGAGGTGATGTCGATTTCTATAACGCGGGGGGTCCAGCCACTCCAATACCGAGGACTGCCCATGTGGCATTATAACGGAGAAGACGATGCCTCACGTTACAGATGAAAGGGCCCAAAGACCCCCGCTACTCTAGCCAAGATTCTGGTGGAGCTGTATAAAGGGGAGAAGGAGGAGTTCAGCCATCTCCAACATCGAGACGGATTTTCCATGTACAATCCTCCCAGCTGGGTAAGGTTCATCCCCGCTTATTTTATCCTGTCCCTGGATCATTCGTTGACAGGAAGCATCTTATCTGCTCCTAACAGGAATGGCGAAAGGCTGTCGAGGGGATCTATGACCCTGCCCCTCAGCCGGAGAATCGCAACCGGGATCTTGACCACGGATATGAAGAAGATCCGGACATATTCGTGGAGCTTGAGGAGGGGACATTCTATCAGATGAGCTATGATGGTCCATATGTACCCATTATCACCGATTACCCCGGCCTCCTTCCATCTTCACACGTAAGTAATCCAAAGACACCTTCTCCAAAAGAGACCTCTCCTTTCCTTCTCACCCACCGCACTATCCTATGCTCAAAAGGGGAAGGGTTCGGTGCGCCATACCGCTCCAGGGGTATCTCCGAAGAGAGCGTCCCCGACACCAGGCGAGCCTCCCAAGAGGAAAGCAAATAAAGACACGGTCGGGCCTTCATCGAAGAGGTATGAATTTGCCAATGTGCACCTGGGAAGTCACGTCCAACCGTGACCTTCCCGTTTTCCATGTGTCAGGAAAAAGGTGCACCGGACTATATCCAGAGGTTTGAGCGGCCGTACTTCCCACAGCTAGGATTCAAATCCCGCTGTGAAGACGGGGCCTAATGCGGGGGCCAAGGACTTGGATGATGTATCCGTCACCAACTCGGAAGTGGAGAGTGCCATGAATCATTGGCGCCGCCGGGCCATTTTATAAGACCATGGTTTTTTAGAAGAGTCGTTTAATGCCTTCAGCTCGGCCGATGCATACATCCGAGCTGCTCGAGATGGGCTTAACAGGGCCACAAGGCAGCATTTGAAAGATATGCAGGTAAGTTTGTTTTGTCTGACTATGATAACCATATGCCAGTAGCCCCTGAGACTTAAAGGAGTTGAAACAACTAATTTAAGGATCAATGTACAACCAAGTGCTTACGGAGAAAAACATCCTGTTAGCTCAAGAACTAGAGAAGTGTCAGCGCCGACTGCTTGCTGCCAATGCCGAACTGGAGAAATACAAGGCATCTCCCGGTAATATTTCCCTCAATCGAGAATTCATAATGATACACTGATAGTGTGAATCTGGGTGCTTATCTTTGTGTTGGGTTGTTAGACCAATTACAAGAGTAGCTGGACGCTGCTCGAAGCGAAGAACATGGAGCCGAAAAGCTACTAGCAGCAGGCGAGTGTGTATTGACAAAAGTCGTTCTAGAGAAAAAGAAACTCCAGGGTTCGAACACCAAACTGGGCGAAGAACTGAAAGATGTGCGAGCTCAGCTAGCGGACTCTGTGAAGGAGAACAGGAAGTTGTGAGGCAGCATATTCAGTACGTGGCCGCTTTATATTATAATAGTTTGTAGGTAACAGTAGCTGATACAGCTATAATTGCGGGTATATTGACGAACCTCCCCGAAGAGGAGGTGTCCGGATCATCAAGTGATCTTCTGCAAGGGCTATCGCAGTTGCACGAGCAAGCTCGGCAGGCGATGCGGAGTGTAGCCAAGGCCTTATGGCCATCCAACTCCCCTCTAGGAAGTATGGAGAAGCTGGTAGAGCTGTTCAAGGGAGCGCGGCGGTGTATCCGACTATGGAAGATATCGGCCTGCCGAGAGGGTGCGCAAGAGGCCTGGGCCATGGTGAAGAAGCGATATACCAAGCTAGATCCTAATCACATGGCTCGTGTCAGACCGCTAGGGCCTAATGGGGAAGAACTTCTTGATAGTTTAGTATATGACCAAGTAGAGGTGGCCGCCAAATATTCCCAACAGGATTGTAAATTAGATCGCCTTTTAGACGTTATAGAGGAGGAAGTGTTTGAGTCGTGAGTGACTATGTACTTTCCTTCTAACTAGATAATAAAGACAATTGTGATCGCCGACCTTTTCACTTCAACCTCTGGACCCGAAGGTGCGGAGTATTTCCGAATACCCTAGCGGCAGAATATACCGGGGTATGCGTGGAAACCAGGCGTAGGGGTCATAATTGCTCGAACAGATAATGTGTATCCGGCTAGTTATGTTATATTACATTATGTAAGAAACATCTTCTAGAGAGAATTGTTCCGTTAAGGGTTCCTTTCCCTGGGTGTGCATGCATTTAATGTGCTTGTCTGAACTGTGATTGAAAAACTCTTAGAGTAAGTAACATCTGGGGTTCACAATGGAGTGAATGCGGAAACACCTTTAATTCGCCGACTGAATATTCTCTTAAGAACGCTAGCTTTCGGCTTCACCCAGTCTGAGGTACACATCTGGATGACCTGGCAGTAACAATCGCAGAGGTGCTCCCTTTATGCGCTAGCGGAACTAACGGGAACGTAGGGCATAAGCACAGGAGCCAGGCAACCGAGCTTGCCTAAAACTTAAGTCCTATCGATGCATATAATGCCGAAGAAAAGGTACATATGGAAAAAACGCTTATGAGATGAGCTTGGTGCCCGAAGAATAGTCGCAAGCTTCTGTACAAGAACCCCCGTGTATAATGAATGTACATATTTAGAGATGTACGCATCAGGTAGGGATTGTCTAGCCGTACTAAAGCCGTAAGGCTAAAGAAGAAAAAAATGTAAAAATGTAAAAAACGAAAAGAGTGGGAAGAAAAATAACTGTACTAACAGTGGGGAGGAAATGAACACAGAGTTCGGTGCTAAGCATAAAATCGTCGTAGTCTGGCCGCGTTCCAGGGGTTCGGCTCCAGGTGATTGTCTGACACATCACGTAGGCGGTACGCTCCTCCGGTGAGAACTTGATCAATGATGAAGGGACCCTCACACTTGGGCTTGAGTTTGTCCTTTTTCTTCTCCGTCAAGCGTAAAACGAGTTTGCCAAAGTCATAAGTCTTGGCCCGCCCTTCTCTGCTTTAGTACCTGCGAGCCTGCTGTTGATAATATGCGGAACAGGCTTTTGCGACGTCGTGCTCCTCCTCCAAGCTATCTAAGTTGTCCTGCCGATCTAGCTCGGCTTCTCTCTCTTTGTACATACGCACTCGAGGTGATTCATGAACAATATCACAGGGTAACACTGCTTCCGCTCCGTACGCCATGAAGAAGGGTGTATATCCGGTAGTGCGGTTGGGCATGGTCCGCCACCCCAGAGTACGGAGTCAAGTTCCTCGACCCAGTGCTTGTCCAATTCCTTCAAAGACCACACTAGTCTGGGTTTGATGCCGCTCATAATAAGACTATTAGCCCATTCGACTTGACCATTTGTCTGCGGGTGATAGATAGAGGCGTAATCGAGCTTAATGCCTAGATTAGCGCACCAGGTTTTCACCTCATCGGCTGTAAAGTTGGAGCCATTATCGCTGATTATACTGTGTGGGACGCGGTAACGGTGTACCACGCCGGATATGAAATCTATTATTGGCCCCACTTCGGCCGTTTTGACTGGTTTGGCCTCTATCCACTTAGTGAATTTATCCACCATGACCAGCAGATACTTTCTCTTATGAATTCCTCCTTTAAGGGGTGCGACCATATCGAGCCCCCAGACCGCAAAAGGCCAATTGATGGGGATTGTTGGTAAGGCGGTGGGGGGCATGTGGCTTTGGTTGGCAAAGAGTTCGTATCCGATGCAATGTTGGATAAGGTCTTGTGCATCTGCTCGGGCCGTCGGCCAATAAAACCCTGTACGGAAGGCCTTGCTAACAAGGGTCCGAGCTGCAGCGTTGTGACCGCTGAGTCCGGCATGAATTTCAGCCAAGAGCTGCCGCCCCTCTTCCGCGGATATATATCGTTGAAGGACTCTGGTAGCGCTTTTCCTATAGAGCTCTCCATCATGAACCTTGTTGGCTTTTGAACGCCGGACAATGCAGCGGGCCTCATTCTGGTCCTCAGGAAGTTCCTTCCTATTAAGGTAGGCCAAGAATGGTTCGGGCAATGACTGCCATGATGAGATGCGCCGACAGTGTTATTTCGGTGGCTGAGCCCCGAATGATGTCGGTGTTTCCGAGATCTGGGGTTATGTTTGGATCCGGACTAGTATTGTCGTTTTCCCCCTGCCATACCATGGACGGCTTAAAAAGCCTTTCCAGGAAGATATTAGGTGGGATGGGGTCGTGCTTAGCGCCGATACGAGCAAGAACATCCGCCGCTTGATTACTTTCTCGAGCCACATGATGGAACTCGAGCCCTTCGGTTTTTTATTACTGCGTTATGATACGCTGCCATCTTCAGATCTTTGGCGTCGAAGTCTCCATTTATCTGAGATATTGTTAGGTTTGAGTCCCCGCGCACCTCTAGGCGTTGTATGCCCATGGAGACAGCCATTAGGAGACCATGCAATAAGGGCTCGTACTCGGCTACGTTATTGGAGTGTGTGTATAGTATTTGGAGGACGTACTGAACGACGTCTCTGGTTGGGGACGTTAAAACGATACCCGCTCCTAACCCTGCCAGCATTTTGGAGCCATCAAAATACATGACCTAGTTGGAGTATGTGCCATACTCTTTAGGGAGTTCGGCCTCTGTCCATTCGGCGACGAAGTTGGCCAGTACCTGGGATTTGATAGCTCGACGTGGTTTATATGTAATGTTTCTCCAGGCATGTTTGAATGGTACTTCGGAGGCCACCGTGATCGAACACTCCTGAAAGTAGTGATGGAGCTTTCGGGATGCCATGAACACCGCATATGCTATCTTTTGATAATGAGGGTATCGAGATTTGCATGGTGTAAGGATAGTAGATACGTAGTATACTGGCTTCTGAAGCGGGAATATATGCCCGTCTTGTTCTCGTTCAACGACGAGTACGGCGCTCACCACCTGATGTGTTGCCGATATGTATAATAACATTGGTTCGCCGGTGTTTGGTGCGGCCAGGATTGGATTGCTCGCAAGAAGGGCTTTTATTTCCTCCAGTCCAGCTGTTGACGCGTCCGTCCACTCGAAGTGGTCGGTTCGCCGTAGAAGGCGATAGAGCGGCAGTGCCTTTTCTCCCAATCTGGAGATAAAGCGGCTTAGAGCTGCTACGCAACCCGTGAGCTTTTGAACTTGTTTAAGGTCTGTTGGCTTAGCACATTGTGACAAAGCTCGGATTTTGGCTGGGTTTGCTTGAATTCCTCTATTGGAAACAATGAAGGCCAGCAGCTTTCCAGCAGGGATGCCGAAAATGCATTTTTCCGGATTGAGCTTAATGTCATACACGCGGAGGTTCTCGAATGTGAGACGTAAATCGTCTATTAGTGTTTCGACATGCCTAGTTTTGATGATGACGTCGTCCACATAAGCTTCAACTGTTCTGCCGATCTGTTTCTCCAGGCATGTTTGAATCATGCGTTGGTATGTGGCGCCAGCGTTCTTGAGCCCGAAGGGCATGGTGTTGAGGCAGAATGGCCCATATGGGGTGATGAATGCTGTTGCAGCTTGGTCAGATTCCTTCATTTTGATTTGATGCACTACAAAAAAATTAACTTCCGTGATGATACGTGTTTGTCACGGTAGGTCACATTTTCTGTCATGCATGTACATCCATGACAATTTTATGACAGAATCAAGATAGTCATACCTGTGTTGTCGTAGAAGTGGTCCATGACATTACCAAAATTATCATCATGGAAGTGTCCACTTCCATGATGATAAATCGCGCGTCACAGAAGTGCTTTCATCAAGGGTGACCGACACATGGTATCCACCATAACGGAACACCATTAAGATATCGGGTCCGGTTTTGGATCCGATAACCCGTTAACAGCCCCGACCAATGGGGATTTTCCACGTGTAAAATCATCATTGGCTGGAGGAAACACGTGTCGTCTCACCGTTGGGAAAGATGTCATCCACTCATTGGACCCAAAGCGCATATGATACGTCAACACGTGGCACGGCTCAACAAGGGCCCATTCCTATGAAAAGGCTGGCCCGTTTGACTTGGTCAAAAGGTGGCGGGCCGGCCCACGGCAAGCCTGTTAACGGCCTGTTCGCATATAGCCCACTTACATCCCGCTAACCGAGGGCCCGTTTACGACCTATCCGAATTAGTGCCAGTAGTGTCATCTAGGCCGTCTAATATAATTCCAGCCCGTTTTAACTTCCGGCCCATGTATGGCCCATGACATCTTTTGGCCCATATGAGGCCCTTAGTTACCCTCGGCCCATTAACGGCCCGTTGTAAAACTGGCCGGTAATGAACAGTGTATCACTTTATACCCATTAACGTCCCATTATTCTGTTGGGACGTTTCGAACCCATGTTATCTTTCGGCCTTCTCAGGGCCCATTTATTATTGGGCTCATTTCTAGCATTCGGTTACTTACGACCCGTTATTGTCATTTTCTGCTTGTGGGCCAAATTCAGCCCGTGCTTACAGTCGGCCCATTTGTGGCCCGTTAATACGTTGGGCCGTTTTCATAGCGTCATCAAATAGGGACTATTAATGACGGCCCATTATGGTCAGCCCATGAACGGATGATTCCAACTCTAGCCCGTTTATGGCCATAAAGCGGTATGTTATTGGCCCATGTTTGGGCAATCGATCATACAACCCGTATAAGGCCCATTAATGATACGGCCCGTAGAAGGATGATTGATGATACAACCTATAGAAGGCCCATTCTTTCTATGCCCCATAGAAGGCCCATTGTTTCTACGGACCGTAGAAGGCCTAGTGTTACTACAGTAAATATTTAGTCCATGGTTATTGTGGCCTAGTTTTAAAAATAGGTTATTGCGGCCACTAGCAAACCGCGGAAAAAGAACAACACTGACTACAAGCAAACAAATAAACAAGACAACAAGGAAATAAATAAGAAAGCAACTTACGCTAGGCTATCACTTCTATTACACATATTACATCCACTGGGCATAAAAGTTCGCCACCAGTGCAAATATAGGGAACAAAACAACATATCATATACACTAGTTGTCAAAGTTGGCGACCAGTGCAAATAAACGCCGCAGCAAAACAAGTCCAGAACTGAAACCACTTTAGAAGATCTCAAGAAACAATATCCTGGGTACCCATAATGCTGGCAACATGCTTATCAAGCTTATTAACTTTCTCTTGTTTGGTGCTTAAATCCTCTAGCGCTTGCTGTTGCACCAAAAAGTATGCATCTGAATTCTACAGGGACTTCCTCAATCCTTCAGCTTCCTGTCGCAACACATCTGATAGATGTCTTTCAACTTGAAGCTGAGACTCAAGAAGATGAACTGATTCAAGCAACAAGCTCGAAGAGCTTGTGCCAGCAGTAGTGGCCAATAACTCGAGCACTACATCAACACAGGACTTCTGGGTTCTCTCACTCTCGTCAAGGTAGTGTTTATCAGCTTTCTTGAAGACCAACAGGGATGTCTCGCTATCTTGAACCTTATCTGCATTACTTCCTTCACCATTGCATAACGGGGTATTGTTCTCCAATATTTTGTCCGCATTCTAAAAGAGAAACAAGCAGACATGTCACAGGTTTACCATGTTGTATATGAAACTCATTTTGGTAAATCAGTTTAGTAGTAAAGTGCACAGGATAATAGCATGAAACAAACATATATCTATGTACCATGGTCACTTTATGGTCTATATCATTCTAGTTTTTATTGACAAATCAAGATAGAGACATAGTTCAAATAATATTTGTTCAAGACAAAGCAGAATAGACAGAATATATGTGTGGGAAACTATAGAGACACTTGTAATGTGCAAGACATGAGAACATAACAGTTTATTCAATTGAAACTGAAGTCAATATAGAGCAAGTTACAACAGCAAACCAGTTAAAGAAACAAGTTTGAAACATACCTGTTGCGCCATCGGAGTTTCAATTCCATCCATCAAATTTGAAAATAGTTGGTTTGAGAAACTACAGTGATGCAAGAGCAAAGGAGTATGAACCATAGCTACAGAACCTGACCTGAGAACAATTCTTCTTCTCCTCTAAGTGTTGAGTTGGGATTCGGAGTGGTGGTCCTCATGCTTTGGGCACTGCAGTTCCCTTACTAATTGCTCGTGTTTGGGTGCTCTGTGGTGGAGACGATGCTGTGTCAACTGGAACTGGGTTACTATCTACTGGGGTTGGGGTTAGAACGGGTGTAGCTGGTTCTCTGTCCAACTGGGTAGGGGTACAATTGGCGTGAGTCTGGGTTATGTGTGGTGGGGCTGGTTCTTGGGCAAGTACAACCGTGGTTCTATCTGCATCAACTGGTAGCACTATCTTTTCTTAAGACCATGTTGTTACTCCCTTAGATACTGCCATCACCCTCTCCAATTGAAATGGCTGATAAACAAGAAAAGTAATTGAATGTACAGACATTATATGATTGACAGATGCAATGGATAGTGGGGAATAAAAGAGGGCATGAAATAATTCAAATTTATGTTTTCTAACCAAACAGGATAGCATGACACAATTTCACATATATGATGGCTAACTAAATAGGATAGCATGATACAATTTCACATTATGATGGCTAACCAAAAACGATGGAAAGACATAGTTCAAAAGATGATGACTATGTAAACAAGATGACATGATATAACTGTATAATGTGTTTATTAAATAGGTTGGCATGCCATAATTCACATACATGCCGCCTATGGAAACATGATAGCATGATATAATTCCCGGATAGAATGACATAATTCAAAATATGATGACTGTAAACACTAAACAGGATGA
Source organism: Triticum aestivum (assembly GCF_018294505.1). NCBI lineage: Eukaryota > Viridiplantae > Streptophyta > Magnoliopsida > Poales > Poaceae > Triticum > Triticum aestivum. Next base: position 131,073,976 of record NC_057803.1, on the reverse strand, counting down.
GATGATATAACTATATGATGTCTTTATTAAATGGGTTGCAATGCCATAATTCAGATAGATGTTGTGTATGTAAACATGATGGCATGATATAATTCAAATATATGATTTATATAGTAAGCAATTAAGCAGATGGCAATCCATATATGATGTAAAAACTGAGCAATGCAAGACAACATGCATGACATGGGTAATATAACCCTGCCAAGTTTGAGCATAGACCTCAGGGGGGAAATAGGACTGGTCATCATTCTTTGAATCCTCCTCTGAGGAGCTCTCTGTATCCAGCAAGATGTCTAATTCAGCAGGTAGCATTGTCTGCTCTGAATACCTTGTTTTCACTCCAGATACTTCCATCACCACTTCAAATGGCTGATGCACAGGAAGAGTAGTTGAATATACAAACATTGTCAACATGGAACACGTAATACAAAAAAATGATAGCATGATATAATTCACATACATGATGATTGGCTCAACAGCATGGCATTGCATAATTCACATATATAATGCCTTTGCACCAAGATAGCATTGCATAATTCACATATATAATGTCTTGCAACAAGATGGCAATGTATAATTCACATATATGGTAATAAGACACTAAACAGGTGGCATTCACACAAAGCATGTCTAAACTAATCAAATGACATCGCAATGCAAGACACCGTATGCACGATATGAGCAACATAACCCAGCCAAGTTAATTAGAGCATACACCTCGAGGGGGGGAAATAGGACTGGTCATCTGTCTCTGAATCCTCCTCTAAGGAGCTATCTGTAACCAGCGAGATATGCGCTTCGTCAGATAGCATAGTCTGCTTTGAAGACCTTGTTTTCACAATAGAAATTTCCATCACCGTGTCAAATGGCTGATGCACACGAAGAGTAGTTGAATGTACTAGCATTGTTGACAAATGTAATACGTAAGGAAAAAAAGGATGGCCTGATATAATTCACATATAAGATGACTGGCTAAGCAGGATGGCATTGCAAAATTCACATATATGATGCCTGGCTAAACAAGGTGGCATTGCATAATTCACATAAACAATGAATAAACTAAATAGATGGCATTCACACAAAGCATGTCTGAACTAAGCAGTTAACATATTTGATGTATAAAATAAGCAATGCAAGGCACCATATGCATGATATAACCAACATCAGCATGCCAAGTTAGAGTGAGGACCTCATGGGGTAAATAGGAGTGGTCTTCTGCTTCTGAATCCTCCTCAGAATAGTTATCTTCCTCTTGATTACAATCCGAAATGGGTGGAGGGGGGCTGCCTTTGCGCCCACCATGGAGCGACATCTGCATGAAATTTTATTGCCACGCAAGGCTCGTCTCTTTTGCTCTACATGTTCAGTTCCATTGTGTACAGTAACTGACATGCATAGGAATAAAACATAGTGAGATTATGTAAGGAGTGCATGCACAATTCCAGAGTGATGGTAGCAAACTGTGGATAGATCCAAAACCAATGATAGCATGTAGATAATATCTTTAGTTAAAAAATACAGATAATGGCTCCTTTAATGTTTGTTTGCACCCAACATGAAACTCATAGTAGACACCCGAGATTAACCAGATAGTGGACAGATAGTACTGATTGCTGCCCCAATATGTACCCCACAACCATCACTGGTAGAAAAAGGGCCTTTAGTCCCGGTTCGTAAGGGCCTTTAGTCCCGGTTCTGGAACCGGGACTAAATTGTCAGTACTAATGCCCTGACCCTTTAGTCCCGGTTCAATCCAGAACCGGGACTAAAGGCCCTCCACGTGGCCGGTCCACCTTTAGTCCCGGTTGGTAACACCAACCGGTACTAAAGGAAATTTCCTAAAAAAAATTTGAATTTTTTTTTGAATATTTTTATTTTCAAATTTCTGAATTATTTTAACCTCTAATCTCTAATCACCCCTCATCACCGCTCAGTTTAATCTCTAATCACCCCTCATCATTCCAAATCATCCAACATGAAACTCATAGTAGACACCCGAGATTAACCAGATAGTGGACAGATAGTACTGATTGCTGCCCCAATATGTACCCCACAACCATCACTGGTAGAAAAAGGGCCTTTAGTCCCGGTTCGTAAGGGCCTTTAGTCCCGGTTCTGGAACCGGGACTAAAGTGTCGGTACTAATGCCCTGACCCTTTAGTCCCGGTTCAATCCAGAACCGGGACTAAAGGCCCTCCACGTGGCCGGTCCACCTTTAGTCCCGGTTGGTAACACCAACCGGTACTAAAGGAAATTTCCTGATTTTTTTGAATTTTTTTTGAATTTTTTTTTGAATTTTTTTATTTTCAAATTTCTGAATTATTTTAACCTCTAATCTCTAATCACCCCTCATCATTGCTCAATTTAATCTCTAATCACCCCTCATCATTGCTCAATTTAATCTCTAATCACCCCTCATCATTCCAAATCATCTCACTTCCCGAACGGTCACCCATCCTCTCACTACTCCAGCCTGAGCACGCTTAACTTCCGGGTTCTATTCTCCCTCGTTTCCAAGTCTGCACTTGTTGTTTTCCTGACAATAGTAAGATGTCAATCCTATTAACCCTCAGGAATTTAGCTTGAGCATGAAGTCACAAATTTCATTGTTTGAGTTTAAAACTATTGTTCTAAGAAACAATAATTTTTTAGTAACACTAATATTTTTGAATAAGTAGTTTGACCATTGTTTGACCACAGTTTGACCATAGTTTGACCAGATTTGACCAAAATTCAAAAAGGTGAAATAATTATTTAATAACACTAATATTCTTGAATAATTATTTAGTAACACTAATACTTCTTGAATAAGTAGTTTGACCATAGTTTGACCAGATTTACTGAAAATTTTAAAAAACTGAAATTTGAGCATAACTTTTTTTCCTTTTGGAATTTGAGGATTCTAGAAATTTGCAAACAGGCCATAGGCCGTCTCCATCGGATGTAACTTTTCGAGTAGATGATTTTTCATATAAAAAACTTTTTCATCCGAGTTCGTATGCAAAAGTTATGCCCATTTTACAAATTCCAGAGAGATTTTGTAAATAAAGTCGAAATTCATATTTGTAAATTTTCCCAACAACTAGACCACATATCACATGTGAAACTTATTTTCTTTTATTTTTTTGACATTTCCATCATTTTCTTTTATTTTTTTTAAACTGAAAAGGCGATCCACCGGGGGGGGTATAGTTTGAAAATGGACCTTTAGTACCGGTTCGTGGCACGAACCGGGACTAAAGGTCTCATCCCCATTAGTCCCGGTTCGTGCCTCAAACCGGGACTAAAGGTCTAATCTTTAGTCCCGGTTTGTGGCACGAACCGGGACAAATGGTTGTGGGCCAGGAGCGAGGCCCATTGGTCCCGGTTCATCCCACCAACCGGGACCAAAAGGTCTAGATGAACCGGGACTAATGCCTTAGCCGCACGAACCGGGACCAATGCTCACATTAGTCCCGGTTCTAGACTGAACCGGGACTAATGGGCTGAGCCGGCCTGGACCATAGCCCTGTTTTCTACTAGTGCATTTAAAAACTCAAGTTTCAGCATAAGTTTGGACCTGACTCGGATTCTGATAGGTGAACACGACGATAAAGTAGCATGTCATCATATTAAGCGATGCATAATGTAAGCAGACACGGAGGAGTGCGACATCTCTTGCGGACCCATGTAGTCATCAAGGTCATGTGCTCAGTTGATGAAGGTAATGCAATTGTCGTGGCTGCCGGCGGTGGGGAAGAAGATCTGAGGCGGCGAAAGACAGTCTGGAGAGAGGATCCCTACTGTGGCGAACCCTTGCCTCGTTGGAGCAGCTGAGCTGGAGTGGAACACAGCACCGCAGGAGCAGGACAAACCACACAAGGTTTTCTTTGACACATATCTATAATAGAAGTAATTGTGTAAGGGCTTGTTTGAATTTGACGATTCTAACAATGCATGGATAGGAAATAGACATGAGTAGGATAGGAATGCACGTGCAAAACAGAGAATTTAAAAACAGAGGATTTCTGCCAATCTGGGTGTTTGGTTCACAAGAATTGGAAGATCACAAGATGCAAAGAAGCATGGTGAGATTAAGTTAAACCACAAGAAAATGTACGGTTATAATGCTATTATGCTACTATATCTTAGTCTTGTGCTTCATGAATAGGAATTTGAAAAGGAGGGCAAGTGGAAATTAAAATTCCTACGGTTTTTCTTTCAAGGAGACACTAAATGAACAAATCCTACAGTTTTCCTTTGCTCCATTCCTTTGCACCAAATTCATGAAAAATAGTACCATACAAACTTTCCAATTCTTGTTATTTTCACTCACTTTTCCTTTCAAGCACTGGCGATTCCAGTAGGCAGGCTTGAGCAAGGAAAAGCCTACACTAAAAAAATGTTTTTGTGCTACTTCTATTACTTTGGACCCAGGCCACTGCCCTACTAGCTCAACTCCCAGGGCCATCGACAAATGCGCAGATATAGATAATGATGGCGTTCAAGAGAGTCCATCACCAATAGCTAAGTTGCCTGGTACCTCACTCCGTGTGCTCAGTGGACAATATATATAACATGTAGAGTAAGAAAGATATGCAACAAGTGTACAACCTCTTTGGCGAAGCCATGTCGATCTCAGCGTGATTGGGTTGGCCGATGTGGATGCTCCGGCTGATTTGGTTGTCAGAGGAGGGGAAGAAGATCTTAGGGGTCTGGAGATGGAGCCCGAGGTACTGCTCTGCTGTGATGGAGGGTTTTATCGTTGGAGCAGCTCCGATGAGTTGTACGACGCCGAGGCTGAAGCAGGACAAGAGAGACAATGTTAACCTGAGTGGAATTCTAATAGCATCTCCAAAAGATGACGTAAAATACGTAACCACAAAGTGCTAGATGTATACATCAGCCGCTCATCTCTGAACTTAACTGTCAAAACTGAATTTAACTATCGAAACTGAACTTAACTGTTGAAACTGAATTTTGCTGTCGAAACTGAATTTTACTGTCGAAACTGAACGCACTAGAGGTGAGGCTACACGTCAGTCGATTGAATTTTTCATCTCCGGTCAGTTAATTTTGCAACCGTTGGATACGTAATCAAGGGCCTGCAGTTCACCTTCAACCTCCACCCCCCTGAGCCGCTAGCCACCACCGGCCAAACAGCCGCCCGCGGTGCACCGGCCCGCCCGCCCCGAAAACACTCCCCACCGCCGGTCCGCCGCCGCCCCGGCCATCCCTGTAGCTCACCCCCCCCCCGTGCCAAGCTTTTTCTCCGGCGATCCCCATGCCACTGCCCCACCACCGCCGGCGACCACCGCCCCCACCCTGAACCCTAAGATAGATAGTGGGGTACCTCTCCAGCGAGCCCCCCTCCCCGATGCGGCTAGTTCTTCCTTAACTCCGGCGAGCCCCCCCCCCCCCACCCCCTGAAATTCGACTGACCCAAAAGTCGATTCAGTCGACTGAAGTGTAGCTAAATCGGAGCAGCATCGCAAGCAAGAGCAAGAGCGGGAGCAGCAGCGCGAGCAAGAGCAAGAGCAAGAGCAGACCAGACAGGGGACCGAGAGCAAGAGCAGAGCAGCAGTGCAAGTGAGAGCTGAAGCAGCAGCAGCTCCTACTGATGTGGCCGCCGCCACCAAGGGAGCGGCATCATAGAGGAAGTGGCCGGTGACGCCGCCATGGATGGAGCCACGCCGTGTCGGCTCGGGACCGAGCGCCGACAGCACCGTGAGATCGAATCAAGAAGAAAATGTGGTGATTAGTGTACAACCTCTTTGGTGGTGCCGATTAGGTCGCGGCTTCATCCGACAAAACGGTGATGATGATGCTCTTCCGGTGGTGCAGGTGAAGACGGTGGTGTGGGAATGGAGGTGGCGTGAAAGACATAGGGGTAGCTTCTTGGAGGCGGAGGACGGGGTGGCTGAACCGGCGGGACGACCAGATCGACAACGGATCCTCATCCGGTACGGTGGATGAGGGACGTCGAGGTGTTGCTGTGGACGACGTCGTCGGGGAAGAGGCTCCGGCTGGGTGGTGAACGGAGGAGGGTGTGGGGCTTCACGGGTTTTCCCGGCCTTGGTGTACGAATGGGTGGGCGGATGGGATGGGAGTGGGGAACCATGGCTTAGGGACGCGCTTGTCTCAAATGTCGGGTAAGTTATGAAAGTACCCTCATCGATTTGAGGCGGTTCTTTCGGTTCAGGGGTATCACAGGAATTTCGCGTGTCGGGATTTCACAGGAGGTGGGAGTTTTCGCGAGCGTTGTAATTTTGGAATAGTAAGGCGGGGGTTGAGATGGAGGGATTTGTCGGAGCACAATGAGACAAAGATATATCTTAAATATTTCGGGCTAACAAGGCGCGGGTTAAAATTTCCAGACAAGCCTAATGTGTATTGTACCAAATCGATTCGCACTAAAAATGTCATTCAAAACTTTAAATTCATGTTATGTTCAATTAAAATATTTCGCTACGTGTATAATGCATGCAACCTAGTACTCAAATGAACGTTTTAGTGTATTCCAAACGTATATACTACCACTTCAATATGAACTAAATTTGAATTCGTTTCTCTATTTGAATAAGATCTACAATAATGATTGTTGTGAAGTCAAAGCATTTGAATTCGTTTCTCTGTTTTAATAAGATCTACAATCATCATTATTTTTAAGTTAAACCATCTTTTGTGTATTATCTTCACGTCACACCACATGATTAGTCCCGAGTTACATATGAACTATGTGTACTATATGAACTAGAACTCAATTTTTTGAATCCACCTTATGTTGATTTCAAACCATAGTACATTTCAAGCTCTAGCTAGATCCTCACAAACTAAAACATGTCTCATATGTATAATGTGTTTATCACATTATGTATGGTGCCCAGCCCCCTACGCCTACAAGTATTTAGATGTGAGTTGCAAACACCACACATTACCACAAATTCAAATAAACTGTGAGAATGTTCGATATATCGTATTGTTTAGATTGTTTGATATTTAGTTGTAACCTGCAAACACCACACATTATCACAAATTCAAATAAAATGTGAGATTGTTCAATGTATAGTATGGTTTAGATTGTTCGACATTTAGATGTGAGTTGCAAACGCCATGCATTATCACATTATGGTATAACATGTGTAAAACCACAACACGTGTATCACCGCTATATTCATGGATGCATATGTTTAAAACACTATGATCTCCTGTTCAAATATATGAATCCACTTTCATATCAAATTATGATCTTTCTTAATATCTTACAACCACACAATCCTCTAACCTTTGTAGCTACCACTAACTTTCTCTCGTGCATGCACACGCCCTCCTCGCCCTCCCCCTCCCTCAGAATTCTATCCATCGCGCACATTCATTTTTTAGGTCGTTCTCCCACAGTCTCCACAACTCCTTTCCGACACACACTAATCGATAAACCTCTCCAACGATGTCTGCCTACAACATACACACTCACCTTCAATTTCCTCCTTTATGTGTCCTTGCCTCGTATCCCTCATACGGTCCCACACACATGTAAACTCTCGCCCCTCTTTTCATCGATCTCACAACCGCACACTCTTCCCCCTATCTAGCTAGTAGCTAGGCCTCTCGCACCACCTCCTAAATCCATTCTATCTGTCTATCCGTCTCACCGGGCCTTATTTGCCTCTAACAAATGGACGTACACCAACCGATCTCCAGCTATACATATAGCTAGCTAGGTCCTTATAACTCGTTTTCCCCACGCATCTATCGATCTACCTCATTAGTTGTGTCTCTCCCTTCCTCTGACAAACAACAATTGATCTACCGATCTAGTTAGGTTTGCTTAGCAAACACATGGTTCCCGTTCATCATCCATGGATGTGTCCCGACATATGTATCACGCATAGGCACATACAGAAACACATCCCCACTCCTATTGATAATATTGTAGTTCCACCCTCAGTTTTTCTAGTAGGCCTCTCCCACCATCTTCGAGAAGCAACTCCATCACCCATCCAGCACTCTACCCATCTCCCTTCCTCTCTCTCTGTCCCATCCTATTTCCTGTCCTTCAGTTATGTATGGACGTTGACCGATCTCCCTCAAGACATATCTGGGTCTCTCCTTCTCAACACATATATGAGTCGTTCTACCTCTATGGTTAGGCCTCTGCTTACCCCTCGCCCCACCCCCTCGCACACACACATCGATACATCGAGCGCTCTAGTCATGTCTCCCTGCCACACACAAACTTGACATGTGCCCTCTGACGTTTCGGTAGCTAGGTCAGTCTCCCTATATCTTTGGCTTGCACACACACACAATTTCGATGGCCCTCTTCATCGATCTCGCACCCACCCACTTGATCCTCTCTTCGACTCTATCGATATCTATGACCCCTCCCTCTCTTCTTGTGGATCGCCCGACCCTCTATATATGATATGGATAGGCCTCCATTTCACACACATTGCATACAAAATTTTGTTTGAGATGTCATCGACACATATTCCCACAAATACATTCACGAAATCAACCTCCCCCCCAAAAAAAACACTCACGAACGCACAAGCCATTTGTCTAGGTTTGTATCGCTCACACACACACGTAGGTGGGGGACGTGCACGAAGAGAAGAGGTGCACGCACGGCGCACGTACTCCCGTCTCTTTCCCAACCTCACCCGCGCGGGTACACGGTGGAGATCATTTCTGTACAAAAAGGCAGCCCATGTGGTAACTTGACACGTGTACTGGTTGTCCACTAGATGGATGGAGGAGCGTCTACCACAGATGAACAAACAAATTGCGACTTGACGTGTTATGTTAAAAAAGAGGCAAACCATGTGGGGCCTACCTTAGAGGCAAGGCTCTATACACTTGAGTACTTTTGAAGTGTCCCGTCAACTCGCAGAACGAGGAGAAGCTTGCTTAGTACGCCCGCTCCCTCGCCTACGCGCGTGGTGGCTCGCAAGACGAGGTGAAAATTTTAATTGTACTCCCTCCATTTACTCCTTGTCCCTGCCTTGGTTAGAGAGATTATCACATTGTTTGGAATATATGTCCTTTAGTAGATTCAATATGAACTACTAGTACATACTCGAAACACTAATGTATTTAGACGTATTTTAGAGTGTAGATTCACTCATTTTGCTCCATATGTAGTCCATATTGAAACGGACGTAATAGTATGCACTCTCCCTCGCCCCTCGACCCTCGCCACGTGGTGGACGTGTAGCAATTCATTCAGTCTCATATAGCAAGAACGATATATACGGCAGTACCATTATTGCTCGAATTCCCGAAGAGGCGAAGAGTAAATCGCAAGGTTAATAGTTTGGACATGCCAAGCGCAAGGTTTATAGGAGAATGATTAGTAGGTGCCGCGTAATTTATAAATAAAGTTTTTTTACTTCAGTGGCACGTACACAATATAAATAGGTTCATATGGAGAGAAAAGGAAAGCGCTCCAGTATATACATAGGCAGGACGAGCCTACACGGCTGCTTGCTGGGGTTGCTCTCTTTAGTTTTCACACTCTCTCGCACAAAACCACTGTGGCCACATCTCTAACATCCCAGCTGATCACGTCCGTCGGGGGAAGGGGTGGATGCTTAGTGTAGATGCGGTCGCCGTCATCGACGGCGAAAACCCACTGTCGGCACGGCCCGATCAGGGGTCCCCGCCATTCTCTCTCACAAAGACGATGAGGTTTCCTTCGTTCATTGCTCACTGCTGTGACGTGGGTAGTTTCCTCCTCCCGCCGCCCTCCTCTAGGTTGAGCTACGTTCCGACATCCCTCGGGTACAATGCCCTTTACAGCCGGCTTGCACCACTGCTCCAGCTGCCCACATCACTCCATGTGGATATTTCTCTACTTCTTTGCCCCGCACATACCTCTACTGGCTTCTATGTACTGTATTTGTGATGAGTTTATGTCTCATCAACTAGTCCCACTAATCTTATTCTAATCACGCTTCTTTAATTTCTTTACCACAGGGATACTCATCTCGATTTTGGTGAAACTGCACAAAATGATCCAATGGTCAAAGGGTTGCAAACTTCATTTCTTAGGAAGCGCCGACATTCCCAGCAAATTAAAGCCTGGTTAGGTTTACGGTTCAAGGGCTAGGGACTGCATGGATCGTTTTTTCTTGATCTGTCTCTGTTTCAATGGCTAGGGACTGCATGAGTAGTAGTAGTACTGTACGCCTTACGCCCGCTCCCTCGCCCACGTGCGCGGTGGCTCACAGGACGAGGAGAAAATTTTACTACTCCCCCCGTTTACTCCTCGTCCCTACTACCTTGGTTAGAGAGACTATCATATTGTTTGGAATATATATGTCCTTTAGTAGATTTCAATATGAACTACTAGTACATACTCCAAACATTGATGTATATAGACGTATTTTAGAGTGTAGATTCACTCATTTTGCTCCGTAGGTAGCATAAAGTTGAGACACTTATTTTGGAACGGAGGGAGTACATATTTGCTTTGATCTGTCAATCATTGAGATGCAATAGCATGCATGTTAGTCTCCTTTGTATTTGATGAAATGTTGCAACGGGCAACCTTGGATGCAAGATACATGTAACAGAAGTTGGAAGCTTCATAGCATTGTACTATCTCGCTGATAAATTACAGTACTTACTATACAATTACTTCCTCCGTTCCTAAATATAAGTCTTTCTAGAGATTTCACCATGAACCATATACGAATGTATATAGATGTATTTTAAATGTACATCCATTCATTTTGTTCCGTATGTAGTCCACCTAGTGGAATCTCTACAAAGACTTGTATTTAGGAATGGAGGGATTACTATGTAAAGAGTTAGGTGTCACACGGTGTCCAAAAAATATGGTGATAGTGTGAGGTGGGCCATGTAATCACTGAGCCTGCATGTTTTCACTGCTCTTGCACTCCTCCGCCATAAGAATGGAGAAAATTGTAATCTAGTAGTACCTCCTTTCACAGAAAGTGTGGGACATCCAGCAGTCCTACCACCTCAGTAATAATGACCAATGAGCCGTCAAATGACATAGACCTAGCAGCAAGATGGACGGACCAAGGAACCATCACTCTTGTCTGCTTCTCCCTTCAACGCAGGTGCTAGTGAGAGGTCGCGTCCGCTCTGCCCGGGCATGAATGCGGCACTGACCGTTTCGGGTAGGAAGCGTGCGCGGGCGATGGAGGGGCTTTGGGTGGGCCAGGCTGGTCAGGAGCGGGCGTGGCAGCTGTCCGCCTGTCCCTACCGGACGCCCAGAAACGAGAGGATGCACCGACTCTGGCGGCTAAAATCGTACACTACACACCATCTCTCTGTAGGAGTAGGTCGATCTGTTGCTCTCTCTAACACACACATGTTGTTAAACACACACACGCACACGCACACACAGGTTCATACAATAGGAAAATCGTGCGAGTGCGAAGCCACGGGAAGTGAGATACAAATGGAGTATGTACAAGAAGAGAAGAGGTGATGAATATTCCATCAAACCTAGACTGAGGAGTGATACGTCTCCAACGTATCTATAATTTTTGATTGTTCCATGCTATATTATATATTCTATTTTGAACATTATTGGGCTTTCTTACACACTTTTATATTATTTTTGGGACTAACCTATTAACCGGAGGCCCATCCCAGAATTGTTGTTTTTGCCTATTTTAGGGTTTCACAGAAAAATATTATCAAACGGAGTCCAAACGAAATGAAACCTTCGGGAACGTGATTTTTGGAACGAACATGATTGGTTATGTATGATTGGGTTTATGATCAAGTTTATCTATGAACAATATTTGAAGCTTCTCTGAATTATTTTATGTATGATTGGTTATCTTTGAAAGTCTCTTCAAATTATCAGTTTGGTTTGACCTACTAGATTGATCTTTCTTGCAATGGGAGAAGTGCTTAGTTTTGGATTCAATCTTGCGGTGTCCTATCCCAGTGACAGTAGGGGCAGCAAGGAACATATTGTATTGTTGCCATCGAGGATAACAAGATGGGGTTTATTTCATATTGCATGAGTTTATCCCTCTACATCATGTCATCTTGCTTAAGGCGTTACTATGTTCTTATGAACTTAATACTCTAGACGCATGCTGGATAGTGGTCGGTGTCTGGAGTAATAGTAGTAGATGTAGGCAGGAGTCGGTCTACTTGTCTCACACATGACGCCTATATACATGATCATACCTAGATATTCTCATAACTATACTCAATTCTGTCAATTGCTCAATAGTAATTTGTTTACCCATAGTGAATACTTATGCTCTTGAGAGAAGCCACTAGTGAAACCTATAGTCCCCGGGTCTATCTTCCATCATATTAATCTTCCAATACTTAGTTATTACCTTTTCCATTTATTTTACTTTCCATCTTTTATTTCTCTTTATCACACAAATACCAAAAATATTATCTTATCATATCTATCAAATCTCACTCTCGTAAGTGACCGTGTTGGGATTGACAACCCCTTATCACATTGGTTGCAAGGATTTATTTGTTTGTGTAGGTGCGAGGGACTCGTGCGTGACCTCCTACTGGATTGATACCTTGGTTCTCAAAAACTGAGGGAAATACTTATGCTACTTTGTTGCATCACCCTTTCCTCTGTAAGGGAAAACCAACGCCAGTGCTCAAGAGGTGGAAAGAAGGATTTCTGACGCCGTTGCCGGGGAGATTTGCGCCAAGTCAAGTCAAGATTTGACTCCCGACAATCAGCCATTTCTAGCGCCGTTGCCGGAGAGGTTCGCGCAAAAGTCAAGACATACCAAGTACCCATCACAAACCCTTATCTCCCGCATTACATTATTTGCCATTTTCCTCTTGTTTGCCTCTCCCCCACTTTACCCTTGCCATTTTATTCTCCCTCTCTCTCTCCGTGCTCCCTCTCTTTCTCTATTTGCTACTTTTTGCCCGTTTCTTGTTTGCTTGTGTGTTGGATTTCTTGCTTGTCACGATGGCTCAAGATAACACTTAATCGTGTGACTTTACCAATACCAACAACAATGATTTCCTTAGCACTTTGATTGCTCCTCTTACCGACACAGAATCTTGTGAAATCAATGCTGCTTTGTTGAATCTTATCATGAAAGATCAATTCGCCGGCCTTCCTAGTGAAGATGCCGCTACCCATATAAAGAGCTTCGTTGATTTATGTGATATGCAAAAGAAGAAAGATGTGGATAATGATATTGTTAAATTGAAGCTATTTCCTTTTTCGCTTAGAGATCTTGCTAAAGCTTGGTTTCATCTTTGCCTAAAAATAGTATTGATTCTTGGAATAAGTGTAAAGATGCTTTTATCTCTAAGTATTTTCCTCCCGCTAAGATTATCTCTCTCAGAAACGATATTATGAATTTTAAGAAACTTGATCACGAACATGTTGCACAAGCTTGGGAGAGGATGAAATTAATGATACGTAATTGCCCTACACATGGTTTGAATTTGTGGATGATTATACAAATTTTTATGCCGGATTGAATTTTGCTTCTAGAAATCTTTTAGATTTGGCCGTGGGAGGCACTTTTATGTAAATCACTTTAGGAGAAGCTACTAAACTCCTAGATAATATTATGGTTAATTATTCTCAATGGCACACTAAAAGATCTACTAATAAAAAAGTGCATGCGATAGAACAAATTAATGTTTTGAGTGGAAAGATGGATGAACTTATGAAATTATTTGCTAATAAAAGTGTTTCTTCTGATCCTAATGATATGACTTTGTCTACTTTGATTCAGAATAATAATGAATCTATGGATGTGAATTTTGTTGGTAGGAATAATTTTGGTAACAACGTGTTTAGAGGAAACTTTAATCCTAGACCGTATCCTAGTAATTCTTCTAATAATTATGGTAATTCCTACAGCAATTCTTATGGAAATTACAATAAGATGCCCTCTGATTTTGAAACTAATATTAAAGAATTTATTATTTTGCAAAAGAATTTCAATGCTTTGATTGAAGAAAAATTGCTTAAGATTGATGAGTTGGCTAGGAACGTTGATAGAATTTCTCTTGATGTTGATTCTTTGAAACTTAGATCTATTCCACCTAAGCATGATATCAATGAGTCTATCAAAGCCATGAGAATTTCCATTGATGAGTGCAAAGAAAGAACCGCTAGGATGCATGCTAAGAAGGATTGTTTAATAAAAGCGGGTTCTTCTAGTTTCCTTGATAATAAAGATGAAGATCTAAAAGTTATTGATGTGTCCCCTATTATATCTTTGTTTTCTAATATGAATCTTGATAATGATGGCACTAAATATGATCCACCTTTACCTAGACGGCGTTCCAAGAATTCGGAGTCTTTAGATCTTGATGCAAAAATTGTTAAAAGTGGGATTGAAGAAGTCAAAACTTTAAATATTAATGAACCCACTATTTTGGATTTAAAGGAATTTAATTATGATAATTGCTATTTGATAGATTATATTTCCTTGTTGCAATCCGTGCTAAATTCTCTCATGCTTATAGTCAAAATAAAGCTTTCACTAAACATATCGTTGATGCTTTGATGCAATCTTATGAAGAAAAACTTGAGTTGGAAGTTTCTATCCCTAGAAAACTTTATGATGAGTGGGAACCTACTATTAAAATTAAAATTAAAGATCATGAATGCTATGCTTTGTTTGATTTGGGTGCTAGTGTTTCCACGATTCCAAAGACTTTGTGTGATTTTCTAGGTTTTCGTGATTTTGATGATTGATCTCTAAACTTGCACCTTGCGGATTCCACCATTAAGAAACCTATGGGAAGAATTAATGATGTTATTATTCTTGCAAATAGAAATTATGTGCCCGTAGATTTTATTGTTCTTGACATAGATTGCAATCCTTCATGTCCTATTATTCTTGGTAGACCATTCCTTAGAACGATTGGTGCAATTATTGATATGAAGGAAGGAAATATTAGATTCCAATTTCCGTTAAGGAAAGGCATTGAACACTTTCCTAGAAAGAAAATAAAACTACCATATGAATCTATCATGAGAGACACTTATGGATTTCCTACCAAAGATGTCAATACCTAGATCTATCCTTGCTTTTATTCCTAGCTAGGGGCGTTAAACGATAGCGCTTGTTGGGAGGCAACCCAATTTTATTTTTATTCCTTGATTTTTGCTCCTGTTTAGTAATAAATAATTTATCTAGCCTCTGTTTTGGTTGTGTTTTTTGTGTTTAGTGTTTGTTCCAAGTAGAACCGTTGGGAAGACTTGGGGAAAGCCTTTTTAATCTTGTTGTAAAAAACAGAAACTTTAGCGCTCACGAGAATTGCTGCCATTTTTATTTGGAAAGTTCTGTTTAGTTAATCTTTTTTGAATATGATTAATAGATAAATTCATCACGTCCAGCAATTTATTTTAGAATTTGTGGGGTTCCAGATCTTGCGTTATCTACAGATTACTACAGACTGTTCTGTTTTTGACAGATTCTGTTTTTCGTGTGTTGTTTGCTTATTTTGATGAATCTATGGCTAGTAAAATAGTTTATAAACCATAGAGAAGTTGGAATACAGTAAGTTTAACACCAATATAAATAAAGAATGAGTTCATTACAGTACCTTGAAGTGGTGTTTTGTTTTCTTTCGCTAACGGAGCTCACGAGATTTTTCTGTTAAGTTTTGTGTTGTGAAGTTTTCAAGTTTTGGGTAAAGATTTGATGGATTATGGAAAAAGGAGTGGCAAGAGCCTAATCTTGGGAATGACCATGGCACCCCAAGATATTCTAAGGACACCTAAAATCCATAGCTTGGGGATGCCCCGGAAGGCATCCCCTCTTTCGTCTACTTCCATCGGTAACTTTACTTGGAGCTATATTTTTATTCGCCACATGATATGTGTTTTGCTTGGAGCATCTTGTATGATTTGAGTCTTTGATTTTTATTTTACCACAATCATCCTTGCTGTACACACCTTTTGAGAGAGACACACATGATTAGAAAATTATTAGAATACTCTATGCGCTTCACTTATATCTTTTGAGTTATATAGTTTTTGCTCTAGTACTTCACATATATCTTTTAGAGCACGGTGGTGGTTTTGTTTTATAGAAACTATTATTCTCTCATTATTCACTTAGATTATTTTGAGAGTATTAAATAGCATAGTAATTTACTTAAATAATCCTAATATGCTAGGTATTCAAGACTAGTAAATACTTTCTTATGAGTGTGTTGAATACTAAGAGAAGTTTGATGCTTGATGATTGTTTTGAGACATGAAGGTGGTGATATCAAAGTTGTGCTAGTTGAGTAGTTGTGAATTTGAAAAATACTTGTGTTTAAGTTTGCAAGTCTCGTAGCATGCAAGTATGATAAATGTTATGTAACAAATTTGAAACATGAGGTGTTCTTTGAGTGTCCTCCTTATGAGTGGCGGTCGGGGACAAGCAATGGTCTTTTCCTACCAGTCTACCCCCCTAGGAGCATGCGCGTAGTGCTTGGTTTTTGATGACTTGTAGATTTTTGCAATAAGTATGTGAGTTCTTTATCAACTAATGTTGAGTCCTTGGATTATACACACTCTCACCCTTCTATCATTGCTAGCCTCTTCGGTACCATGCATTGCCCTTTCTCACATTGAGAGTTGGTGCAAACTTTGTTAGTGCATCCAAACCCCGTGATATGATACGCTCTTTCACACATAAACCTCCTTATATATTCCTCAAAACAGCCACCATACCTACCTATTATGGCATTCCCATAGCCATTCCGAGATATATTGCCATGCAACTTTCCACCGTTCCGTTTATCATGACACGTTCATCATTGTCATATTGCTTTGCATGATCATGTAGTTGACATAGTATTTGTGGCAAAGCCACCATTCATAATCCTTTCATACATGTCACTATTGGTTCATTGCATATCCCGGTACACCACCGGACGCATTCATATAGAGTCATACTTTGTTCTAGTATCGAGTTGCAATCATTGAGTTGTAAATAAATAAGAGTGTGATGATCATCATATTCTAGAGCATTGTCCCAAGTGAGGGGAAAAGGAGAAAGGCCATAAAAAAGAGAGAAGGCCCAAAAAATGAGAGAAAAAGAGAGAAGGGACAATGTTACTATCCTTTTTACCACACTTGTGCTTCAAAGTAGCACCATAATCTTCATGATAGAGAGTCTTTTGTTTTTTCACTTTCATATACTAGTGGGATTTTTTCATTATAGAACTTGGCTTGTATATTCCAACAATGGGCTTCCTCAAATGCCCTAGGTCTTCGTGAGCAGGAAAGTTGGATGCACACCCACTTAGTTTCTTTTGTTGAGCTTTCATATATTTATAGCTCTAGTGCATCCGTTGCATGCCAATCCCTACTCCTTGCATTAACATCAATTGATGGGCATCTCCATAGCTCATTGATTAGCCTCGTTGATGTGAGACTTTCTCCCTTTTTTGCCTTCTCCACATAACCCCCATCATTACATTCTATTCCACCCATAGTGCAATATCCATGGCTCACGCTCATATATTGTGTGAAGGTTGAAAAAGTTTGAGATTACTAAAGTATGAAACAATTGCTTGACTTGTCATCGGGGTTGTGCATGATGAGGGCATTCTTGTGTGACGAAAATGAAGCAAGACTAAACTATATGATTTTGCAGGGATGAACTTTCTTTTGCCATGTTATTTTGAGAGGACATAACTACTTAGTTAGTATGCTTGAAGTATTATTATTTTTATGTCAATATTGAACTTTTATCTTGAATCTTTCGGATCTGAATATTCATACCACAATTAAGAAGAATTACATTGAAAATATGCCAAGTAGCATTCCACATCAAAAAATCTATTTTTATCATTTACCTACTCGAGGACGAGCAGGAATTAAGCTTGGGGATGCTTGATACGTCTCCAACGTATCTATAGTTTTTGATTGTTCCATGCTATACTATATTCTGTTTTGGACATTATTGGGCTTTATTATACACTTTTATATTATTTTTGGGACTAACCTATTAACCAAATGCCCAACCCAGAATTGCTGTTTTTTGCCTATTTTAGGGTTTCGCAGAAAAAGAATATCAAACGGAGTCCAAACGGAATGAAACCTTCGGGAACGTGATTTTCGGAACGAACATGATCCACAGAACTTGGACCCTACATCAAGACATCAACCAGGAGGCCACGAGGTAGGGAGCGCGCCTACCCCCCAGGCGCGCCATCCACCCTCGTGGGCCCCCTATTGCTCCATCGACGTACTCCTTCCTCCTATATATACCTACGTACCCCCAAACTACCAGATATGGAGCCAAAACCCTAATTCCACCGCCGTAACTTTCTGTATCCACGAGATCCCATCTTGGGGCCTATTCCAGAGCTCCGACGGAGGGGGCATCGATCACAGAGGGCTTCTACATCAACACCATAGCCCCTTTGATGAAGTGTGAGTAGTTTACCTCAGACCTACGGGTCCACAGTTATTAGCTAGATGGCTTCTTCTCTCTTTTTGGATCTCGATACAAAGTTCTCCCCCTCTCTTGTGGAGATCTATTCAATGTAATCTTCTTTTGCGGTGTGTTTGTTGAGACTGATGAATTGTGGGTTTATGATCAAGTTTATCTATGAAAAATATTTGAATCTTCTCTGAATTATTTTATGTATGATTGGTTATCTTTGCAAGTCTCTTCGAATTATCTGTTTGGTTTGGCCTACTAGATTGATCTTTCTTGCAATCGGAGAAGTGCTTAGCTTTGGGTTCAATCTTGCGGTGTCCTGTCCTAGTGGCGGTAGGGGCAGCAAGGCACTTATTGCATTCTTGCCATCAAGGATAACAAGATGGGGTTTATTTCATATTGCATGAGTTTATCGCTCTACATCATGTCATCTTGCTTAAGGCGTTACTATGTTCTTATGAACTTAATACTCTAGATGCATGCTGGATAGCGGTCAATGTGTGGAGTAATAGTAGTAGATGCAGGCAGGCAGGAGTCGGTCTACTTGTCTCAGACGTGATGCCTATATACATGATCATACCTAGATATTCTCATAACTATGCTCAATCCTGTCAATTGCTCCACAGTAATTTGTTTACCCACCGTGAATACTTATGCTCTTGAGAGAAGCCACTAGTGAAACCTATGGTCCCCGGGTCTATCTTCCATCATATTAATCTTCCAATACTTAGTTATTACCTTTGCCATTTATTTTACTTTGCATCTTTTATTCCTCTTTATCATAAAAATACGAAAAATATTATCTTATCATATCTATGAGATCTCACTCTTGTAAGTGACCGTGTAGGGATTGACAACCCCTTATCGTGTTGGTTGCGAGGATTTATTTGTTTGTGTAGGTGCGAGGGACTCGTGCATGGCCTATTACTCCATTGATACCTTGGTTCTCAAAAACTGAGGGAAATACTTACGCTATTTTGCTGCATCACCCTTTCCTCTTCAAGGAAAAACCAACGCAAGTGCTCAAGAGGTAGCAAGAAGGATTTCTGCTGCCGTTGCCGGGGAGATTCGCGCCAAGTCAAGTCAAGATTTGACTCCCGACAATGAGCCATTTATGGCGCCGTTGCCGGGGAGGTTCGCGCAAAAGTTCAGAACTACCAAGTACCCATCACAAACCCTTATCTCCCGCATTACATTATTTGCCATTTGCCTCTCGTTTTTGTTGGGGAACGTAGTAATTTCGAAAATTTCCTACGCACACGCAAGATCATGGTGATTCATAGCAACGACAGGGGAGAGTGTTATCTATGTACCCTCGTAGACCGGAAACGGAAGCGTTATAACAGCGCGGTTGATGTAGTCATACGTATTCACGGCCCGACCGATCAAGCACCGAAACTACGCCACCTCCGAGTTCTAGCACCCGTTCAGCTTGATGACGATCCCCAGACTCCGATCCAGCAGAATGTCGTGGAAGAGTTCCGTCAGCACGACGGCGTGGTGACGATCTTGATGTGTTACCATCGCAGGGCTTCGCCTAAGCACCGCTACAATATTATTGAGGATTATGGTGGAGGGGGAACCGCACAGGGCTAAGAGATCAATGATCAATTGTTGTGTCTATGGGTGCCCCCTGGCCACTTATATAAAGGAGTGGAGGAGGGGAGAGCCGGCCCTCTCTATGGCGCGCCCTAGGGGAGTCCTACTCCCACCGGGAGTAGGATTCCCCCTTTCCTAGTAGAACTAGGATCCCTTCCAAGTAGTAGGAGTAGGAGAGAAGGAAAGGGAAGGGAAAAGGAGAAGGAAGGAAGGGGGGTGCCCCTCCTCCCTAGTCCAATTCCGACAAGCCCATGGGGAGGGGTGCGGCCACCCTTTGAGGCCTTTCTCTCCTTTCTCGTATGGCCCATTAAGGCCCAATACGAATTCCCGTAACTCCCTGGTACTCCTGAAAATACCCGAATCACTCGGAGCCTTTCCGATGTCCGAATATAGTCATCCAATATATCAATCTTTACGTCTCGACCATTTCGAGGCTCCTCGTCATGTCCTCGATCTCATCCGGGACTCCGAACTCCTTCGATACATCAAAACAAATAAATTCATAATATAACTGTCATCGAACTTTAAGCGTGCGGACCCTACGGGTTCGAGAACTATGTACACATGACCGAGACACGTCTCCGGTCAATAACCAATAGCGAAACCTGGATGCTCATATTGGTTCCCACATATTCTACGAAGATCTTTATCGGTCAGACCGCATAACAACATACGTTGTTCCCTTTGTCATCGGTATGTTACTTGCCCGAGATTCGATCGTTGGTATCTCAATACCTAGTTCAATCTCGTTACCGGCAAGTCTCTTTACTCGTTCCATAATACATCATCCCGCAACTAACTCATTAGTTGCAATGCTTGCAAGGCTTAAGTGATGTGCATTACCGAGAGGGCCCAGAGATACCTCTCCGACAATCGGAGTGACAAATCCTAATCTCGAAATACGCCAACCCAACAAGTACCTTCGGAGACACCTGTAGAGCACCTTTATAATCACCCAGTTACGTTGTGACGTTTGGTAGCACACAAAGTGTTCCTCCGGTAAACGGGAGTTGCATAATCTCGTAGTCATAGGAACATGTATAAGTCACGAAGAAAGCAATAGCAACAAACTAAACGATCAAGTGCTATGCTAACGGAACGGGTCAAGTCAATCACATCATTCTCCTAATGATGTGATCCCATTAATCAAATGACAACTCATGTCTATGGTTAGGAAACATAACCATCTTTGATCAACGAGCTAGTCAAGTAGAGGCATACTAGTGACACTCTGCTTGTCTATGTATTCACACATGTATTATGTTTCCGGTTAATACAATTCTAGCATGAATAATAAACATTTATCATGATATAAGGAAATAAATAATAACATTATTATTGCCTCTAGGGCATATTTCCTTTAGTCTCCCACTTGCACTAGAGTCAATAATCTAGTTCACATCGCCATGTGATTTAATACCAATAGTTCACATCACCATGTGATTAACACCCATAGTTCACATCGACATGTGACCAACACCCAAAGGGTTTACTAGAGTCAATAATCTAGTTCACATCGTTATGTGATTAACACCCAAAGAGTACTAAGGTGTGATCATGTTTTGCTTGTGAGAGAAGTTTAGTCAACGGGTCTGCCACATTCAGATCCGTAAGTATTCTGCAAATTTCTATGTCAACAATGCTCTGCAGAGAGCTACTCTAGCTAATTGCTCCCACTTTCAAACTGTATCCAGATTGAGATTTAGAGTCATTTGGATCAGTGTAAAAAATTGCATCGACGTAACCCTTTACGACGAACCTTTTGTCACTCCCATAATCGAGAAACATATCCTTATTCCACTAAGGATAATTTTGACCAATGTCCAATGATCTACTCCTAGATCACTATTGTACTCCTTTGCCAAACTCAGGGCAGGGTATACAATGGGTCTGGTACATAGCATGTCATACTTTATAGAACCTATGGCTGAGGCATAGGGAATGACTTTCATTCTCTCTTACTCAACTTCACACCTTGTAACACAGGCAAGAACTCCTTCTTTGACTGTTCCATTTTGAACTAGTTCAAAATCTTGTCAAGGTATGTACTCATTGAAAAACTTATCAAGCATCTTGATCTATCTCTATAGATCTTGATGCTCAATATGTAAGCAGCTTCACCGAGGTCTTTCTTTGAAAAACTCCTTTAAAAAATTTCTTTATGCTTTGTAGAATAATTCTACATTATCTTCGATCAACAATATGTCATTCACATATACTTATCAGAAATGTTGTAGTGCTCCCACTCACTTTCTTCTAAATACAGGCTTCACCGCAAGTCTGTATAAAACTATATGCTTTGATCAACTTATCAAAGCGTATATTCCAACTCCGAGATGCTTGCACCAGTCCATAGATGGATCGCTGGAGCTTGCATATTTTGTTAGTACCTTTAGTATTGACAAAACCTTCTGGTTGCATCATATACAACTCTTCTTTACTAAATCCATTAAGGAATGCAGTTTTGTTTATCCATTTGCCAGATTTCATAAAATGTGGCAATTGCTAACATGATTCGGACATACTTAAGCATAGATACAAGTGAGAAACTCTCATCGTAGTCAACACCTTGAACTTGTCGAAAACCTTTTTGCGACAATTCTAGCTTTGTAGATAGTGACACTAATATAAGCGTCCGTCTTCCTCTTGAAGATCCATTTAATCTCAATGGCTCGCCGATCATTGGGCAAGTCAATCAAAGTCCATACTTTGTTCTCATACATGGATCTCATCTCATATTTTATGGCCTCAAGCCATTTCTCGGAATCTAGGCTCATCATCGCTTCCTCATAGTTCGTAGGCTCGTCATGGTCAAGTAACATGACCTCCAGAACAGGATTACCGTACCACTCTGGTGCGGATCTCACTCTGGTTTACCTACCAGGTTCGGTAGTAACTTGATCTAAAGTTACATGATCATCATCCTTAGCTTCCTCACCAATTGGTGTAGTAGTCACTAGAGCAGATTTCTATGATGAATTACTTTCCAATAAGGGAGCAGGTACAGTTACCTCATCAAGTTCTACTTTCCTCCTACTCACTTCTTTCGAGAGAAACTCCTTCTCTAGAAAGGATCCATTCTCTGCAATGAATATCTTGCCTTCAGATCTATGACAGAAGGTGTACCCAACATTTTATTTCGGGTATCCTATGAAGACGCACTTCTCCGATTTGGGTTTGAGCTTATCAGGTTGAAACTTTTTCACATAAGCATTGCAACCTCAAACTTTACAAAACGACAGCTTAGGTTTCTTGCCAAACCATAGTTCATACGGTGTCGTCTCAACGGATTTAGATGGTGCCCTATTTAACGTGAATGTAGTTGTCTCTAATGCATAACCCCAAAACGCTACTGGTAAATTGGTAAGAGACATCATAGATCGCACCATATCTAACAAAGTACGGTTACGACATTCGAACACACCATTACACTATGGTGTTCCAGGTGGCGTGAGTAGTGAAACTATTTCACATTGTTTTAATTGAAGGCCAAACTCATAACTGTAAGTGCATCTAGTGCCACCCCTAGTTGGTTTTAGAGTATTGACGACAAACCTAGTTGAGGGACTAATGTGTTTGTGAGAATTGCAGGATAACACAGGTAGAAGTCCCTCATTGATTCGGTTTTCCTACGAGAGATGACCCGTAAAAATGTATGAAGACATTGAAGTCAAAGGTGGTATGTGAAGACATTCACATTGAAGACTATGACAAGAGAAGACATCGCATGAATACTATGGAGCGCGAAGACTTAGATCTTTCATAGTTCTTTTTCTGCGTTGTTGAGTCATAGGAACCACCGTACTGTTAAGTGGGGTCCAAGAGAACCAGTCAGAATGACTGAAGTGATGCTTAACCAAAATCCTATGTCTTCGAGTGAAGACTATGAGAGCGAAACTTGTCCAGAGTCGGACAAGTCAGCTTTGCTTGTAGCCCAAGTAAAGTTGACGTGTGTGTTTGATATCTGACCGTTGGAACACGTGTCAGTTCCTTAGTGACCCAAGGTCATTTCGGACAAATCAGGTTGGGTTGCCTAGTGGCTATAAATAGCCCACCCCCTACAACCATAAACGGTTGGCTGCTCAGAATTAGAGTACGGCTTTTGTCATTTGAGAGCAGCCCACCTCGAACCCTTTGAGAGAGAATTCCTTGCGAGGATAAAGCCCTAACCACCCAGAGCCAAAGAGTGTTAGGCATCACTTAAGTCTTCCTGTCTGTGTGATCTGAAGACTTATTACACTTGAGGACTATGAATCCTCCAGCCGGTTAGGCGTCGCGTTCTGAGCATCCAAGAGTCATTGTAGATCGCCGGTGAACGAAGTCTGTGAAGGTTTGGAAGTCTACCTTGAAGACTTACCAGAGTGATTGGGCGAGGTGAGGACTGGGTGTCCTGAGCTGCGTGTTCAGGACTGGGTGTCCGGGACTGTGTGTCCTCAGGTTTAAATACCTAGCCACCCTAACCAGACGTACAACTGTCACAGCAGTTGGAACTGGTCCAACAAATCATTATCTTCAATGAGTCACTGGTTTCATCCTTCCCTTCCCTTTACTTACTGTTGGTCTTTGTGAAGTCATTGTATGATTGCATTATCTTTTGTCTTCACTGAGTGACTGCTTGTTCTGATTGGCTTCACAATATCTTCCTACCTGATCCTTACTGCCTAGCTGCTATTAGTCATTGTGCTTTCACTTCATTGAATACTTGACTATGGTTTGCCTAGTGTAGTCTACCTTCCGCTCCATGGTAATAGGTTTATTTCTATCGTTTGTCTTCGAAACTTCCATGTTTTGAAGAGTTTCATAAAAATCTCCTATTCACCACCCCCTCTAGTCGATCACTAGCACTTTCAATTGGTATCAGAGCAAGGTACTCCCTTGTTCTGTGTGATTCGGTTTAACCACCAGGAGTTTTAGCTATGTCGACTGCAGGGATAATTAAAGTCTCCGTTGCGTGCCCCGTCTTCGATGGAACTGAATATCCCTACTGGAAGAATAAGATGCGCATGCATCTTGAAGCCATTGATGTCGACCTATGGTATGTCGTCAACAATGGCGTTCCCAAGGCTGGTGAAGGTGTCACCGCTGCTGATGTCAAGAAGTTCGTTCAACTGGACTCCACTTCCAAGAACATCATCTGTGGTCATCTGATCAAAGGACAGTATGGCCGTGTGAGTGCTTTGGAAACATCTAAGCTAGTCTGGGACTGGCTCTCCAAGGTCAACGAAGGCGTCTCAACCCAGAGAGATCAGAGAATCAGTGTCCTTCGCAACCTCTTCAACCACTTCAAGAGAAATGACAATGATAATGTCCAGCTCACGTTTGATCGACTCACTGACATCACAAATGAGCTTCAAGCCCTCGGCGCCACTGAGATCACCAAGCATGAAGTCATCAAGACACTCCTGAGATCACTTGACAGATCGTTTGAGACCCTAGCCCTGATGATTCAAGAACTTCCTGACTTCAAGACACTCGATCCGTCTGACATACTTGAGAGGCTCAACACACACGAGTTTTGCTTTCTGAGAAAAGAGATATCTACGGTCCCAACTATGGGCGAACTCGTGCCTTGAAGGCAAAAGCTGTCTCCTCATCTGAAGAAGAATCTGACAGCAGTTCTGATGATCCTGAAGACATTGGAAAGGAGCTTTCTATGCTTGTGAAGAAGTTCCAAAAATTCACCAAGAAGAAAGGCTTCAGAAAGTCTTCACGATCAAGCTCAAGGAATGATGAAGCTTCTGCTCATGACTACAAGAAGAAAACATGCCACGAGTGCAAGAAACCTGGCCACTACATCTCTGAGTGTCCACAGTGGGACATTGAGAACAAGAAGAAAAAGAAGAGCAAGGAGTATGATTCTGATGACAAGAAGAAGAAGAAATACTCAAAGTCTTCTTCCAAGTCCTCCTCAAAGTCTTCATCACACAAGAAGAGCTCATCTGGCAAGGCACGTGCATTTTTTGGCAAGGAAATGGATTCAGAGGAGGAGTCTGCTTCTGAGGAGGCGGAGGTGGAGTCTAAGGAGGAGTCTGATTCTGGTGTTGCGAGTCTGGCTACATCATACGTTGCCAAGTCCATCTTCAACACTGAAGACAATGACTTCATCACCAACACCGATGCAAATGACAAGGACTACTCCGCTCCTACCTACTGCTTCATGGCACGCGGTGCCAAGGTAAACACACGCACTACTCACTATCAAACATCTAGTGACGATGACTCTGATTGTGGTTCCAAACCCAGCTACAAAACTCTTGCTAAAATTGCAACTGAACAACAGAAAGCTATGGAACACATTCAAAAACTGTTAGACAAAAGCGATGATCTTCTAGATGCTGAAATGACTCGATCTCAGTCCTTAATTGAAGACATAAAAAATCTTCACGTTAAGTATGAGGAACTTGAACATCGTCATGAAATGCTCTCAACAAATCATGAAAGGCTTTCCTATGATTATCTTCAAAGGAAGCAAGATCTTGAGAAATTAAGAGCGGCTCATGAAGATCTTCAAAAGGAAAACGAGTCACTTCGCGCCGAACAGATCAGTTCAGCTCAGGAAGGATTTGAACCACCATGTCTTAAATGCATTGAGCGTGATAACGCTACTTCTGTTGCTGAATGTTCTACTGCTGCTACTATTGCAATATCTTCAA
This sequence comes from Triticum aestivum, assembly GCF_018294505.1. Classification (NCBI taxonomy): domain Eukaryota; kingdom Viridiplantae; phylum Streptophyta; class Magnoliopsida; order Poales; family Poaceae; genus Triticum; species Triticum aestivum. The sequence goes on along the minus strand of NC_057803.1, from coordinate 131,047,350 downwards.
CTGTTAATGTGGTAACTAACCCCTCTGTTGAGGACACCACTGCTATTGCTGATGAGAATGCTAGGTTGAAGACACTGCTTGAAACAGGGATGTACAAAAGTCTCAAAGGGCATCAGACACTATGTGATGTCCTCAAAAGGCAGATCCTGAACCGAAACCCTAGGAAAGAGGGTGTTGGGTTCTAAAGGAAAATGAATGCTGATGGCTCTTACTGGAAACATGAGCAGTACCCCAAAACCACATGGGTTGCTGCAAAGGAACCTTAGGCAGATCCATCCACCCTATCTGGCTTCACTTGTGCTAACCCCATTGTTATTGATGAATCCTTTGATGCAAACTATAAATTGTTTAAGAATCAGAATGGTGAAGTGTTTGCCAGGTATATTGGTACTAACTGCAGGAATGGACCAGCTATGAAGAAGATCTGGGTGCCAAAAAGGTGTTTGGATAATCTCCCTGTGAATGTCATCATGACACCACAGGTGAAGAAGACAAACCCCAGACCACAGGCTTCATACGGTCCAAAGGCTTCATACAGAAAGAGGACTCACCTGAGTCACACTAACGCAAATGTTTTGCAGGGAAGCCATACTCAGGCCTATGAATATGAGCGCGGTTCATCAAACCGCCATGTTCATAAGACCAAGAACTATCCTGCTTATTCTTATGAGTACTATTGTCCACCTGCAAGACTTTTTGCTAGGGCTCCAAAGCCAAAGTTCTCAGATGCACTTAGACTCATTGCTTCAAAGCCACCCTTGAAGATGTGGGTGGCTAAGAAAGCTTAACTCTCTTTTGCAGGGAAAGGTCTCCAGCCGAAAACCAAAATCGTCTGACACTATTGCTGGGGACCTTAAACATCTTGTAGGGCGCAAGATCAAATGCCCAAATGGTCTTATTATGTACTTTGTTCTTGAATCGCTTGCAACTTGCCCTATCAGTCCTAATCTTGATCTAAACTTTAATAATCCACTGGTTTGTCAAATGTTTTTGCTTCACAATTCTCTTCGTGAAGCCTATCCCCCTAACTGCACTGTAGGGTACGACACCAGCTGCTTCAGAATGGATTATTGATAGTGGGTGTACAAATCACATGACTGGCAAGCGAAGTCTTCTCATGAACTCAACTTTACGTCCATCTGACAAAAGTCACATCACGTTTGCTGACACTAGTAAAAGCAAGGTATTGGGTCTAGGTAGAGTTGCAATATCAAAGGATCAACACATGGATAAAGTCATGCTTGTTGAATCCCTTGGTTTCAACTTAATGTCTGTCTCAATGCTTTGTGATTTAAACATGATTGTGATGTTTGGAAAATATCGTTGCCTTGTACTAATGGAACCTGACAAGTCTCTAGTGTTTGAAGGGTATCGGAAAGATGATTTGTACGTGGTAGATTTCTCATCAGGACCACAACTTGCAGTATGTCTTCTAGCAAAAGCTTTTGAATGCTGGGTCTAGCATCAGAGGCTAGGGCATGCTGGCATGAGGAACCTCCACACCCTTGCAAGGAAGAAGCATGTCATAGGCATCGAGGGCGTCAAGTTCAAGAAGGATCACTTATGCGGTGCCTGTGAAGCAGGAAAGATGACGAGGGCCAAGCATCCCTCGAAGACAATCATGACAACGACTCAACCCTTCGAACTGCTACACATGGATCTTTTCGGTCCCACTCATTACTCAACTCTTACTACTACTGCTTGTCTCTATGGCTTTGTCATTGTTGATGATTATTCAAGATATACTTGGGTACATATAATCCTTTACAAGACTGAAGTGCAGGATGTCTTCAGACGCTTCGCCAATCGAGCAATGAACAACTTTGGCGCCAAGATAAAGCACATCAGAAGTGACAATGACACTGAATTCAAGAACACTGGCCTAGATACATATCTTGATACCTTAGGCATCACACATGAATTCTCAGCTCCGTACACGCCACAGCACAATGGCGTCGTTGAACGCAAGAACAGAACACTTATTAAGATGGCTCGGACGATGCTTGATGAATACAAGACTCCAAGAAAATTCTGGCCTGAAGCCATTGACACTGCATGCCATATCATCAACCGTGTTTATCTTCACAAGCTTCTGAACAAGACATCCTATGAGCTCCTTACTGGCAAGAAGCCAAATGTCAGTTAATTCAGAGTATTTGGCGCCAGGTGCTGGATCAAGGATCCACATCACACTTCAAAATTTGCACCAAAAGCACATGAGGGTTTTATGCTTGGATATGGAAAGGATTCACACTCCTACAGAGTCTTCAACCTCTTTCATTATAAAGTGGTTGAAATAGTGGATGTGCGGTTTGATGAGACTAATGGCTCACAAAGAGAGTACCTGCCAAATGTGCTAGATGAAGTTCCATCCAGTGAATCAATCAAACTTATGGGAACTGGAGAAATCATACCTTCTGAAGCTCAACCTGAAGAGGAACTGATCATCTCCGCACTTGATCAACCTGAAGACAATGCTCAGCCTAAAGACAATCCCTCTAACAATGACAATAATCAACAAGAGCAAAATCTTCGTCCGGTACATCCTCGTGTTGCAAATGAAGTGCAGTGGGCACTTCGCATTCATCTCAATAACTGAACCCAAGAAAGTTGAAGAAGCCTTCATGGAACCTGAATGGATTCAAGCTATGCAAGAAGAGCTTCAACAGTTTGAGCTGAATAATGTATGGGAACTGGTTAAGCATCCGGATCCTCACAAGCACAATATAATAGGCACCAAATGGATATATTGCAACAAGCAAGATGAGCATGGTCAAGTTGTCAGAAACAAAGCTCGTCTCGTTGCTCAAGGATACACTGAAGTTGAAGGGATTGACTTCAATGAAACATTTGCTCCTGTGGCTAGACTTGAAGCCACACGCATACTGCTGGCCTATGCAAATCATCATAACATACTTCTATATCAAATGGATGTGAAGAGCGTTTTTCTCAATGGCAAGATTGAAGAAGAAGTGTATGTTGCACAACCGCCTGGCTTTGAAGATCCAAAACATCCTGACATGGTGTACAAGCTCAACAAGGCACTGTATGGCCTCAAACAAGCCCCTCGAGCTTGGTATGACACACTCAAAGACTTCCTGAAGAGCAAAGGCTTCAAATCTGGTTCCCTCAACCCCACTCTCTTCATGAAGACATATGATGGTGAACTGTTTGTGTGCCAAATATATGTGGATGACATTATCTTCGATTGCACCAATCAGAAATACAGTGAAGAGTTTGGATATATGATGCAAGAGCAATATCAGATGTCCATGATGGGTGAGCTGAAGTTCTTCCTTGGTCTTCAAATACATCAGCAACGCAACAACATCTTTATATCTCAAGATAAGTACCTCAAAGATTGCCTGAAGAAATTTGGTATGCAAGACTGCAAAGGTTTCACGACGCCAATGCCAGCCAAACATCATCTGGGTCCCGACGACAATGGTAAAGAGTTCGATCAAAAGGTATACTGCTCCATGATTGGTTCTTTACTTTATCTATGTGCATCTAGGCCAGATATTATCCTTAGTGTTTGCATGTGTTCTCGATTCCAAGCGGCACCAAAGGAATTGCATCACTTAGTTGTGAAGCGAATTCTTCGATATTTGGCTTACACCCCAACATTAGGATTATGGTATCCAAAGGGCTCAGAGTTTGATCTGGTTGGATTCTTGGATGCTGATTATGCTGGTGACAAGGTGGATCGCAAGTCTACATCAGGCACATGTCATTTTCTGGGACGATCACTTGTATGTTGGTCTTCAAAGAAGCAGAACTGTGTATTTCTCTCCACTGCTGAATCTGAATGCATTGCTGCTGGATCTTGCTGCGCTCAGCTTCTATGGATGAAGCAAACACTCAAAGACTATGGAATTCATCTGAAGCAAGTGCCACTCTACTGCGACAACGAAAGCGCCATCAAGATTGCCAACAATCCAGTTCAGCACTCGAAGACAAAGAACATTGAAATTCGTCATCACTTTCTCAGAGATCATGTTGTGAAGGAAGATATTGATATCATACACGTCAACACTGAAGAGCAATTGGCAGATATCTTCACCAAACCCTTGGATGAGAAGAGATTTTGCAAGTTACGGTGTGAGCTACATATCCTGGAATCCTCAAATGTCCTGTGATCAGGCACACATCCTAACACTTATGCATATTGATGACTTAGATGTGCAACACACGAAGTAAAGTATATCTTCAATCAATGAAGACATACATTCTAAGTGTAAATACATTAATGTGGAATTTGACTTCGGAGCGCCACGATAATTGTGCGCCATGTCTGGGTCTAATACTTCCTATACGGTGGGTAACGCCACCACCAAATTCTTCTGTTTGAAGTGTTTTGCCCATGGCGTTACATTTGCTATGTCTTCACATTTTGTTTGTCTTCATTCTCAACTTGTCTTCATGACTATCTTCACTATGTTGGTTTGGTTGTCTTTCTCACATATATATACATATACTAGTGTTTTGTCCTCCACAGCAATCACTTATAGCTATGTCTTCTTGTTGAATCTTTTGAACTAAGTGAATGTGATCGGACCCTAACATCTCTATGCTTTCTATCTCAAACTCTATCTCTCCAAATCATATGCATTCTCTTGAAACTGTCGAATGTCTTCTCTGCGTCCTTGTCAGCAGAAGATACAGAGACAAACATTAAGTCCGCTTTCAATGCTAATTCCTTCACCTGAAACCCAGAGAAGTGGGAACGACCACCCGACATTCCAGGCGTGCGTGGGAACATGGAACAACCTCCTATATGTTGCATGATGGCCACGTGTCCTTCAGATGTGAATCGCCAGGGGCACCTGTGTAATAACGATGTGTCGTCCCTGTCCCTATAAATACACGCCTCACCACAATCACTATCCCTTCTTCCACTCTCGCACGAACCCTAGCGTCACCGCTAGCCCTCGACGACGCCGGCGACGAAGCGCTTAGCTGCCGTGACCTCTCCGACGCCGTCTTCACGCCGGCCGCGGACATCGTCTTCTCCGCCGTCGCCATAGGTGTCCTCCGTCGCCAAGTTAGGGCACGGATGATCGAACTACTCGGCCTCCTCTTCCACTCCGTCTAGCAGTTCTTCGTGTGGTAAATAAAACTTCCTTTTTACGGCCCCTTTGATCCTATAGTTTCATCACTTACTACCATAAGAAGTTTCTGTTCACACAAGATGGATCTATCTCATACTGCATCTCATTATATGCCTAGTATGTTCACTTATGCTTCACAAAGTAGTTAGATTCCTCACTTGTACTGATCCGTGGATTCGTACAAATCTGGAACCAACTCCTTATCTATGAGTGAATGTCTTCGCACGATGAGGTCAATGTCTTCTAAACTGATTTATCTTCAAAATCTTCTGAGAATGCATATGACCTCTTCCCCTTCCCTCGCACCTTAATGCTGTCACAGGTACATGTCCGTGGGAGAATCCCTTGGTTCTCATAGTCTGCATTCATTTGCAGAATTCGTATAGTATCATATAAATTCTCCCGAAGCCAGTTCCTGTTTGTCCAGCAAGCGAAAGCCTTTGAAGCCTTTGAACGTGTTGAAGCCATTCAGTTTGAAGTTCATGGCTGCAGAGAAATCAGTAAGGAAGGGTGGCAGACAGCGTCGTGGGGGAACGTCAAGAGATTTGCCTGATCACCTCTCAGAACTTTACAAGATAGATCCTGAAGAGGATTACAATCAGTGCAAGACCCGAATCCAATGGATTCGAAGATATTGGGCAGAACAATGGTTCAAATACCGGTTTGTGACCCAGGAATATGCTGAGAAAAATGCCATCAAGCGACCTTGGGGAGACATCCTATACAAAAATCTTCAACCCAGGTCCAGAGATGAAGCCATTGAACAAGGCTTCTATCCCTGCATGGTCCGTGGACCACAGCCCTTGGATGCACACCCATCGTCATTACTATGGTGTCGTGACGACAATCTGTTCAGGCGCAACTTCCAGTTTGCCAAGAATTCGGGCAGGAAAAACAAGAAGTCATGGGGACTTGACTTCAACCCTGGCCCTTCTACTCCCCGTGCCGATGGCACCCGCGAAGCTGAACCCAATCTTGTTGGGCCCTTCTACAACCTGGAAGGTCTCATCACTCATATCATGGTTCAAGGGACAGCCGTGGATGAGCCTACAGATGATGCTGAATCTGATGAAGCGCCTGCACCGCCGAAGCCAAAGAAACTAAAGAAGCCTAAAGCTTCAATGCCTGCCTCAGCACCAAAAATCTCACGAGCGAAGCCACTGGCTACTGCACCTCCTGAAGACAGTGTGCAGTCTGAAGATTTGTCACGCATCTCCAAGCCCTCAGAGTAAAGATGCCTTTGCAACACACCAGCCAAGAACTGACTGTTGCTGCTATTCTGCGCAACGACGCCATTGATCTATCCAACGATGAAGATCTTGCAGATGACGCTCTTGAGCAACTGATCAAGAGCAAAGAAGAAGAAGCAATCTTCAATGATTTGCCTCTCTTTGACGTGGCAATCATCCACAACTTCATTGATGAGTGGTTTGACACGCCCAACCTCAGCTTTGAAGATCTGCAACTTCCAATTGGCCTCAGTGTCGCCATCCATGGCGCCATTACTTCAGAGCTAGCTCTAGCTCAGCGCATCGTTGAACTGAAGCAAAAGATCGACTTTGAGAAAGCTCAGTTCAAGAAGCATATGGCCAAGCTCAGCGTGCAAGAGGTCAAGAACTTCAAGATCATGCTGCACGAGCTCAAAGAAGCCTTTCTCAAGAAGCGTGAAGAAGCTCAAGGTTCTCGTGAGCGCATGAAGAGCCTGGCTGACAAGTGTGTGCAAGTCTACAATGAGGCTGAGAAGCGCAAGGCCCTTGGGCGTCCTAGCATCAATCCCAGGATGGCTGCAAAGAAGAAGAAGAAGCCCGCTGTGGCCGAACCCGACGCACCAAGGCAGGAAGCACATCCCATTGTCTTCCCAGCCAGCATGACTAGCTCGAAGCCAAAGGCCAGGTCAACCGCTTCAGAACTGAAGAAGACAAGGACTGCTGAGGCTGAAGCCAGAAAGAGGAAACATCCTGAAGCCTATGATGCTGCTCCCTCCAAGAAGAAGCGGAAGACCAAGAAGGATCGGGCTGATCCCACAGAGCCCTTAATTGTTGAACCTATCTCAATGGTTCGCCCTGCATCTACACACCAAGAGCGCCAACTGATTGTCCATGAGTCTGCTTCCACAGAGGCTCATACAGCTGAAGACATTCCAGAAGTTGATCCCACCGCTGCTGAAGACATTGGTCACCATGACAATGTTGAAGATGATGTAGTTCTTCCTCAGATCAAGCACCAATAGGTATCGTCGCCTGTGCTGACGCACATCGAACTCATCAGCATTGGTCATCCTCTGACGCCAATTGCTTAGGATGCATCATGGGCTGATCACCCACAACAACAAGTCACACCACCCTGGCAAGAAGAAGAAGATGACTTTGAGGCCTAGCCAACTCCATCTCCAAAGGCGTCGCCAGCATTACGCAGGCTTCGCAAAGGACCAAGGTCTCAAGTCCCTCTTTCGAGCGTTCCAGAAGGAGAAGTGCCCCACCACTCTATTGCACGTCAAGTGTTTCCAGATGCCACTCCTAATGTGAATGTCTCCGAGTCTGAGGCTAAAGCTGCTGAAGACATTCCGGCTGCATCAGCCGATGACACACAAGAAGAAGAATGTGTCCCTACTCCCCCCATCACTGAAGAAGCTGTTCTCGAGGAGAACGTGTCTGTGCCCGACCCTCCAGCTCATGAAGTGGAGATTGAGAATCTTGAGGCTGCCACCACCAACACAAATGAAGCCAATGACGTTGTCATGGCTGAAGAAAATGTGGAGCCTACACCAACCCATGAGCCAGAAGTCAGTGAAGCCAATGATGCTACTGCTCCTGTTCCTGCGCCTGCTGCCGGTCCTCAGTTTGACTATCATGTTGAGCACAGGCCTCAGGTACAGAAGCCAATGCCAAGGTTGCCCAGGTTTCCAGGTCCTGCATCAGCACCTGGATCCTTTAATGTCAACGGCTTCAAAGCATACAACACCTTCTTCAATAGCTCCAAGAAACCCTACTCAAGGGAAAGAATATCTTCTGATCGGTTCTGGAGCTATCCGCAGCAAAGTTATTACTCATGCATTCTGTACAATCAAGGTCGCATCTTTCCTCATATGCGTCTTGACACCAAAGTAATAACTGGTCTGCCCTGCTTGGAAGAAGCTCTGGATTGCTTCAAAGAGGCTGGATTGTTGCCTTTCGTCACCGACCAAGAGCACTGGAATGAAGAGTTGCTGCTCCAATTTTATGCCACTCTTCACATACGTGGCTACAATAGAGATCCGAAGACTTGGGTCCTTGAGTGGATGACCGAAAATGTTCATCACGAAGCCAAAGCCTTTGATATCATTGAGCTCACTGGTCTGCCCACTCCTGGAGATCCCTATGAACCTGGCTGTCAGCTTCACAGTGAAGCTATGGAGAGCATCTTTTAGAAGCCTGAACCGAACATGAGTCAGATTCTTAGCATGATGAAGCCTTTGCCTCCAGATGCTGCATATCCTAAGGAGTTCTTTGTTGAAGACCTTGAGTATCTGCCACGCACTATCTATCACATTATAAGGCGAACTCTCCAGCCCATCAAAGGACATTCTCCACATGCAAAGCTGGAAGCTGCAATGAAGACTTTGGTATTCTATATTCTTCACGACAAATGCTTGAATGCACAAGACTTCTTCATCCGCCAACTTGCTGCATCAGGATCTAATCTTTTTGGCTTGAAGTTCTATGCTCCATGGATAATGCGGCTGATCAAACTCCACTCAGCTATCTCATATCAACCCTCTGCTTGCAATCATCGGATCTTTCTACCTGACGTGGATATGTCCGTTGAAGCCATATTTCCAGAGCCTGCCAAGGAGCCTCTCAATCTTCAGAATGCTGAGCATCAAAGTTTCTCTCAGAACATTGAAGGAGTTGAAGCAGTCACTCATGTTTATCCTCTAGCTGGTACTACACGTGCACCTCATCATGCCCTCACTGAAGCCACTGAAAGCACTATTGCCCAACGGCCCAAGAAGCAATCTCGTGTTCTCAATGACCGAGAGCTTCTGGTTGCCCTTCATCAGAAACAGGATAGGCATCATGACTGGCTGAAGCGCCAAATGCAAAGCCTCTTGGTGGATGTCAACCGCATTCGCAATCCTGCCACCAAGAATGCCTTTGTTGCCCATGAAACCTGTCGGCGTACATGGAAAGGGCTGACGCTTATGTGTTCTGAAGATGATCTTCAAGAGGATGGCTTCTCTGAACGTTTCAAGTTTGACTCCACACCTCCCCGAAGGACTGTGCTGCGACGAACTCCGTCTCTTGAAGACTCTGAGTTCTCTTCCTCCGCGGCAACTGTGAATGCCAGAGTGATCGAGGACGAATACGATGCTACTTCACTGCACCCTACTTCTGCACGCATCGACACTGCCCCGAGTTCTTCTGCACCACCGAACACCACCGACGACCTTGCTGCTTCACCTACTCCTCATGGGAACGAGTAGATGCTCTATGTCTTCAAACCTTTTTGGTCCTTACTGACAAAAGGGGGAGAAGCATATGAGTTTGATAGTCTTCAAGAAGGTCCATACGGGCGGTTACTTTATGTTTTTCCTAGTGTTTACAAATCTCGTTTTGATACATTTGGTTCTTTGAGTTGTAACACTTAAACTCGATGGTCGTCTGCTACTTATTTGCTATTCTGTGAGGCGATTATAAATTCCGCATGTGCGACGATAAATTCCGCACTTAGATCATTTTGCAGACGTCCATTTTTCATTATGCATGTCATTATCTTCACATACTTTTCATGCATGATGAATTGTCATCATAAGTTGAAGAGGATCTCCACAAGTACAACCTGCCATGTGCATTTGCATTCCAAAAGCAAATCACTTATATGCACATCTTCAGGGGGAGCCCTTGCAACTTATGAAGACAATTCCTTATTCTTTACACTTTCACATATTATATTCCCCATTGAAAACTTCAACTAGTTTGTCATCAATCACCAAAAAGGGGGAGATTGAAAGTGCATCTAGTGCCACCCCTAGTTGGTTTTGGAGTATTGACGACAAACCTAGTTGAGGGACTAATGTGTTTGTGAGAATTGCAGGATAACACAGGTAGAAGTCCCTCATTGATTCGGTTTTCCTACCAGAGATGACCCCTAAAAATGTATGAAGACATTGAAGTCAAAGGTGGTATGTGAAGACATTCACATTGAAGACTATGACAAGAAAAGACATCGCATGAAGACTATGGAGCGCGAAGACTTAGATCTTTCGTAGTTCTTTTTCTTCGTTGTTGAGTCATAGGAACCACCGTACTGTTAAGTGGGGTCCAAGAGAACCAATCAGAATGACTGAAGTGATGCTTAACCAAAATCCTATGTCTTCGAGTGAAGACTATGAGAGCGAATCTTGTCCAGAGTCAGACAAGTCAGCTTTGCTTGTAGCCCAAGTAAAGTTGTCGTGTGTGTTTGAAATCTGACCGTTGGAACACGTGTCAGTTCCTTAGTGACACAGGGTCATTTCGGACAAATCAGGTCGGGTTGCCTAGTGGCTATAAATAGCCCACCCCCTACAACCATAAACGGTTGGCTGCTCAGAATTAGAGTACGACTTTTGTCGTTTGAGAGCAACCCACCTCGAACCCTTTGAGAGAGAATTCCTTGCGAGGATAAAGCCCTAACCACCCAGAGCCAAAGAGTGTTAGGCATCACTTAAGTCTTCCTGTTTGTGTGATCTGAAGACTTATTACACTTGAGGACTGTGAATCCTCTAGCCGGTTAGGCGTCGCGTTCTGAGCATCCAAGAGTCATTGTGGACCGCCGGTGAACGAAGTCTGTGAAGGTTTGGAAGTCTACCTTGAAGACTTACCAGAGTGATTGGGCAAGGTCTGTGTGACCTTAGCTCAAGGGGAATACGGTTAGGACTGGGTGTCCTGAGCTGCGTGCTTAGGACTGGGTGTCCGGGACTATGTGTCCTCAGGTTTAAATACCTAGCCGCCCTAACCAGATGTACAACTATCACAACAGTTGGAACTGGTCCAACAACTCATTGTCTTCAACGAGTCACTGGTTTCATCCTTCCCTTCCCTTTACTTACTGTTGGTCCTTGTGAAGTCATTGTATGATTCCATTATCTTTTGTCTTCACTGAGTGACTGCTTGTTCTAATTGGCTTCACAATATCTTCCTACCTGATCCTTACTGCCTAGCTGCTATTAGTCATTGTGCTTTCACTTCATTGAATACTTGACTATGGTTTGCCTAGTGTAGTCTAGCTTCCGCTGCATGGTAATAGGTTTATTTCTATCGTTTGTCTTCGAAACTTCCATGTTTTGAAGACTTTCATAAAAATCGCCTATTCACCCCCCCTCTAGTAGATCACTAGCAATTTTAGTAACTCAAATATTTTACTTCTCCGATCATATCGTAGAAACTTTTATTTTTGTTACGATGATTCTCCACTTCACTCTGAAATTCTTTGAACTTTTCAAATGTTTCAAACTTGTGTTTCATCAAGTAGATATACTCATATCTGCTCAAATCATCTATGAAGATCAGAAAATAATGATACCTACCGCGAGGCTCAATATTCATCAGACCACATACATCAATATGTATGATTTCCAACAAATCTTTTGCTAGCTCCATTGTTCCGGAGAATGGAGTCTTAGTCATCTTGCCCATGAGGCATGGTTCACAAGCATCAACTGATTCATAATCAAGTGATTCCAAAAGCCCATCAGCATGGATTTTCTTCATGCGCTTTACACCAATATGACCTAAATGGCATTGCCACAAATAAGTTGCACTATCATTATTAACTTTGCATCTTTTGGCTTCAATATTATGAAAATGTGTATCACCACGATCGAGATCCAACAAACCATTTTCATTGGGTGTATGACCATAGAAGGTTTTATTCATGTAAACAGAACAACAATTATTCTCTAACTTACATGAATAACCGTATTGCAATAAACATGATCCAATCATATTCATGCTCAACGCAAACACAAAATAACATTTATTTTAGGTTTAACACTAATCCTGAAAGTATAGGGAGTGTGCGATGATGATCATATCAATCTTGGAACCATTTCCAAGACACATCGTCACTTCAACCTTAACTAGTTTCTGTTCATTCTGCAACTCCCGTTTCGAGTTACTATTCTTGGCAACTGGGCGAGTATCAAATACTAAGGAGTTGTTAGAAACACTAGTAAAGTACACATCAATAACATGTATATCAAATATACCTATGTTCACTTTGCCATCCTTCTTATCCGCCATTTACATGGGGTAGTTCCGCTTCTAGTGACCATTCCCTTTGCAGTAGAAGCACTCTGTTTCAGGCTTAGGTCCAGACTTGGGTTTTTCACTTGAGCAGCAACTTGCTTGCCGTTCTTATTGAAGTTCCTCTTTCTTCCCTTTGTCCCTTTACTTGAAACTAGTGGTTTTGTTTACCATCAACACTTGATGCTTTTATTGATTTCTATCTTCGTCGATTTCAGCATCACGAAGAGCTTGGGAATCGTTTCCGTTATCCCTTGCATATTATAGTTCATCACGAAGTTCTACTAACTTAGTGATGGTGACTAGAGAATTCTGTCAATCACTATTTTATCTGGAAGATTAACTCCCACTTGATTCAAGCGATTGTAGTACCCCAGACAATCTGAGCACATGCTCACTGCTTGAGCTATTCTCCTCCATCTTTTAGCTATAGAACTTGTTGGGGACTTCATATCTCTCAACTCGGGTATTTGCTTGAAATATTAACTTCAAATGCTGGAACATCTCATATGGTCCATGACGTTCAAAACGTCTTTGAAATCCTGATTCTAAGCCGTTTAAGCATGGTGCACTAAACTATCAAGTAGTCACCATATTGAGCTAGCCAAACGTTCATAACATCTGCATCTGCTCTTGCAATAGGTTTGTCACCTAGCGGTGCATCAAGGACATAATTCTTCTGTGCAGCAATGAGGATAATCCTCAGATCACGGATCCAATCGCATCATTGCTACTAACATTTTTCAACTTAGTTTTCTCTAGGAACATATAAAAATTAAATAGGGAGCAGCATCATGAGCTATTGATCTACAACATAGATATACTAATACTACCAGGACTAAGTTCATGATAAATTAAAGTTCAATTTATCATATTACTTAAGAACTCCCACTTTGATAGACATCCCTCTAATCCTTTAAGTGATCACGCGATCCATATCAACTAAACTATGTCCGATCATCACGTGAGATGGAGTAGTTTCAATGGTGAACATCACTATGTTGATCATATCTACTATATGATTCACGCTCGACCTTTCGGTCTCAGTGTTCCGAGGCTATATCTGCTATATGCTAGGCTCGTCAAGTTTAACCTGAGTATTCCGCGTGTGCAACTGTTTTGCACCCATTGTATTTGAACGTAGAGCCTATCACACCCGATCATCACGTGGTGTCTCAGCACGAAGAACTTTCGCAACGGTGCATACTCAGGGAGAACACTTGTACCTTGATAATTAGTGAGAGATCATCTTATAAACCTATCGTCGAACTAAGCAAAATAAGATGCATAAAATATAAACATCACATGCAGTCAAAATATGTCACATGATATGGCCATCATCATCTTGTGCCTTTGATCTCCATCTCCAAAGCATCGTCATGGTTTCCATCGTCACCGGCATGACACCATGATCTCCATCATATTGATCTATATCAATGTGTCGTCACATGGTCGTCTTGCCAACTATTGCTCTTGCAACTATTGCTATTGCATAGCGATAAAGTAAAGCAACTATTTGGCACTTGCATCTTATGCAATAAAGAGACAACCATAAGGCTTGTGCCAGTTGCCGATAACTTCAACAAAACATGATCATCTTATACAACAACTTATATCTCATCGCGTCTTGACCATATCACATCAGAACATGCCCTGCAAAAACAAGTTAGACATCCTCTACTTTGTTGTTGCAAGTTTTACGTGCCTCCTACGGGCTGAGCAAGAACCGTTCTTACCTACGCATCGAAAACCACAATGATAGTTTGTCAAGTTAGTGATGTTTTAACCTTCTCAAGGACCGGGCGTAGCCACACTCGGTTCAACCAAAGTTGGAGAAACTGACACCCGCTAGTCACCTGTGTGCACAGCACGGCGGTAAAACTAGTCTCGTGTAATCGTACGCGTAATGTCGGTCAGGGCCGCTTCATCCAACAATACCGCCGAACCAAAGTGTGACATGCTGGTAAGCAGTATGACTTATCTCGCGCACAACTCACTTGTGTTCTAATCGTGCATATGACATCTACGCATAAAACCTGGCTCGGATGCCACTGTTGGGGAACGCAGTAATTTCAAAAATTTCCTACGCACACGCAAGATCATGGTGATGCATAGCAACGAGAGGGGAGAGTGTTGTCTACGTACCCTCGTAGACCGGAAGCGGAAGCATTATAACAACGCAGTTGATGTAGCCGTACGTCCTCATGGCCCGACCGATCAAGCACCGAAACTACGACACCTCCGAGTTCTAGCACACGTTCAGCTCGATGACGATCCCTGGACTCCGATCTAACAGAATGTCGGGGAAGAGTTCCGTCAGCACGACGGCATGGTGACGATCTTGATGTTCTACCGTCGCAGGGTTTCGCCTAAGCACCGCTACAATATTATTGAGGATTATGGTGGAGGGGGGCACCGCACATGGCTAAGAGATCAATGATCAATTGTTGTGTCTATGGGGTGCACCCTGGCCACTTATATAAAGGAGTGGAGGAGGGGAGAGCCGGCCCTCTCTATGGCACGCCCTAGGAGAGTCCTACTCCCACCGGGAGTAGGATTCACCCTTTCCTAGTAGAACTAGGATCCCTTCCAAGTAGTAGGAGTAGGAGAGAAGGAAAGGGAAGGGAAAAGGAGAAGGAAGGAAGGGGGCGCCCCCCCTCCCTAGTCCAATTCTGACCAGCCCATGGGGAGGGGTGCGGCACCCTTTGAGGCCTTTCTCTCCTTTCCCGTATGGCCTATTAAGGCCCAATACGAATTCCCGTAACTCCCCGGTACTCCCGAAAATACCCGAATCACTCGGAACCTTTCCGATGTCCGAATATAGTCGTCCAATATATCGATCTTTACGTCTCGACCATTTCGAGACTCCTCGTCATGTCCACGATCTCATCCGGGACTCCGAACTCCTTCAATACATCAAAACAAATAAATTCATAATATAATTGTCATCAAACTTTAAGCGTGCGGACCCTATGGGTTCGAGAACTATGTAGAAATGACCAAGACACGTCTCCGGTCAATAACCAATAGCAGAACCTGGATGCTCATATTGGTTCCCACATATTCTATGAAGATCTTTATCGGTCAGACCGCATAACAACATACGTTGTTCCCTTTGTCATCGGTATGTTACTTGCCCGAGATTCGATCGTTGGTATCTCAATACCTAGTTCAATCTCGTTACCGGCAAGTCTCTTTACTCATTCTCTAATACATCATCCCACAACTAACTCATTAGTTGCAATGCTTGCAAGGCTTAAGTGATGTGCATTACCGAGAGGGCCCAGAGATACCTCTCCGACAATCGGAGTGACAAATCCTAATCTTGAAATATGCCAACCCAACAAGTACCTTCGGAGACACCTGTAGAGCACCTTTATAATCACCCAGTTACGTTGTGACGTTTGGTAGCACACAAAGTGTTCCTCCGGTAAATGGGAGTTGCATAATCTCATAGTCATAGGAACATGTATAAGTCATGAAGAAAGCAATAGCAACAAACTAAACGATCAAGTGCTATGCTAACGGAATGGGTCAAGTCAATCACATCATTGTCCTAATGATGTGATCCCGTTAATCAAATGACAACTCATGTCTATGGTTAGGAAACATAACCATCTTTGATCAGCGAGCTAGTCAAGTAGAGGCATACTAGTGACACTCTGTTTGTCTATGTATTCACACATGTATTATGTTTCCGGTTAATACAATTCTAGCATGAATAATAAACATTCATCATGATATAAGGAAATAAATAATAACTTTATTATTGCCTCTAGGGCATATTTCCTTCAGTTTTCCTCTCCCCCACTTCACCCTTGCCATTTTATTCGCCCTCTCTCTCTCTGTCCTCCCTCTCTTTGTCTATTCGCTTATTTTTGCCAGTTTCTTGTTTGCTTGTGTGTTGGATAGCTTGCTTGTCACGATGGCTCAAGATAACACTAAATTGTGTGACTTTACCAATACCAACAACAATGATTTCCTTAGCACTCTGATTGCTCCTCTTACCGATACTGAATCTTCTGAAATCAATGCTGCTTTGTTGAATCTTGTCATGAAAGATCAATTCACCGACCTTCCTAGTGAAGATGTCGCTACCCATATGAATAGCTTCATTGATTTATGTGATATGGAAAAGAAGAAAGATGAGGATAATGATATTGTTAAATTGAAGCTATTTCCTTTTTCGCTTAGAAATCGTGCTAAAGCTGGGTTTTCGTCTTTTCCTAAAAATAGTATTGATTCTTGGAATAAGTGCAAAGATGCTTTTATCTCTAAGTATGTTCCTCCCGCTAAGATTATCTCTCTTAGAAACGATATTATGAATTTTAAGCAACTTGATCACGAACATGTTTTACAAGCTTGGGAGAGGATGAAATTAATGATACGTAATTGCCCTACACATGGTTTGAATTTGTGGATGATTATACAAAAAATTTATGCCGGACTGAATTTTGCTTCTAGAAATCTTTTAGATTCGGCAGCGGGAGGCACTTTTATGGAAATCACTTTAGGAGAAGCTACTAAACTCCTAGATAATATTATGGTTAACTATTCTCAATGGCACACTGAAAGATCTACTAATAAAAAAGTGCATGCGATAGAAGAATTAATGTTTTGAGTGGAAAGATGGATGAACTTGTGAAATTGTTTGCTAATAAAAGTGTTTCTTCTGATCCAAATGATATGCCTTTGTATACTTTGATTGAGAATAAAAATGAATCTATGGATGTGAATTTTGTTGGTAGGAATAATTTTGGTAGCAACGCGTACAGAGGAAACTTTAATCCTAGGCCGTATCCTAGTAATTCCTCTTATAATTATGGTTGTTCCTATAACAATTCTTATGGAAATTATAAAAAGATGCCCTCTGATTTTGAAACTAATATTAAAGAATTTATTACTTCGCAAAAGAATTTCAATGCTTTGATTGAAGAAAATTGCTTAAGATTGATGAGTTGGCTAGGAACGTTGATAGAATTTCTCTTGATGTTGATTCTTTGAAACTTAGATCTATTCCACCTAAGCATGATATCAATGAGTCTCTCAAAGCCATGAGAATTTCCATTGATGAGTGCAAAGAAAGAACCGCTAGGATGTTTGCTAAGAAAGATTGTTTTATAAAAGCGTGTTCTTCTAGTTTCCATGATAATAAAGATGAAGATCTAAAAGTTATTGATGTGTCCCCTATTAAATATTTGTTTTGTAATATGAACCTTGATAATGATGGGACTAAATATGATCCACCTTTACCTAGACGGCGTTCCAAGAATTCGGAGTCTTTAGATCTTGATGCAAAAATTGATAAATGTGGGATTGAAGAAGTCAAAACTTTAAATATTAATGAACCCACTATTTTGGATTTCAAGGAATTTAATTATGATAATTTCTCTATGATAGTTGCAATCTGTGCTAAATTCTCCTGATGCTTATAGTCAAAATAAAGCTTTCACTAAACATATCATTGATGCTTTGATGCAATCTTATGAAGAAAAACTTGAGTTGGAAGTTTCTATCCCTAGAAAACTTTATGATGAGTGGGAACCTACTATTAAAATAAAAATTAAAGATCATGAATGCTATGCTTTGTGTGATTTGGGTGCTAGTGTTTCCATGATCACTATGCGTTGTTACTTAGGGAGCGTTTGGATCCTTAGCAAGAACAGCTAAAATATATTAGGCGTTTGTAATTGGTGCATAGCCGGGCAAGGTTAGGCGTTTGTAATTGTTAAAATATGTTAGATTTTGTGGGCCGTCTAGCTTGGGTGGGCTAGAAAAACCTTGCTAGCTTGGGAGAGCCAGATCGGCTCGCCTCCGACGGCAAACTTCACGTAGTAGTAACATAGACTAGTAACATATGCATGTTGTACTAGTCCAAGTTACTCACCACTATGACCAACCTAAGCAATGTAACAAAACGCTCCTTACTCTGCCTTGTTATCTCCCCCGGAAACCCAATGCATGGAGCGCAACTACGCGTTGATCAGTCAAGAAATCGAAGTTGGTTTGCATGCGAGTTAATACATGGCCCTGCATGGTAGCTAAAACAGCATCTCTGAGTTGTTTGGATTAATTGTTGCGTTTAGAGACAGAAATCAGGGTTTTGATTAGAGGAATGACCGGTCAAGTTTCTCCTTCTCCTCCAATCTGCTTGCACCTTGGTCCCGCTGCACCTTCTAATGTGACTTATTACACCTAGACTGTGGGAGTCGTACGAGATACGGTGGCCCACTAACTTAGGTCGAATACAACTGCCCAAAATTGTGTGGATGTTATAATAAGGATTCACTTCAAATAGTACGTGAGCGAACAGAGGCATCAATTGGACAATGTTCCCGAGCAGTAGCGAGATGTATGAGGTATGATACACCACTGGCGCTTTTAATTTTTCTTATTAATTTGTTTTTTCACCCTCTGACTAGTGGGACCCAACGTACTACGTGGAGAGAGGTAAGGTGACTAAGGCTGCATTATTTCTGCACCACTGTGGATAGTCTTACCACCAAAGCCACATGACACAGTTATGATTTAAATCCCAATGACTCCTACACACACAAAAAACATGGCATGCTGGTCACACGAATACAAGAATGTATAAAAGGTTATTTTCCTCTCGTTGAACATAACGGGAGGGTTGTGTAGCTGGTTAGCCTGTTCGCTCATCAAACTTGAGCTCTCGGGTTCGATAACTACACTTGAGCATAATTCGTGCCAGGAGGATTCTTTGACTGGTCAAAATGGATGGATACGGATCTATACGATCTCGTAGTGACCGTATAATCACCTCATCACATATATGTTGCAGCCTCGGCGCTTATTTTCTAGGGTTTGCACTCTTCACACTCTCTCAAGTATATATATACACGTTGGAGCCTCAGCGCTTGTAGTTGCTCTCTTCACACTCTCTCACCCTCTCCAGATCTAAACAAGTCTTTGTTGGCCTCTCTCTCTCCCCTCACTACTGGTCAAAGAGCCGGCAGGATCCGTCCGCCGGGAAGGGAAGGAGGTTTAATGCTGTTGCCGCTGGCGAGGGAGGAGGGAATCCAATACCGGCGCAGTTGTTCACTTTCACCCAGCGGCGGCACAGGAGGACCTCCGACCCCTTCTTCTTCTCCGCCGTACATAGTATTGGTCGAACAGCCTCCGGTCGCCCACTGAACCGCACCCCAAGAACCTTAAGGTATAATTTGCTTATTCCACATGCATTGCTCTAGCTGCATGTGGGGTTTTTCCGCAACTGCACTCGAATCTAGGTGTTGGATCAAACAAGAAAGTAGTGGGGAAAGTTGTATACCATGAATCTAGGACGTGGTTCAAAGAGGAAAGGAATGGGAGAAAGTAGTGGGAAAAGTTGTATATCATGAATCTAGGACGTGGTTCAAAAAGTAAAGGAAGGGGGAAAGTTGTATCGCATGAATCTAAGATGTGGTTCAAAGAGGACAGGAATGGGGGAAAGTAGTGGGGAAAGTTGTATAGCATAAATCTAGGACGTGGTTCACAGAGGAAAGGAAGTGGGGAAAGTACTAGTACAGACTGGCTATCCAGCACCTTTGTTGGTCGAAAAGGGAAAACAATGACAAAGCAGTACATACATCTGTAACGAACTGATCTTTTGTGTTGGGGGAAAAGGCTATGAGTTTGAGCAGGACTAGATTTGCTGCGCTCACATAGGGAAAGGTGTCTAAAGATAACAAAACTGGGAGCAACACAAATATGCTCCTTGGTTATTTGCTGTTTGTTGCAATAGACTGTGCATCACCCCAGTACATCGGTAGATGCACATGGTGCTGGTGCATCCACTGTCCCGTGCAACTCTTAAGCTATTGTTAATCTAAGGCCCTGTTTGGTTAAAAACTCCCTAGTCCCTACCTTCTTGGTTCTAGGGACTAAACATGGACTAGAGGTTATTAAATAACATGCTAAAAGACCATGTTACCCCTAGTAATGAACTAATAGAGACAAGGTGCGATCCATGGCAGGGGCAACTGTTGGAAAAAGTCCCAAAAAGACACTCCCTCGGGGTCTTCTTTCTTTAGTCCCCAATACCCACTTTTAGTCCCTAAATGTCCCTCCTGTTTGGTTTAGATGGGACTGACACGGAGTTTTTTTAGTCCCTCCACCAAAATGTCCCTGTAAACAAGCACCCTCTAATAATGCCGCTGGAAAATTGATGCAATGCCACAGTTAAAAGCAAATTACATGTTTAACGAATTTTATTGTTAATATAATCTCTCTATTAATATTAATCAATGCCACCGTTTTATAAATGCTACTGTCTTGCATTCTTTCCCATTTAGGTAAGGTAGATGCTTCTTTTTGTTGGCTTCTGTGTCATCCACCGTTATTGACCACTAGTTGTTTCCTTTGCACCTCTGTGTAAACAGGGTTATCTACTTCACCTCATTGCCATTATGACCTTTTGTTGCAATGCACAAAACACTTTTGTTTTAAGAGTGTTTTGTGGAGTTCAACCAAAATGTCACACCGACAACATTGGTTTATTGCTTGATCTTAGTGGAATTACACAAGAGGAGATCTTACTTCCTATTCGTGTTGGCAAATTTGGTTCAGATCTTCTTCTTGTGAGTTGTTTGAATTATGCGTCATCAGAGGTCAGTACTAGCCTTCTTTCACATGATTCTGCACTGTGCTTTCATATGTTGTGTTACTTGTACGGTAATGTTGCTTGATTTTAGTGAACTGCACAAATGGAGACAAGACTTCCAATCTGTATGTGCACCGCAATATCCCATTGAGGTAAGATAAGGATATTTCACAACTGTTGGCCTGTATTTTGCCACTTTCATTAGAAAATTAATTTCATTGTTTAGTGCTGTACTTTTGTAACCTAATTGACATGCCAAATCTTACATTGAAGGCGAAGCTTGTCTGTTATTGAACGAAGTGATGAAGGGGAAGAACAAGTGGAAGAAAAACAAAAATCAACACCTGGTGCTGTAATGAAGCACCGGAACTGTGATGACACAAGTAATGATATAATTTTCCATCTTAATTTATTGCTATGGCTAGAACGATCAATTGTTTTGCCACTGATTTGATGCCACTCTTAATGTAATACTTAATTATCTCTACTTTTGCAAATAGGGATCATATTTGAAGATACCATATATTTTAGTGGAACTGCACAAGATGTTGGAAACATTAATCTAATCAAGGAGTATATAGCAAGCATGGCCACCACAGTAGATAGCAACAGATGGTTCCGGAGAAGTGCTTCATTTGTATGCTCTACACAATAAGCCTCCTGACAAAGGTTGGTACTCGCCCACTGATTTCATCCATATGATTGACCTTTGTCATCTCTATTAGTGTTGTGCTACTGTTTAGATACTGTCATCAAAAAGTGGTATTGTCCAAGTGCTTCATCTGTGCTATTTTAAATATTTCCTTTCCTTTTTTCGAGCAAACAGGGATGCTAGCATTTAGTTATCCTCTTGTCTTTGCACAACAGGATCATCCTCCTCTGAAGAAGAATATGGAGTACGCGAAGTAACTAGTTCCGATTATGCCAGGATGAAGAAGCCCTGTCTATCTTCTCATCAGAAGGAGCAGTTGAAGGATGGTTACATTACACCCCAGAAGACCAAACTAACTTCAGCTCGAAAGGACTGAAAAATGTCCATTTTCTTGATGTGATGCGCGAGTACAATGTTGTTCTAGGATTCTTTCCGGTGAGTTCCATTTTTCGAAAAGTGTGCTCTACATGTACCTTGTTGGTGCCTATTTAAACTATCAATTCATAGTACAGTTTGCTTTATAGTAATCACTTTTTTTGTATTTGTGCAAATAGGGTGTTCAGCTTGATTTCAATGGGAACTTCACAAAATGTTCATGAATACAACGAATCATTCATTTCCACCATAAGAAAGGAGGTGCCGATAAGTTCAAGGTGTTGCAACATATAAGGGAGAAATGGTACAAGCTACGCTCGTATTTGGTTGATTTTGGTGGAACTGCACAAAAAGAACAGCTCGTTTATTTAGCACGAGGTGCCATGTCAATGTCCGAACTGATGGCAAACCCTGCCCATTCCACAATCGTAGGCATTTGATATTTTGGAATGGGAAAACCTTGTCAAATTTTGCTCATTGATTTTAGCAAGAAGACATGTGTTTGATATTTTCAAATGGGACGCCCTTTGCTATCAGCAGCGTCGATCCATTTTTTCTTTATTCTTTAGTTGTGAAGTAAATATTGGCTCTGACATGTGAATCGCTGAGATGCATAATCATCGATTGTTTTGAATGTTCTCTATGAATTGTCAGGCCCGTGTGTTTGATTGCAATGTACAGGAACGCTAAAAAGCTGCTCAAACTATTTGTACTCCTTCTGTTCCTTTTTACTTCGCACATTGTGAAAGTGCATACTTTTTTCTATAAGATTGGTCAAACTAGAGATACTTTGACTACAGACAAAACTTGTATGCAGACTAGAAAGGACCGGAGGGAGTACATCTGAAACTGCTGCAAACGAGGTGATCACCCTAGGAATAATGCTAGTACGTATTGTTTTGCATGTTCATCCAATTCCAGGGATACAAGAATTCGAACTAATTGAAATAAATTCATTCATACATGGTCGGATTTCATATAAACATGCCGGATTTCATTACATTTCATACATTCTACAACTAAAAAGGGGTGCGCTGGAGGTATAATTAATTAACCGACGCTACCCACCAGTGTCCTACTGAGCTGAACAGAAGCTTCAGTGACTTAACTGTAGGTGTAGTTGCATAACTGACATGTGGCCCAGATGTCTGTTGGGCCCACGTGTAAGTCAGCCAATTGCACCAGCAGTTAAGTAGAAGCAGTGTCCTTCGCCAACATAGCTCTCCGACTCCACGTCGCCGCCAAGAAGCCAACCGGCCGTTAGTGGTCAACCCACCTAGCTTGGCTTCAACCGAGGGTATAAGCGGTGGCCTTACATGGACCCGAGCGGAGGCGACCTACCGTGCTCTACTCTTCCTCATTTTCTGCATGGTGCGGCCTCGCTGGTAGCGGGGCGGGGCCTCGGCGGAGCCGGCGATGTCCTCTGTCTCGTTGCCGGTGGGTGGCGCCTCGGTGGAGTGGGGGAAATCCTCCGCCTCGTTGCCGGCAGGGTGGGGCCTCAGCGGAGCCAGCGGTGTCCTCTGCCTCCTTGTTGGCGTCGCGAGGCCTTGGCGGAGCAGGGCCTCGTCGACGCCAGCGAAGCGGGGACTCGTCGGAGCCGGCATTGTCCTCTGCCTCGTCCTCGGCCTCACCAAACAGCGCCTCGCCCGCTTCATCGCCCTCTTTGTAGGTGGCCGCAGCCTCCGCCACCCCCATGCAGTACCGCCAGCGCTCGAGGCGGCCCTCACGAGCGGAGCGGTACGAGTCGAGCAGCGCCTCTTGCTCTGCCCACTCCGCGATCTGCTCCTCCACCTACAGGTGCTCCTGGAGGAGATGGTGGTTGTAGGCAGCGTCGGCCTGCACCTCCCGGAACTGCTCCTCATGCTTTTGCCTCACTGTGTCCATATATTGGGCACGGGCCTCACCAATGGTCATGGTGCAATGCACTGGCAAGGAGGGGGTTGGCGCCGGATCGTCGACTACCATGTTCTCCATTGGGACGTCGTCGTCCTCCGGCTGCCTGCCGGCCAGCCAGTCGGCAGCAATGGCTTCCATCTCCTTGTGGTCCGTTGTTCGCCCGTCCCGAAAAGCACTGGAGCGTGAGGAAGCCATGTTGGGCAGTAGTGGTGTGGACAGGAGAATAGGAACGGATGTAGATGACTACGGCTATGGCCGGCGCAACAGATTATATAGCAATGGTGGGCGGCGGAGGGACAGATGTGTGGCGCCAGAGTAGCCACCTCGGCAACCGCGTATCATTAATGCGAGCAGCAGAAGGACGGTCGGACGACACTTGTGTCGTTTGAAGGCGGAGGAATCGCATGCACCGGGAAGCGGGACGAGCGGCACTGACCGTTTTGGGCAGAAAGGGCGCATGGGCGAGGGAGGCGGTCTGGGTGGGCCAGGGCAGTCAGACTCGTTCTTGGAAGCGAGTCGGTCTAGTAGCCGGACATGCTGGCTCACCGGCTACCTCGTCGAGCTGAGCGACAACAATCAGACGATGGACGTAACTTCCGACTAGGAGCTGGCGCCACTGTCCAAGCCGGTTCATGTCGTGTTCACCATAGAGCAGGGGCGGCCGCACTTTGACGCCCTAATGGCGGAAGAGCTACCAGCGCAGGAGGACCTATGCTGCAACCTCCGTCTCCTCAACGAGCACCGGTGAACAAGCGAACTACAATGCCATCGCGGACGTGTGGCCCTATGATCCTGGGTTCCCGAATGAGCAGCGGGCGTTGTATCAGACCATCCGTAGGGCCCGCGAGGCCCTCTGCGTCGTCCTTCAAGTTGTTGCACTCGCTGTGGCACCGCCGTCTCGCGTTGTCAACATGGTCAATGGACATGAGGATGAGGAGATGACTTTACTTGGAGAGGATGACAGTGGGGACCCACCAGGGCCATAGCCACACGTATGCAAGTGCCTCCTTATTAGTATATAAAACAATATTTTTTTGCTACCTCCTGGTTTCCTGACATTAGGGTCCCACACCATTGTCAACCTATGTAGTCAATAAATGAGAGAATTGAACAAGAAGCGGCCGACAGCTGGGACCAAGCAGCTCGAGCAGTATTTGTGTATTTGAGGTGTGAGCACTGCAGAGTTTTTCTTGAGCGATGTTTAGCCCAGATATTAATTTCTCTCCTCTGAATAACAACGAAACCATCGCTGCAGCTATTAACTGGGCGGGTTGTGGCCCGTCTCGCCCAGGCTAGATATCTAGCCGAGATATTAATTTTTTTTCAAGCTGAAAATGGCTAGCCTGGCTATACTTTTTTAGGAAAGCCCACGCAAGGTCGAGTTGTTATTCTCCGCCCCGCTGGGCTGCAAATCTTTCCTAGGAGGGATGCATTAGGCTTAACAAGAAAATGGGCTTTTAGAAATAATAAACGGGATGTAATTATAAAGACTGGGCAGTAACTATAAAAATGCACCAAACGCGTAATTACTTTATAAAATATTATTTTTGGATATTGAATTTTTTTAATTTCACTAATTCTTGCGAGCGCAATGTTTCGTTCGATTTTTATGTAATATAAATTTATATTGAAATTATATTTAATCTGACTAGAAATTTCGGGATAAAAATATTTCGGATCCCATCAAAATGTGGGAAATTTTATTGAATTCTGTTTTGAACGGTTGGTTGAAATGGGTTGTACTTTTAACAAACTGTAAATGGGTTGTACTAAATTCCATTAGAGTTCAAAAATTGGCTGCACATTCTCATAAATCTCAAATGGGCTATAAGTTCTCTGCCACACAATTGTGGCCTTACTAAGTTGACGCGTGTTGGGGAACGTAGCAGAAATTCAAAATTTTCCTACGCGTCACCAAGATCTATCTATGGAGAAACCAGCTACGAGTAGAAGGAGAGTGCATCTACATACCCTTGTAGATCGCTAAGCGGAAACGTTCAAGTGAACCGGGTTGATGGAGTCGTACTCGTCGTGATTAAGATCACCGATGATCCTAGTGCCGAACGGACGGCACCTCCGCGTTCAACACACGTACAGCTCGATGATGTCTCCCACGCCTTGATCCAGCAAGGAGAGAGGGAGAGGTTGAGGAAGACTCCATCCAGCAGCAGCACAACGGCGTGGTGGTGATGGAGGAGCGTGGCAATCCTGCAGGGCTTCGCCAAGCACCTACGGGAGAGGAGGAGGTGTCACGGGAGGGAGGGAGGCGCTAAGGGCTCAGGTATGGATGCCCTCCCTCCCCTCCACTATATATAGGGGCAAGGGAGAGGGGGGAGGCGCAGCCTTGCCCCTTACTCCAAGAAAGGGGTGCGGCCAAGAGGGGGGGGAGGAGTCCATCCTCCCCAAGGCACCTCGGAGGTGCCTTCCCCCTTGAGGACTCTTCCCTCTAGGGTTCCCTAGGCGCATGGGCCTCTTGGGGCTGGTGCCCTTGGCCCATGTAGGCCAAGGCGCACCCCCTACAGCCCATGTGGCCCCCCGGGGCAGGTGGCCCCACCCGGTGGGCCCCCGGGACCCTTCCGGTGGTCCCGGTACAATACCGATGACCCCGAAACTTGTCCCGATGGCCGAAACAGGACTTCCTATATATAAATCTTTACCTCCGGACCATTCCGGAACTCCTCGTGACGTCCGGGATCTCATCTGGGACTCCGAACAACATTCGGTAACCACATACAAGCTTCCTTTATAACCCTAGCGTCATCGAACCTTAAGTGTGTAGACCCTACGGGTTCGGGAGACATGCAGACATGACCGAGACGTTCTCCGATCAATAACCAACAGCGGGATCTGGATACCCATGTTGGCTCCCACATGTTCCACGATGATCTCATCGGATGAACCACGATGTCAAGGACTCAATCGATCCCGTATACAATTCCCTTTGTCTAGCGGTATTTTACTTGCCCGAGATTCGATCGTCGGTATACCGATACCTTGTTCAATCTCGTTACCGGCAAGTCACTTTACTCGTTCCGTAACACATCATCCCGTGATCAACTCCTTGGTCACATTGCGCATATGATGATGTCCTACCGAGTGGGCCCAGAGATACCTCTCCGTTTACACGGAGTGACAAATCCCAGTCTCGATCCGCATAAAACAATAGATACTTTCGGAGATACCTGTAGTGCACCTTTATAGTCACCCAGTTACGTTGTGACGTTTGATACACCCAAAGCACTCCTACGGTATCCAGGAGTTACACGCTCTCATGGTCAAAGGAAGAGATACTTGACATTGGCAAAGCTCTAGCAAACGAACGATCTTTGTGCTATGCTTAGGATTGGGTCTTGTCCATCACATCATTCTCCTAATGATGTGATCCCATTATCAACGACATCCAATGTCCATAGCCAGGAAACCATGACTATCTGTTGATCATAACGAGCTAGTCAACTAGAGGCTCACTAGGGACATATTGTGGTCTATGTATTCACACGTGTATTACGATTTCCGGATAATACAGTTATAGCATGAATAAAAGACAATTATCATGAACAAGGAAATATAATAATAATACTTTTATTATTGCCTCTAGGGCATATTTCCAACAGTATCCCACTTGCACTAGAGTCAATAATCTAGTTCACATCGCCATGTGATTAACACTCACAGGTCACATCGCCATGTGACTAATACCCAAGAGTTTACTAGAGTCAGTAGTCTAGTTCACATCACTATGTGATTAACACTCAATGAGTTTTATGTTTGATCATGTTGCTTGTGAGAGAGGTTTTAGTCAACGGGTCTGAACCTTTCAGATCTGTGTGTGCTTTACAAATCTCTATGTCATCTCCTAGATGCAGCTACCACGCTCTATTTGGACCTATTCCAAATAACTGTTCTACTTGGAGCTATTCTAAATTATTGCTCCATTATATGTATCCGGTCTCTCTACTCAGAGCTATCCGGATAGGTGTCAAGCTTGCATCGACATAACCCTTTACGACGAACTCTTTTACCACCTCCATAATCGAGAAAAAATTCCTTAGTCCACTAGTTACTAAGGATAACTTTGACCGCTGTCCTGTGAGCCATTCTTGGATCACTCTTGTACCCCTTGACTGACTCATGGCAAGGCACACTTCAGGTGCGGTACACAGCATAGCATACTGAAGAGCCTACGTCTTAAGCATAGGGGACGACCTTCGTCCTTTCTCTCTATTCTGCCGTGGTCGAGCTTTAAGTCTTAACTTCGTACCTTACAATTCAGGCAAGAACTTCTTCTTTGACTGATTCATCTTGAATACCTTCAAGATCATGTCAAGGTATGTGCTCATTTGAAAGTACCATTAAGCGTTTTGATCTATCCTTATAGATCTTGATGCTCAATGTTCAAGTAGCTTAATCCAGGCTTTCCATTGAAAAACACTTTCAAAATAACCCTATATGCTTTCCAGAAATTCTACGTCATTTCTGATCAACAATATGTCAACAACATATACTCATCAGAAATTCTATAGTGCTCCCACTCACTTCTTTGGAAATACAAGTTTCTCATAAATTTTGTATAAATCCAAAATCTTTGATCATCTCATCAAAGCGTATATTCCAACTCCGAGATGCTTACTCCAGTCCTTAGAAGGATCGCTGGAGCTACCATACCTTTTAGCATCCTTAGGATCGACAAAACTTTTCTGATTGTATTGCATACAACCTTTCCTTACGAAAACTAGTAAGGAAACTTGTCTTGACATCCATCTGCCAGATTTCATAAATGCAGCTAATGCTAACATGATTCCGACGGACTTTAAGCATCGCTACGAGTGAGAAAATCTCATCGTAGTCAACTCCTTGAACTTGTCGGAAAACACTTCGCCACAAGTCGAGCTTCATAGATGGTGACATTACCATCCACGTCCGTCTTCTTCTTAAAAGATCCATTTATCTCAATGGATTGCCGATCATCGGGCAAGTCTATCAAAGTCCATGCTTTGTTCTGATATATGGATACTATCTCGGATTTCATGGCTTCTAACCATTTGTCGAAATTCGGGCCCACCATCGCTTCTCCATAGCTCGTAGGTTCATTGTTGTCTAGCAACATGACCTTCAAGACAGGATCACCTTACCACTCCGAAGTAGTACGTGTCCTTGTCGTCCTACGAGGTTCGGTAGTGACTTGATCCGAAGCTTCATGATCACTATCATAAGCTTCCACTTCAATTGGTGTAGGTGCCACAGGAAAAACTTCCCGTGCCCTGCCACACACTAGTTGAAGAGACGGTTCAATAACCTCATCAAGTCTCCACCATCCTCCCACTCAATTCTTTCGAGAGAAACTTTTCCTCGAGAAAGGACCTGATTCTCGAAACAATCCCTTATTGCTTTCGGATCTGAGACAGGAGGTATACCCAACTGTTTTGGGTGTCCTATGAATATGCATTTTATCCGCTTTGGGTTCGAGCTTATCAATCCTGAAACTTTTCCACATAAGCGTCGCAGCCCCAAACTTTCAAGAAACGACAACTTAGGTTTCTCTAAACCATAATTCATACGGTGTCATCTCAACGGAATTATGTGGTGCCCTATTTAAAGTGAATGTGGTTGTCTCTAATGCCTAACCCATGAACGATAGTGGTAATTCGATAAGAGACATCATGGTACGCACCATATCCAATAGGGTGCAACTATGATGTTCGAACACACCATCACACTATGGTGTTCCAGGCGGTATTAATTGTGAAACAATTTCCACAATGTCTTAATTGTGTGCCAAAACTCGTAACTTAGATATTCATCTCTATGATCATATCATAGACATTTTATCCTCTTGTCACAATGATCTTCTACTTCACTCTGAAATTATTTGAACCATTCAATAATTCAGACTTGTGTTTTATCAAGTAAATATTCTCAACATCTACTCGAATCATCTGTGAAGTAAGAACATAACGATATTCACTGCATGCCTCAGCACTCATTGGACTGCACACATCAAAATGTGTTACTTCCAACAAGTTGCTATCTTGTTCCATCTTACTGAAAACGAGGCTTTTCAGTCATCTTGCCCATGTGGTATGATTTGCATATCTGAAGTGATTCAAAATCAAGTGAGTCCAAACGATCCATCTGCATGGAGTTTCTTCATGCGTATACACCAATAGACATGGTTCGCATGTCTCAAACTTTTCTAAATGAGTGAGTCCAAAGATCCATCAACATGGAGCTTCTTCATGCGTTTTGTACCATTATGACTTACATGGCAGTGCCACAAGTAAGTGGTACTATCATTACTATCTTATATCTTTTGGCATGAAAATGTGTATCACTACGATCGAGATTCAATAAACCATTCAGGTTTAATACTAATCTTGATGGTAGAGGGAGCGTGCGATGTTTGATCACATCAAACTTGGAAACACTTCCAACACGTATCGTCATCTCACGTTTAGCTAGTCTCCGTTTATTCCGTAGCTTTTATTTCGAGTTACTAACACTTAGCAACCGAACCGGTATCTAATACCCTGGTGCTACTAGGAGTACTAGTAAAGTACACATCAATACAATGTATATCCAATATACTTTTATCGACCTTGCCAGCCTTCTTATCTACCAAGTATCTAGGGTAATTCTGCTCCAGCGGCTATTCCCCTTATCACAGAAGCATTTAGTCTCGGGTTTGGGTTCAACCTCGGGTTTCTTCACTGGTGCAGCAGCTGATTTGCCGTTTCATGAAGTATCCCTTCTTGCCCTTGCCCTTCTTGAAACTAGTGGTTTCACCAACCATCAACAATTGATGCTCCTTCTTGATTTCTACTTTCACGGTGTAAAACATCGCGAATACCTCAAGGATCATCATATCTATCCCTGATATGTTATAGTTCATCACGAAGCTCTAGCAGCTTGGTGGCAATGACTTTGGAGAAACATCACTATCTCATTTGGAAGATCAACTCCCACTCGATTCAAGTGATTGTTGCACTCAGACAATCTGAGCACAAGCTCAAGGATTGAGCTTTTCTCCCTTAGTTTGTAGGCTAAGAAAATTGTCGGAGGTCTTATACCTCTTGACTTGGGCACGAGCCTGAAATCCCAATTTCAGCCCTCGAAACATCTCATATGTTCCGCGACATTTCGAAAACGTCTTTGGTGCCTCTACTTAAACCATTTAACTGAACTATCACGTAGTTATCAAAATGTGTGTGTTCGATGTTCGAAACATCCACAAACGATGTTTGGGGTTCAGCACACTGAGCAGTGCATTAAGGACATAAGCTTTCTACTGTTCGCATAATTGCTACTATCAACTTTCAACTATATTTTCTCTAGGAACATATCTAAAACAGTAGAACTAAAGCGCGAGCTACGACATAATTTGCAAAAGGTCTTTTGACTATGTTCAGGATAATTAAGTTCATCTTATGAACTCCCACTTAGATAGACATCCCTCTGGTCATCTAAGTGATCACATGATCCGAGTCAACTAGGCCGTGTCCGATCATCACGTGAGACGGACTAGTCATCATCGGTGAACATCTTCATGTTGATCGTATCTACTATACGACTCATGCTCGACCTTTCGGTCTCCGTGTTCCGAGGCCATGTCTGTACATGCTAGGCTCGTCAAGTTAACCCTAAGTGTTTTCGCTGTGTAAAACTGTCTTACACCCGTTGTATGTGAACGTAAGAATCCATCACACCCGATCATCACGTGGTGCTTAGAAGCGACGAACTG
The DNA here is from genome assembly GCF_018294505.1 of Triticum aestivum. Classification (NCBI taxonomy): domain Eukaryota; kingdom Viridiplantae; phylum Streptophyta; class Magnoliopsida; order Poales; family Poaceae; genus Triticum; species Triticum aestivum. Next base: position 131,015,711 of record NC_057803.1, on the reverse strand, counting down.
TAGCAACGGTGCACAGTTAGGGGAGAACACTTCTTGAAATTTTGTAAGGGATCATCTTATTTACTACCGTCGTCCTAAGTAAACAAGATGCATAATCATAATAAACATCACATGCAATTATATAGTTGTGACATGATATGGCCAATATCATATAGCTCCATTGATCTCCATCTTCGGGGCTCCATGATCATCTTGTCACCGGCATGACACCATGATCTCCATCATCATGATCTCCATCATCGTGTCTTTATGAAGTTATCACGCCAACGACTACTTCTACTTCTATGACTAACGCGTTTAGCAATAAAGTAAAGTAGTTTACATGGCATTCTTCAATGACACGCAGGTCATACAATAAATAAAGACAACTCCTATGGCTCCTGCCGGTTGTCATACTCATCGACATGCAAGTTGTGAATCCTATTACAAGAACATGATAAATCTCATACATCACATATTATTCACCACATTCTTGTTGGCCATATCACATCACAAAGCATACCCTGCAAAAACAAGTTAGACGTCCTCTAATTGTTGTTTGCATGTTTTACGTGGCTGCTATGGGTTTCTAGAAAGAACGTTTCTTACCTATGCAAAACCACAACGTGATATGCCAATTGCTATTTACCCTTCATAAGGACCCTTTTCATCGAATCCGTTCCGACTAAAGTGGGAGAGACTGGCACCCGCTAGCCACCTTATGCACCAAGTGCATGTCAATCGGTGGAACCTGTCTCACGTAATAGTACGTGTAAGGTCGGTCCGGGCCGCTTCATCCCACAATACCATCGAAACAAGATTGGACTAGTAACGGTAAGCATATTGAACAAAATCAACGCCCACAACTACTTTGTGTTCTACTCGTGCAAAGAATCTACGCAATAGACCTAGCTCATGATGCCACTGTTGGGGAACGTAGCAGAAATTCAAAATTTTCCTACGTAACACCAAGATCTATCTATGGAGAGACCAGCAACGAGTAGAAAGGGAGTGCATCTACATACCCTTGTAGATCGCTAAGCGGAAGCGTTCAAGTGAACGGGGTTGATGGAGTCGTACTCGTCGTGATTCAGATCACCGGTGATCCTAGTGCCGAACGGACGGCACCTCCACGTTCAACACACGTACAGCTCGATGATGTCTCCCACGCCTTGATCCATCAAGGAGAGAGGGAGAGGTTGAGGAAGACTCCATCCAGCAGCAGCACAACGGCGTGGTGGTGATGGAGGAGCGTGGCAATCCTGCAGGGCTTCGCCAAGCACCTTCGGGAGAGGAGGAGGTGTCACGGGAGGGAGGGAGGCGCCAAGGGCTCAGGTATGGATGCCCTCCCTCCCCTCCACTATATATAGGGGCAAGGGAGAGGGGGGAGGCGCAGCCTTGCCCCTTACTCCAAGAAAGGGGTGCGGCCAAGAGGGGGGGAGGAGTCCATCCTCCCCAAGGCACCTCGGAGGTGCCTTCCCCCTTGAGGACTCTTCCCTCTAGGGTTCCCTAGGCGCATGGGCCTCTTGGGGCTGGTGCCCTTGGCCCATGTAGGCCAAGGAGCACCCCCTACAGCCCATGTGGCCCCCCGGGGCAGGTGGCCTCACCCGGTGGGCCCCCGGGACCCTTCCGGTGGTCCCGGTACAATACCGATGACCCCGAAACTTGTCCCGATGGCCGAAACAGGACTTCCTATATATAAATCTTTACCTCCGGACCATTCCGGAACTCCTGGTGACGTCCGGGATCTCATCCAGGACTCCGAACAACATTCGGTAACCACATACAAGCTTCCTTTATAACCCTAGCGTCATCGAACCTTAAGTGTGTAGACCCTACGGGTTCGGGAGACATGCAGACATGACCGAGACGTTCTCCGGTCAATAACCAACAGCGGGATCTGGATACCCATGTTGGCTCCCACATGTTCCACGATGATCTCATCGGATGAACCACGATGTCAAGGACTCAATCGATCCCGTATACAATTCCCTTTGTCTAGCGGTATTTTACTTGCCCGAGATTCGATCATCGGTATACCGATACCTTGTTCAATCTCGTTACCGGCAAGTCACTTTACTCGTTCCGTAACACATCATCCCGTGATCAACTCCTTGGTCACATTGCGCATATGATGATGTCCTACCGAGTGGGCCCAGAGATACCTCTCCGTTTACACGGAGTGACAAATCCCAGTCTCGATCCGCATAAAACAATAGATACTTTCGGAGATACCTGTAGTGCACCTTTATAGTCACCCAGTTACGTTGTGACGTTTGATACACCCAAAGCACTCCTACGGTATCCAGGAGTTACATGCTCTCATGGTCAAAGGAAGAGATACTTGACATTGGCAAAGCTCTAGCAAACGAACTACACGATCTTTGTGCTATGCTTAGGATTGGGTCTTGTCCATCACATCATTCTCCTAATGATGTGATCCCGTTATCAACGACATCCAATGTCCATAGCCAGGAAACCATGACTATCTGTTGATCAAAACGAGCTAGTCAACTAGAGGCTCACTAGGGACATATTGTGGTCTATGTATTCACACGTGTATTACGATTTCCGGATAATACAGTTATAGCATGAATAAAAGACAATTATCATGAACAAGGAAATATAATAATAATACTTTTATTATTGCCTCTAGGGCATATTTCCAACAACGCGTCCCCTCAAAAAAAGAGTTGACGCGTATGCAAGGCTTTGTCAACTTATAGTCAACACACGCTTCTAGCAGCAGTGGTCGTTGGATGTCCATCCAGCAGATGCAGTGCTTCTTCTTCAATCTCAGATATTCTAGCTTCACCCGCCCAAAAAATGATTCCTCCCCCTGACATCTGGGGCGCACCGTTTTGGAAGGTGACCTGTGGGCCTACTAAGTTGATGCGTACCAAGGGCTTTGTCAACTTAGTCAATATAAACGATTCTAGCTGCACTGACCTTACGATGTCCATACAACGGCCGTCGTGCTTCTTCATCCTCTGGTCTTCTTGCTCCAGCCGCCCAAAGCAGCGCCGGTCGTGCCGCCTGCTCCTGCCTCCCATGGCCGACTGTGCTGCCACGCAGGCCTCACCGCCCTCTACTACTCCCATCATTGGCCAGGGCATCCCTCCACTCACCCACACCCCCTGTTATTCTGCGGCGACGGCAGTCTCACACCGCAGCAGAACCAGTGAACCCTCGTACTCCTCTCCGTGTGGGCATCCACTACCGCGTCTTCCCTGGCCCCACGTCGTCCCCTTCCTAGGCCTCGCCGTCGTCCACCGCCCTGGTGCTCTCGGCGCGTCGTGGTCAACGTGGTCAAGGAACGACTTCCACCGAAAGAGTACTGTACATGGAGAAGCTGACAGCTGGGTCCATGGCAGCCGCAAGGAAGTTCCTCCTTATTACGCGGAAAATAATTATTCCTCCACCTGACAGCGGGGACCCACCGAACGGGCCACCATATCTGGTGAAAAAACATTTCCCCCCTGACTGCTGGGACCCACCGGACGGGCCAACGTATTTCGCAAAAAAAACATTCCCCCCGCTGTCAGCTCGGACCCACCGGAGGTGCCTCCTTATTACGCACACAAAAATGAATACTCCCCCTGCTAGTTGGGACCCACCTTGGTGGGAGGCTGACTTCTGGGCCTACTAAGTTGACGGGGATGGAGTGCTTTGTCAACTTAGTCAATATGAAGGACCCTAGCTCCAGTGACCGTACGGTGTCCATCCAACGGCCATAGTGCTTCTTCAACCTCTGGTCTTGTTGCTCCAGCCACCCAAAGCAGCGCCGGTCGTGCCGCATGCTCCTGCCTCCTGTGGCCGGCTGTGCTGCCCCCGAGGCCTCACCACCCCCTACTATTCCCACCGCTGGCCAGACCATCCCTCTACTCACCCACACCCCCTGTTATTCCGCGGCGACAACAGCCTCACACCGCAGCGAACCAGTGAGCCCTCGTACTCCTCTACGCGTGGGCATCCACTGCCGCGTCTTCCCCGGCTCCGCGTCGTCCATTCCTAGGCCTCGCCATCGTCCACCGCCCTGGTGCTCTCAGTGCGTCATGGTCAACGTGGTCAAGGAATGACTTCCATCGGACATGGACTGTACGTGGAGAGGCTGACAGCTGGGTCCACGACCGCAGCAAGGAAGTGCCTCCTTATTACACGCAAAATAATTATTCCTCCACCTGACAATGGGGACCAACCGGATGGGCCACCATATTTCGCAAAAAAGAACATTTCCCCCTGACTGTTGGGACCCACCAGCTACATCTTCGCATGCAAGGAAGTGTGTCCGGGCAAAAAAAAGAAAACGATTCGCCCCCTGACTGCTGGGACCCACTAGCTACATCTTTGCATGCAAGGAAGTGCCTAACAGTCGGGACCCACCTGGTCGAAGCGTACGTAGCGTTGTCATTCTGGTCGTGAACGTGTACGTACATACTGGTCGATGTAGAGGCGCGCATGTGTCGTAGTAGAGGCGCGCACGTAGCATGTACACGTACGTACATCGGCCAGTGTGCAAGAAAGAAAATATGGCCATGTACGTATATACGGGCAAGGTCTCGAATGCCTACTCGTGCATACGTACAGCCAGGGCTCGTGTACATGGCTGGGTCAGAATGGAGAAACAGTGTCGTCGTCGTTTTCATGGGGAGCCAACCGGATGGATCGGAACGGATTGCATCGTCGTGTTCATCAGGAGGGATTGGACGGAACAGTCGATGGAAACGAGGCCTGGCATACCGCAGAACTGAGGAAACGGCCTTGTGTTCGACTGGCCATATTCGAAACGGGGTCCTGTTCATCGGGAGGGGTCTGGCGTACCGCAAAACGGAGGAAATGGACCTCCTACGGTCGAAACGGGGGTCCTGTTGATCGGGAGGGGTGTGGCGTACCACAAAATGGAGGAAACAGACTTGTGTTGGAGTGCTACGGTCAAAACGGGGGTCCTGTTCATCGGGAGGGGTGTGGCGTACCGCAAAACGGGACTCCACGGGATACTATTCATCTCCACCGTCGACCCCCTCCAGCCTCCATGGGCTACTGTTCATCCACCGTCGACCTCTTGCAGCCTCCACCTGCGACTGTTCATCCACTAGCTCATGTTCATCTAGCCTCCACCGCGCGCTACTCCACCGGCTACTGTTCAACAAGCCCTCTCCACGGGCCCCTATTCAACCACCCCTCCACGGGCTACTGTTCATCCAGCCCTCCACCGTCTACTGTTTATCCTACCCTCCACGGGGTGGTCATGTTCATCCTGCCCTCCACGGGGTCCTAATCTTCCAGCCCCAACCGGCTTGATCGATCGGGGTCCTGTTCATCCAGACGCAACACCACGGGGTCCATTTCATCCACCCCCATCAGGAACTGTTCATCCAAACCCCCCAGCACGCTCACATTTCATCCAGAGGCAGCATCGATCGGCTTTAGTTAGCAGCAGTAGCGAAGGAATCGCTCGATCGGGTTCAGTTAACAGCCATCGATCAGTCGCTCGGGTTCAGTAACGCGTAGACTGCAGTGCAGTCTCTCGGGTTCAGTTAGAGCCCAACGCCTTGCTCGGGTTCAGTTAGAGCCCAACGCCTCACTCGGGTTCAGTTAGAGCCCAACGCCTTGCTCGGGTTTAGATAGAGCCCAACGCCTCGCACCCACGCGCGTGCGTGTACGAGAGAAACGCGCATCGCTCGGCCCCGACCACCCACCGTAACCAGGAACACCCTGATATTTTCCTCGCCCTCATTTCTACCACGGTTTTTTCCGTCATGGACGGCCCAAAGAATGTCATGCAGCTGCATCTCCGGCCTGCCCAGGACGAAAAGCCCATTTTCTGTCATGATTTTTTGTCATAGAAGTAGGACCCCACCACATCTATGATGATACCGGGTTTTGTCACAATTATCATCATAGAAGTGTCATAAGTATGACAAAAAAATCGTTCGGCCCAAAATGTCACGGATGTGTCTTTTTTGTAGTGATGGTATCCGGAATATGCGTCAAGAAAACATAGTGTGTCGTGTCCCGCGGTGGTGTCAATGATTTGATCGATGCATGGGAGGGGGAAGGGATCCTTCGGGCATGCCTTCTTGAGGTCTTTGAAATCGACGCACAGGCGCCATGATTTGTCCTTCTTTTGTACCATCACCAAATTTGCTAGCCAGTCCGGATGTTTTATTTCTCTAATGAATCCAGCCTCGATTAACTTGGCTAGCTCCTCCCCCATAGCTTGGCGTTTTGGTTCAGAAAAGTGCCGCAGTGTTTGCTTGACCGGCTTGTGTCCCTTCAATACATTGAGGTAGTGTTCGGCCAACTCGCGTGGGATTCCTGGCATAACGGAAGGGTGCCAGGCGAATATATCCCAATTCTTGCGCAGGAACTCCCGTAGAGCGGCGTCAACCGTTGAGTCTAGTTGTGCTCCGATGGATGCTATTTTTTGGGGTCCGTTGGATGGACTTGGAATTTGACTATTTCTTCTGCCGGTTTGAATGAGGTGGATTTGGGTCGTTTGTCTAGGACCATATCATCTTTGTCCACTTTGGATCGCAGCGTGGTTAACTCTTTGGCTGCGAGGGCTTCAGATAATGCCTCAAGGGCCAGGGATGCGGTTTTATTCTCGGCGCGGAGTGCTATGTCCTGATCACTAACTAGAGTGATTATACCATTGGGCCCAGGCATCTTAAGCTTCATGTACCCATAATGGGGTATTGCTTGAAAGCACGTAAATGCATCTCGCCCTAAGAGGGCGTGATATCCGCTGTTGAAGGGGGCCACCTGGAAAGTTATCTCTTGGGACAGATAGTTCTCCGGCAGGCCGAATACCACGTCGAGCATGATTTTTGCCACACACACACCATGCCTCTCAACTAGGAATGATTCCTCAAAAGGTCGTGCTGCTTTGCTCGATGCGGCTCCTGTCTATCTCCATTTTTCGTATTGTATCCTCATAGATGAGGTTCAGTCCGCTGCCTCCATCCATGAGAACCTTGGTGAGCCAAAAGCCATCCACAATTGGCCTGAGGACCAAGGCGGCTGGTGTTCGGACTGTCCTATGTTTTGGTTCGTCGCCGGCGTTAAAGGTTATCGCTGTGTCGTTCCAAGGGTTTATTGTTGCGATCTGGCAGACTTCGGCGAGTTCACGGAGTGCTGTTTTGCGCCTATTGTTTGAAGTGAATGTCTCAAAGACTATCAGGACTCTGGGTTTGTCGTCTTCTAGAGGGTGTTGCTCTGGGGTGTCTTTGATGAGGATGTCCTTGCCATTTTTGGCTACCTACCGGAGTATCCAACATGCTCTAAGGTTGTGGGTTGGTATGGTATCTGGTGTGGTGTGTATTTTGCATGGGCCATCAAGCCATCCCTCCAGAACGGTTCCGCACCGCGTAATGGGTTTGCACTTTTTGGCTATTGGTCTGGGCACGTTACCGGGGTGCGTCCTTTTTGCCTGGACCAGTGGTCGAGTTGGGACCGATAGCCCCTAGACTGTCTGATCTCTCCAGGCGCTCTCCATTGTGCTATACTTTTGTACAATAGTTGCCAAGTCAGCGAAGTGTAGTATGAGGCGGCGATTAATGGCATTGAGGAGTCCTTCGTTCGTGCAATTGTTGCGGAATACTGATATTGCGTCCTCGTCACGGCAATCTTTGACCTTGTCCTTGACAAGGAGGAATCTGGCCCAAAAGTGGTGGACCGTTTCCTAGGGCTGCTATTGGATGCTCGTGAGAGAGCTTATGCCTGGGTGGGTGGGTGGAGTTGGATCTGAACCCTGACCCGATTGATGATCCAGAGTCTGAGGTTTTTCCGGACTGAACAGTCTGGGCTCCGGAGTATCTTCTGATTTTTGAAGCCCGCCGTTCGACTCTAAGTTCGGAGGATGAGGCGTGTCTTTCTGCCGGTAGGTGTCCGGCTTCTCGGGGTCGGAGATCCGAACATAATTCGTCCTCAATATAGAGGAAGGGTTATCTTGCCCCTCGACTACCACTATCTGGTGGGTGATCGGTGGAGAATTAATCTCTCTCTGGTCGGGTTTAAGCCCAATCCGATCCTAGTCTATAGCGACTCCCAAGGCGGTGATGCGATCTAAGAGTTCGTTCAAAGAAAACAACTCCGTTGGATCTATCCATTTGGCATATCCAAAGTCAACGCAGATACGTTTTTCGATGACTCGGGAGGTCATCCTCATCGGCTCAGAAGCCGAGCGGGCGATCATTGTAAAACCGCCCAGCCGGAGGGTTTGGCCCGAGGCCAGAGCTCCTCCTGAGGTGATATTTTCCTTGACGATAAGTCGAGCCATCAACCTCTGCGACGACGACACAGTGGAACTCTCAATGAAAGCACCAATGTCGGTGTCGAAACCGGTGGATCTTGGGTAGGGGGTCCCGAATTGTGCGTCTAAGGTTGATGGTAACAGGAGACAGGGGACACAAAGTTTTACCCAGGTTCGGGCCCTCTTGATGGAGGTAATACCCTACGTCCTGCTTGATTGATATTGATGAATATGAGTATTAAAAGAGTTGATCTACCACGAGATCGTAATGGCTAAACCCTAGAAGTCTAGACTGTATGACTAAGGTGTTGAGTCTATCCTTTCCGGACTACACCCTCCGGTTTATATAGACACCGGGAGGATCTAGGGTTACATAGAGTCGGTTACATAAGATGGAATCTTCATTGTTGTTCGCCAAGATTGCCTTCCACGCCAAGGAGAGTCTTATCTAGACACGGGTACAGTCTTCGGTCTTCATATCTTCACAGCCCATCAGTCCGGCCCATAGATAACAGGCCGGACACCCGAGGACCCCTTAGTCCAGGACACCCTCAAGGGTCTATAGGCCCATCCGAGGATTATGGGCCAACTAGGTTGGTACCCCCTAGTCCGAGACACCATCACTAGCAAACTATGTTCTCAGTCATTGAAGAAATGCAATTCATCATATTTCTAGGAAGGGTCTAGGTAAGAGCTTTGGATTTAGCAAGTTCCACATAATCAACTATCATATAGTTTTCTATGATTGCTAACACTGAAGGCATATGTTTGGAACAAATGTTTCAGTCAGACACATAGGACGATGGGGGTTTATTGTTTCGCCTCCCAACTTATTTACCTCAAGGATAATGCCAACAATAATAACTCATGATTACCTACATCCGGCCGCATATCTATGCCTGGATCTTTCCCTACCACATGATGCTTGCCAAGTGGAGGATAATTAAGAATGGTATAGGGATGAACATTATTGACTCTTGGATAATAAAAAATGAAAATTAAAAAAGATAGGCCCTCTGCAGAGCGAAGCAAAGGTTGTCATGCACTTTTTTCATTTGGATGTACTAGCTCTTAATGCAAAGGAACGCCACTTTAGATTACCCCTTTTGATAGCAACCTTTATTGTGCAGTATGTCGTTTTTATTTCTTTACCAAGATCGTACAAAGCTTATTTTCCCTTTCAACAAAAGATCATACATATTTAGGAGCAATTTTTATTGTTTTTTGTACCGATTACAACTTACTTGAAAGATCTTATTCAATTCATATGTAGATATGATGGTCTCTCATGGCAATAAACTGGGTTTCAGTGTTTTTGGTGTTGGGGAACGTAGCATGCAATTTCAAAAAAATTCCTATGATCATGCAAGATCTATCTAGGAGATGCATAGCAACGAGAGTGGTGATACGTCTCCAACGTATCTATAATTTTTGCTTGCCCCATGCTATATTATCTACTGTTTTGGACTATATTGGGCTTTATTTTCCACTTTTACATTATTTTTGGGACTAACCTATTAACCGGAGGCCTAGCCCAGAATTGTTGTTTTTTTGCCTATTTCAGTGTTTCGAAGAAACGGAATATCAAACGGAGTCCAAACGGAATGAAACCTTCGGGAACGTGATTTTCTCACCGAACGTGATCCAGGAGACTTGGACCCTATGCCAAGGCATCGGAGAGGCGGTCACGAGGGTGGGGGGCGCCCCCCCTAGGGCGTGCCCCCCTGCCTCGTGGGCCCCTCAGATCTCCACCGACGTACTCCTTCCTCCTATATATACCTACGTACCCCCAAACGATCAGAACAGGAGCCAAGACCAAATTCCACCGCCGCAACTTTCTGTATCCAAGAGATCCCATCTTGGGGCATGTTCCGGAGCTCCGCCGGAGAGGGCCGTCATCACGGAGGGCTTCTACATCACCATAGCCTCTCCGATGAAGCATGAGTAGTTTACCTCAGACCTTCGGGTCCATAGTTAGTAGCTAGATGGCTTATTCTATCTTTCTGGATCTCAATACAAATTTCTCCCCCCCTCTTGTGGAGATTTATTCGATGTAATCTTCTTTTTGCGGTGTGTTTGTTGAGATCGGTGAATTGTGGGTTTATGATCAAGTCTATCTATGAATAATATTTGAATCTTCTCTGAATTCTTTTATGTATGATGGGTTATCTTTGCAAGTCTCTTTGAATTATCCGTTTGGTTTGGCCAACTAGATTGGTAGTTCTTGCCATGGGAGAAGTGCTTAGCTTTGGGCTCGATCTTGCGGTGTCCTTTCCCAGTGTCAGAACGGGCAGCAAGGCACGTATTGTATCGTTTCCATCGAGGATAACAAGATGGGGTCTATTTCATATTGCATGAATTTATCTCTCTACATCATATCATCTTGCTTAAGGTGTTACTCTATTTTTAACTTAATACTCTAGATGCATGCTGGATAGCGGTTGATGAGTGGAGTAATAGTTGTAGATGCAGAATCGTTTCAGTCTACTTGTCATGGACGTGATGCCTATATACATGATCATGCCTAGATATTCTCATAACTATGCTCAATTCAGTCATTTGCTCAACAGTAATTTGTTCACCCACCGTAGAATACTTATGGTCTTGGGAGAAGCCACTAGTGAAACATATGGCCCCTGGGTCTATTCTCATCATATCAATCTCCATCACTTTAATCTTGCTTTGCTTTTTTACTTTGCTTTTACATTTCACTTTGCATCTCTATACAAAAAATACCAAAAATATTATATCTATCAGATCTCTCTCTCGTAAGTGACCGTGAAGGGATTGACAACCCCTAACCGCGTTGGTTGCGAGTAGCTATCGTTTGGTGGAGGTACGAGGGACTTAAGCGCGGCCTCCTACTGGATTGATACCTTGGTTCTCAAATACTAAGGGAAATACTTACGCTACTCTGCTGCATCATCCCTTCCCCTTCGGGGAAAACCAACGCAAGCTCAAGACGTAGCAAGAAGGATTTCTGGCGCCGTTGCCGGGGAGTCTACGCAAAAAGTCAACATACCAAGTACCCATCACAATCCCTATATCTTGCATTACATTATTTTTCATTTGCCTCTCGTTTTCCTCTCCCCCACTTCACCCTTGCCATTTTATTCGCCCCCCTCTCTTTCTATCCTCCCTCTCCTTTCTCGCTTGCCTTTTTGTTTGCTCGTGTGTTAGATTGCTTGTTTGTCGCGATGGCTCAAGATACTACCAAATTGTGTGACTTCACCAATACCAATAATAATGATTTCCTTAGCACTCCGATTGCTCCTCTTGTCAATAATGAATCTTGTGAAATCAATACTGCTTTGTTGAATCTTGTTGTGAAACATCAATTCGCCGGCCTTCCTAGTGAAGATGCCGCTTCTCATCTGAATAGCTTCGTTGATTTATGTGATATGCAAGAGAAGAAAGATGTCGATAATGATGTTGTTAAATTAAAGCTATTTCCTTTTTCGCTTAGAGATCATGCTAAAACTTGGTTTTTGTCTTTGCCTAAGAATAGTATTGATTCTTGGAACAAGTGCAAAGATGCTTTTATCTCTAAATATTTCCCTCCCACTAAGATCATCTCTCTTAGAAACGATATTATGAATTTTCAGCAGCTTGATCATGAACATGTTGCACAAGCTTGGGAGAGAATGAAATTAATGATGCGTAATTTCCCTACTCATGGTTTGAATTTGTGGATGATTATACAAAAAATTTATGCCAGATTGAATTTTTCTTCTAGAAATCTTTTAGATTCGGCCGCAGGAGGGACTTTTATGGAAATCACTTTAGGAGATGCTACTAAACTCCTAGATGATATTATGGTTAATTTTTCTCAATGGCATACTGAAAGATCTTCTAATAAGAAAGTGCATGCGATAGAAGAAATCAATGTGTTGAGTGGAAAGATGGATGAACTTATGAAATTATTTGCTACTAAGAGTATTTCTTCTGATCCTAATGATATGCCTTTGTCTACATCGATTGAGAATAACAATGAATCTACGGATGTGAATTTTGTTGGTAGGAATAATTTTGGTAACAACGCTTATAGAGGGAATTTTAATCCTAGGCCATATCCTAGTAATCCCTCTAATAATTATGGAAATTCCTACAATAACTCTTATGGAAATTATAATAAGATGCCCTCTGAATTTGAGTATAGTGTTAAAGAGTTTATGAATTCACAAAAGAATTTTAATGCTTTGCTTGAAGAGAAATTGCTTAAAGTTGATGATTTGGCTAGGAACGTTGATATAATTTCTCTTGAGGTTGATTCTTTAAAGCTTAGATCCATTCCTCCGAAGCACGATATCAATGAGTCTCTCAAAGCCATGAGAATTTCCATTGATGAGTGCAAGGAAATAACCGCTAGGATTTGTGCTTCCAAAGATGCCTTTATTAAAGCGTGTTCTTCCAATTCCTAGGCAAATCAAGATGAAGATCTAAAAGTTATTAATGTGTCTCCTATTAAATATTTGTTTTGCAATATGAATCTTGATGAAAGTGAATATGATCTTCCTTTACCTAGAAGGCGTTCTAAAAATTCGAAGTATTTAGATCTTTATGATGAAATTGATGAACGTGGGATTGCACTACTAGGGAAAACCCTAGCAGTAGCGCTGGTTTTGTGCTCACTAGTAGCGCGGGTAGGCGCGCTACTAATAAGGCGCTACAGCTATTGCTTAGCAGTAACGCGTGCCGCACGCGCTACTGCTAGGACAAATAGCTGCTAGTATTGTTTTCTTTCCATCGCTACTAGTATTGTTTTTTTATTTTTTATTTTTAGTGTATTTATGTGCCATCGTACAAATATTGGTACAATACTAGTTATGAGGTTTACATCATTATGTTCATAACAGTGTGTCAAATGAAGGTGGATTAGATTCAAGTGGAGGCAATATGTGGTGCATGTCAAAAGTATACTACTAATCCAAACTTGATCTAGTTTGGACTAGTAGTACTTTCGATGTGCACCACATGTTGCCTCCACTTGAATCTAATCTGCCAGCACAAGCTATTTAATCATCATCATAATCATTAGCACCAACAATATTTATTTAATCACCATTAACACTAGCTAATAATAATCATCAGACATTACCACCAACACTAGCTATTTTATCATCATAGTAATAGTGTAGCACATCATCATCCTCAAACTCATTTCTAGCTAATCTCTCCTGCTTCTCTCTCTTAGGTAAAACAACATAAAACATGTGTAGCTCTCCTCCTTGATCAAGTTGGAGCATGCAGATGAACCTGTCTCCTAATTTTGGGTAGCACATTTGTTTGCTGCCCCCTAGTACTTGTCTGCGCTCCCCCATCACATATCTGGTCCAGTCTTGCACTATTAAGCATTCATCGCTGATCTTGAATGCACTAAAGTAACATGTAGGATATCTTGGCCGTAAGCTAATAATACTCATGGTACCTTTAGTCTCGATCCCATAAGGCACAACATTCATGGGGAGTCCCTGTTAAAGAACATCGTATGGTCACATACTTAGAAATGAAGTTTAGCTTCACAAATAATGTACGGAAAAGATGCACTGAGGACAAATAGTAAAAATCTTACCATCCTTCCTAAATAGATGTGACCATAGTTCATGACGAACACTATTGGTCGCACATTTTCAGTACTAAGATTTATAAGTCCAGGAAGAAAATTTGTCTTGACGGTATCAAGATCCTCACGCCATGAAACATAATGACTTAGCTCCTCGCAGTTTAGTTCAGCCCCGGGACAGTAGTAGGTCCTATCTACCAAGCGCTGGACATGTTTGCTTGCACCGAAATAAGCTGACAATACAAATTAGTTGTCAACTATTTTTGAATAAACAATATCAAAGACATAAATATGGTTGAGAAACTTACATTTTGGTGTAACTGGAGGTGTCTGCACATCGACCCAGATGTCGGTATTACCTTCAATATCATCTTCCGGACGAATATCAAAGGTGATAACCATATCAGGCTGAAATGCATAAGTCTTGCATAGTGCTCGCCATGTTTTGCATCCAAAATAGGTGTAGTCGTCTGAATTGTATAATTTTGCGTGGAAAATATAACCATGCTCGGTCTTCAAATAAACTTTCTTTACCTCCATAGTATGACTGAAACCTATCTTATCCAATACAAAAACTCTTAATAGTAAAAAAAATAAGTTGAAGCAAATGAAGCAGATGTCATGCTTAATTACGAAAAAAGACTTGTCATTGTGACTTACTGTATCCACTTCGAAGTTCTCGTCCACCTTGATGCTGAAGCGCCTATCATCATCAAGGAAGATTCCGTCGCATAGGCCGCGCTCGTCTTCTCAGTATTTGCAAATACCGAAATCCTTTTTGTCGTCAGACATTTCCTATGTTCATAGTTAAAACATTAATTGAAAATCGATAGAAGACAACTACCAGGATACACAACACACAAATCCGGGGCACTCGATATTTCCTACATATTCTGGCAAAAGTGATGCCAAAATTCACGGAAAAATCCGGCATGACCTTTGCTAAAATAGGATATATCGAGCGCCTGAAATTTGCCGGAATGGAAATGAATCAACACTCCGGCAAAACATAGGCCACTCAGAGGTGTAACTTGCAAACATGACCGGCCACTTGGATATTGAGCAACACAAGATATACATTTCAAAATATCTTATAAGACTCAAATTAGCATGCATTCAATAAGCAAAAGTAAATCATCTCATGCATCCATACATCATCCAATATTATCACTAATACATCCCGAATAGTGTCATACATATAACATCACTAGTACAACTAAAACCCTAGCACACGACGTGTATCGGCGCGGGCGGTGGACACCCACAGAGAAGGAACCATCACGGGATCATAGCTCCAGTGAGATCCCTGGAGAACCTGCCAGGTATTGGAGAACCTGTGCTCCAACGCAAACAAGTAGTGACGGACGTGCGCGTCCTCCTCACTGACACGGTGACGCACCACCTCCGCGGAGTCCTCGAGCCTCTGGACCGTCACTGGCCCACGCGACCGCCACCAAAGAAGGTTCGGGTCAACGACAGGCTGGCTCCTCACCAACCTGCGCCCCCCGGTAGGTAGCGCCTCCCAGTACCACCCCGGCGGAGCCCAGTCCCGGACATCCCCCATCTGGTCAAGAAGGTGTCATCCTCCACCGACTCGACGACGAGGATGCGGGATAGGCATCGTCCACGTCGATGCGGGAAAATTGCTTTAACTAAAAAAATAGCAACAAGTTCTTACTAACTAGTTCTATTAATTCAACTAGTTCTTACTAAAAATAAACTTACTATAAATAAAAATATTCTAGTACCTAATTAGTACCTAGTTCTTACTAACTAATTAGTACCTAAGAACTACTACCCTAATTACCATCTAATTTGATGAACCTATAGGGGTGGAAAGTGGTAGCGGATATTCCAATTATCCAACTATAAAGTGAAATAAGTGGTCAAATTTTACTCGTTTTAGGATTCATCTTAGAAATTTGATTCGTTTCCACCCTTACATGAACCCTAACTCATTTGAGCCGCATCCGCATCCGATTCGTTTCCACCCTAACTAATTTGATGGAGGTAGAAACCCTAGGCAGAGGTAGGGGAGATGGAGGAGCAGGCATGCTCACCTCGGGTGCCTGCGACGAGCGAGGGGCAGGCGGCGTCGTGGTCGTGGTCGGGGATCCGAGGCGGCGTTAAGGTCGGGGGGGGGGGCGGGGGCGGCGTCCGGGGCGGCATTGAGGTCGGGGTCGGGGGCGGTGTCTCGGGCGGCGTTGAGGTCGGGGGCGGGGCCGGTGTTGAATCTGGGGTCGGGGGCGGCGTGGGGAGAGAGCGCGGCGGTCGAGGGGCGACGGCGGCGGCGAGAGTGGAGTTGATTTGGGGGATGAAGTGGCCGTGGGGAAGGACGAACCGCGTGGTTAAGTCAGAAGTACCAGTAGCGCATTCCAGAAAAAGCGCTACTCCTACGTTAGCTACAGGGCGTTCTGGAATACACGCTACAGCTATTCCTTTCTCCTTTTTCCCCTTTTTCTTTTATTTTTCTTTACATTTTATTTTTTCCCTTTCTCCTTTTTCTATTTCTTTCATTTCCATTTACTTTTCTACTATTAAGAAACCTATGGGAAGGATTAATGATGTTCTTATTGTTGCAAATAGGAATTATGTGCCCGTAGATTTTGTTGTTCTTGATATAGATTGCAATCCTTCTTGCCCTATTATTCTTGGAGACCTTTCCTTAGAATGGTTGGTGCGATTATTGATATGAAGGAAAGGAATATTGATTTAAATTTCCATTAAAAAAGGGCATGGAACACTTTCCAAGAAAGAAAATAAAATTGCCATATGAAACTCTCATGAGATCCACTTATGGATTGCCTACCAAAGATGGCAATACCTAGATCTATCCTCGCTTTTATGCCTAGCTAGGGGCGTTAAACGATGCACTTGTTGGGAGGCAACCCAATTTTATTTTTTTCCTTGCTTTTTCCTCCTGCTTAGTAATAAATAAATTATTTAGCCTCTGTTTTGGTTGTGTTTTTTTGTGTTTAATTAGTGTTTGTTCCAAGTAGGACCGTTGGGAAGACTTGGGGAAAGTCTTGTTGAACTTGCTGTAAAAAACAGAAACTTTAGCGCTCACGAGAACTGCTGTCATTTTTATTTGATGAGTTCTATTTAGTTAAATCTTTTTGCGGATGATTAATAGATAAATTCCTCACGTCCAGCAATTTATTTTATAATTGTTGGGGTTCCAGATCTTGCGCTAGCTACAGATTACTACAGACTGTTCTATTTTTGATAGATTCTGTTTTTCGTGTGTTGTTTGCTCATTTTGATGAATCTATGGTTAGTAAAATAGTTTATAATCCATAGAGAAGTTGGAATACAGTAGGTTTAACACCCATATAAGTAAAGAATGAGTTCATTACAGTACCTTGAAGTGGTCTTTTGTTTTGTTTCGCTAACGGAGCTCACGAGTTTTCTACTTTAAGTTTTGTGTTGTGAAGTTTTCAAGTTTTGGGTGAATTCTTTTGATGGATCATGGAACAAGGAGCGGAAAGAGCCTAATCTTGGGGATGCCCATGACACCCCCAAGATAATCCAAGGACACCAAAAAGGCAAAGCTTGGGGATGCCTCGGAAGGCATCCCCTCTTTCGTCCACTTCCATCGGTAATTTACTTGGAGCTATATTTTTATTCACCAACATGATATGTGTTTTGCTTGGAGCGTCTTGTATTATTTGTGTCTTTGTGTCTTAGTATGACACAATCATCCTTGCTGTACACACCTTTTGAGAGAGTCATACATGAATTAAAATTTGATAGAATACTCTATGTGCGTCACTTATATCTTTTGAGCTATGTAGTTTTGCTCTATGTGCTTCACTTATATCTTTTGAGCGTTATAATTTTGCTCTATGTGCTTCACTTAGATCTTTTAGAGCACGGTGGTGGATTTGTTTTAAAGAAACTATTGATCTATCATGCTTCACTTAAATTATTTTGAGAGTCTCTTAATAGCATGGTAATTTGCTTAATAATAATATGCTTGGTATTCAAGATTTGTGAAACTTTCTTTTGAGTGTGTTGAATACTAAGAAAAGATTGAAGCATGATAATTGTTTTGAGATATGGAGGCGATAATATTAAAGTCATGCTAGTTGAGTAGTTGTGAATTTAAAGAATACTTGTGTTAACATTTGTGATTCCCGTAGCATGCACGTATAGTGAACCGTTATGTGATGAAGTCGGAGCATGATTTATTTATTGATTTTCTTCCTTATGAGTGGCGGTCGGGGACGAGCGATGGTCTTTTCCTACCAATCTATCCCCCTAGGATCATGCGCATAATACTTTTCTTTGATAACTTCTAGATTTTTGCAATAAGTATATAAGTTATTTATGACTAATGTTGAGTCCATGGATTATACGCACTCTCACCCTTCCACCTTTGCTAGCCTCTCTAATACCACGCACTTTTTGCCGGTATCATACACCTACCATATACCTTCCTCAAAACAGCCACCATACCTACCTATTATGGCATTTCCATAGCCATTCCGAGATATATTGCCATGCAACTTTTCACCGTTCCGTTTATCATGACACATTCATCATTGTCATATTGCATATCCCGGTTGTCACAGCCCTAGAGTGCCTGAGTGAAATAGTTGCATCTGCACGCATGCATCATGTCTAAAATTTCTGAAAGTTGAATTGAGGTTTGTTGAAACCCTCAGAAATCACTTCAGAAATAATCAACATTAAAAATCTTTTCAAAGGAGTCCATTTAGTTCACACAATTATTTTCATGAATTTTTAAAATGGTTTGGTCTTTGAACTAAATCAAAACAAAATAACAAGAATAGAAAACAAAAACAGAAAGAAAGAGAGGGCACTATACCTGGCGCTCACCTAGCCTGGCCCAGCTGGCCCAGCCCAGCTGGCCGATGCCAGTCATCTCCCTCCTCTCGCCAGAAGGACGAGGGCGTGTGCTCGCCACGCGCACGCCACCTCCACCCTGCTCTGGCCACCTCCTGCATCCCCGACCCCTTCAAGCGATGCCACGGCGATGGCCCGAAGCCCTTGTCCCCTCTCCCTCACTCGCCGCTCTCTCTCCCCTCCCCCGGCTCTCTCCCTCTAGCTCAACCGAGCGAAACCGTCGCCGCCGACCAGCGCTCGCGCGGCCACAGCCACCCCCTTGCTCCCCTGGCGCGTCTGAGAGCTCCGCCTCGTTCCCCTCTTCCTCCTCACTGAGCCACATGGTTCCTGAAGCCCCTGGACGCTGCCAACACCGCCGTTCCCCTCGTCGGTCGCCGTGGATCCTCGCCGTCGATTCGGGAGCTACCAGGCTTCCCCGACCTCGCTCTCGCGCTCCCTGCACTCGCTGTGAGCCAATACGCCGAACCCCTCTCTTCCCGTGATCTATTTCCCTCTCTAGCCGGCGTTCCCATCGAGCCCGAGACCTCAGCTCCGCCGGTGATGTCGCCGCCACGGCCTGAGCTCAACCCAGCCGTGACCTTGCACCGCATCATGCTCCTGGCGCCTCAAGGAGGTTGCCTAGCTACTCCGTTGGCTCGCCCGAGCACTGTAGCCCAGCGCCCGCGCTACCCGTACTCCGGCCGCTGCCACGAGCTCAACTCCGGTGAGCTCACTCCACCGCAGCCTCTCTCGCTTGCTCCAATGGATGCGCGAGAGTGCCAGCTCTCTGTAGGTGGTCTCGGCCACTAATTTGGTCACCGGAGGGCAAAATCTGAGCCCCTCCGCCGTCTCGGCCTCGCCGGCGACTCAACGCCGGCAAGGTTGACCCCTGTTTGACCTCCCCGGCGTCCTGATGTGTGGGCCCGGGCCCCTGTTTAATAAGTGCTAGGTAATTAGTGTTAATTAACTTAGTTAACTAGATGAGCCACTGACATGCGGGCCTAGCCCTAGATTAGTTAAGTTAATCACCTAGTTAGCACTAACAGGCACTGTTAGTTAGATGTGACACTGACACGTGGGTCCCACAGGTCAGGTTTGACCTGGACCTGGCCTGTTGACCTGCTGACGTCCGCATGACCTAATGCTGACGCAGTATTACTTTTCTAGATTTAATTTAATTCAGGAAATTCCAGGAAATGTTTAAAACTTTAAAAATTCATAGAAAATCAACAGTAGCTTAGAATGAAATAATTTATATATGAAAAATTATCAGAAGAATTCAAGGAATCTGTTTATGGCGTTTTCATGCATGTTAGAACAACTTATGGCTGCTGTTTAGGCCAATTCAGACAAATGGAATTTAAACTCTCACATATGGAGTTTGAATTTGAACCTAGGGTTCAAACCAACTCCATTTAACATGTTGCTAGTTGCATTAGCTCAAACACATTCATATTGCCATGTCATAGCATGCATCATATTGTTGCATATCGTCATGTGTTGATTGAGTTCTTTCTCAGTTGCCGGTGTTTGTCCCCTCTCGGTAGATGCTGCTCCGACGCTGTGATCGTTGACACTGATGAAGACTCAATGTTATCTTCAGAAGTGCCAGGCAAGCACAACCCCCTTGTTCATTCCGATACAAGCCCACTCTCTCGCTCCTACTCTCTTTTACTGCATTAGGACAACAACAATTCATCTGTTACTTGTTGCGATAGTCGAACCCCTTATCCTCTGCATGACCTGTCATTGCCACAGTAAATAGATGAAACCCACTAGCATGAGTAGGAGTTGTTTGAGCCCTGATGTGCCTACTCATTCATGCTTGTTTGTCATGCCTGCTACTGCTTAGAGTTGAGTCAGGTCTGATTCATCGGGGGTGAATTGGAACGGTGATGAACATGTCCTACTGTGTGTGAGCTAAGTGTGTGAACACGTTTTGGTAAAGGTAGCGGTGAGAGGCCATGTAGGAGTACATGGTGGGTTGTCTCATTGCAGCCGTCCTCAGGAACTGAGTTCTGTGTCTGTGATCCATGAACAGCTACTACCACTCATTGGGATCCTTAATTGACCCTCTTGGCTTCTTAATCACCCTAGTACTCTGTCCAGGAGTTGCAACTAGTTTCTGGTGGTTGTAGGTTATGTGTTGGCAGCCGTGCGTAGTGCTGACCCTAGGGGTGGGCTATGTTGCGGTAGATACACCGTGGCACGGTGTACCGGGCGCCCGTTTGGTGACTCGGGAACCCTGTTCACATCGTTCGGGGCCGTATGTGGAAACCTCGGCCGGACTCCCTGCGGATGGAACCTGGATAGGTGATAAACCTGGACTAGAGACTTAAGTGTTTAGGTAGGCCGTGGCCGACACCCTCGCCAGGCTTCCGCTTGAAGGTTGCCGAGATACATGACGTGTATATGGTGGTAAGTGGTGGGAGCATGTGTGAAGAAGTACACCCCTGCAGGGTTATCATTATCTATTCGAATAGCCGGATTCCTCGGATATGGAAACTTGGACCCCTTGCATAGTTCATAGACAAGTGAAAGTGGATACTCTAAAACTCGCAAGATAAGTGTGAGTGCTATGGATGGCCTTCTCGTAGGGAGACGGGAGCAGTTCCATAGTGGTGTATTGAATGGTGAATATGTGGACTCATGTGCGCCACCTCAAAAGAGTTGCTTGCAGTCATAGTTCAGGTTAGCCACTGAGTCAAAGCTGGCTTGCTGCAGTTAAACTCCACCACCCCCTTGTTGATACCGATGCATATGTAGCTAGTTCTGATGTAAGTCTTGCTGAGTACCTTTGTACTCACGTTTGCTTAATTTATGTTTTGCAGAGAGAGACTTCAGTCTCGCTAGTAGTTCCGCGTGGACTTTGACGTTAGCTTGATACCTCAGCTACGATCTTGTGCCCTCGGCAGGATCTGGTAGATAGTCAGGCTTCTCAGCCTTTTCCATTTGTAGATGTCTGTACTCAGACATGTTAAGCTTCCGCATGTGCTTGATTTGTATGCTATGATTGTTGGGTCATGAGACCCATGTTTGTAATATCTCGCTCCTCGGAGCCTAATGAATAATACTTGAGTTGTAGAGTTATGTTGTGATGCCATGTTGTATCTACACATATCGAGCATATTGTGTGTATGATTGAAATGCTTGGTATGTGTGGGATCCGACAATCTAGTGGTTTATCCTTGGCAGCCTCTCTTATGGGGAAATGTAGTCTAGTGCTTCCATGAGCCATAGTAGTCCGCTACAGCCCGGTTCACCGGAGTCCTGCTAGCCCAGCACTACTGCTCAGGACACTTGACTGGCCGGCATGTGTTTCACTTCGTTCCTGTGTCTGTCCCTTCGGCAAAATGTCACGCGGTGACATCCGGAGTCCTGCCTAGCCTGCTACAGCCCGGGTTCCCGGAGTCCTGTTAGCCCAGTGCTACAGCCCGGATTCACACGCTGCTGACCGACATGCTCGATGTGATTCATGTATGCCTATCCCCATAGGTTAGTGCCGCTTTGGGTTCACGACTAGCCATATCGGCCCGGGTTCTCTGTCATATGGATGCTAGGGACACTATCATATACGTGAGCCAAAAAGGCGCATACGGTCCCGGGCCATGGTAAGGCGACACCCGTGAGAATATCGTGCGTGAGGCCGCAAAGTGATATGAGGTGTTACCGGCTAGATCGATGTGACTTGGAATCGGGGTCCTGACAGCGTTCGTATCAGAGCCTGACTGCCTGTAGGATTACCAAGCCAAACTGGTCGAAGTCGAGTCTAGAAATGCTTTAGCTATGTAAGGGAATTGATTGTGGAGGGGAACGTAAGGCTCTTTTTACTCCTTTACCTTATGCCCTCTGATCTGAGTCATTCCCTTCTCATTCTACGCGGGTTAAGAAACTAGGCCTTCTCATCTATCTATCAGGATGACGTGTTACTAATCCGTAGACTTATAGGATTGTTGGATTCAAGTCTCAGTTCAGTTCCTTTTACCTCCGTATGCTCATAGCTGGCCTCAGAACCTTGATATTGTAATGTTGAGTGGTCATGCCACTATTTTGCAGGATGTCTCAAAATTTTTGAGCATTTACAGCCGTTATGCTGTCCGAGTCATCCCAGGTTTCTAAGTAGTCTGATGCATTTGCAAACCCCTTCCTCCTGTTCCTGATGTCCATTTGGGCCAGATTAATCACACTAATCGGTGAGTTGAGGTACTTTGTTGCCTCGACATATATGTTGGAGCTATTACTATGACCCTAGGTGTTTTAGGGAGTCACCTAGTGATCTAGCCATGTTTTGTATCCCCAGTGTGTGATTCTGGCCACCATTCTTGAAAGCATCCCGTGATGCCATTTAGTAGTAGGTATTCTATTCCTGGGTTCTTGAACCCGAGATTCACCCTACTTACCTCATGTTGATAGTGTTTGATAGTTCCTTTAGGATATTAGTAACCTTGCGACAGCCCTCGAGGTCCGTGGTATTTCTTCCTTCCAAATACCATGAACCGTTAAGGCAGAAGTTCTTTGAACCAAAATATCACAATCAGAGTACTCTTGAGGAGTTCTCCATTCATAATTGTGATTCTGTCAGTTCTACCTTTCTGCATGGGTTATCCGGAAGAAACCTGTTGAACTTGATTCGACATACTAATCTATGCATCCACAACTCAGGAAGATATATGTCCCCTTGAGTTGTCCATCTTCATTTGTTATTCCGACCATCGTCTATCAATTGATAGTTAGGAGTAATTGTGCATCCGTGTTATCGATGTTTATTATTCTCGTGGTACTTTAAGCCATTCCATTTCAGAATAATTAGGAGAAACAAACTCCAGTACCTCATCCATATCCAGGATTGGGCCAAAGTAGTTGTGTTCTGCAGATCAAATGCCAATCCAGCTTTTGCTCTGTTCTACCCTAGAGTATTACCCCCTTTATGTCAGGATTGTCATGAGAATTGCACCCTCTCTCATGAATTCTTGACGCAGTGATACTTCTTACCATCATTTTTCATTCCTCGGTCCCGTGTTGTCGCAACCAGAATGCCGACAAGTGAACCATGATGTGTGAAATCAATACTCCTAGCAACTAGTTGCTAGGTAGCTAATGGACAATAATTTCTTTCTTAGCGTGTTGGTTATTGAATCATTATCCTAAGATTGATCGTGCTACCTAGTCCATTTTTTCTGGTGCACTCTTCGATCAATGTGTTAGGATTGTGTCAGTCCCTCGCTCTCTTGATCATATCGTCTTGCTCTGAAAAGCAAGATTGTTCCCGAGCTTAGGAACATATCGGTGGTTCGTGATTTTCTGAATATTTCCTCGGAAGTATCACCAGGTTGCCCCCTGACTGTTATGTTGAGCTCGTGATCAAGTTGGTTTATTGTAAACCACCCCTTCTCCAAGAATCTGTGTTGGATACCCTGAGCTAGTTGGTTAAGATGAACAACAACTTGGAGAGTTGGAAGATGAAAGCTTGTTCGGCTCAGTTCATTCCAAAGGGATATCCTTGTGTGTGTGTGTGTGTGTGTGTTGAAGAAAGATGATATTTTCATCGATTGTTCCTCGAGATCGGTTGTTGAATCTATCATCTTGTCCAAACCTTGTTTTGAGTGTGGGCTATCGTCAAGTCAAATGAGAACCAACGATGTTCATAATGTTGTCCTACTCGTGGTTGTTTCCCCGAGCATACACCGTTATATCTTTTGGGTCTGACCAATGCTATCACCTTGTTCACATAATTATGGAATTCCATCTTCATGGAAATCTGGATGACCTGTTGTTGAGCCCATCGACGATATTTTCATCTTATCCATGATTCATGTTGAACATTAAGCTAGTGTTGGAAACTTTGAAAGCATTTCTTCATGCTAGCTCATGAAGCATATGTTTGGTATAAGAAGTGACTTCCTCTAATTCACGTGCATTTGATGAAAGTTGCCGTCGTGAATTCGAGAAAGCTTGTTTTTGCTTCCTTCGGAACCATCCCAAGTCAGTCATGCATATGTGCGAAGTATTCTGTGGTCTGGAGACTTGCAACCTTCATTCTATATGAATCCCTAGCACACCAAGCCACTGATTGATTTGTTCAAGGAGAAGAAGTTTCTTCTTAAGAGCTAGACTTACGCAAGGACTTCGATATCCTCGATGATGGTTCCCCATCTGGACTCAGTAGTGTTTTATTATAAGACTACTATGTGGTCATGCTTGTCTGGGACAGCGTGTTCACAGGTTTGTAGCAAAACCAGCTCATGTTTTGGAGCTTACTACCATAGTCCATTTCCTGAGAATCTCGCAATGACATCTCGTCGATTTGTGTTGCAAACTTTCATTTTCTTTCTAGACTCGATGAGTCTGGAATATCCTAACACCAACCAGATCTGAATCTCGGGCAGATATGATGGTTGGAACGTACTCCAAGAACTATATTGTTAGTCCCTCTGTAACCAGTAATGTGGATGTCGTGGCCAACACACCTAACCGAAGGGCCTATTATTGTAGTATCCTGGTTGAAGAAGTTAGTCACCTTCCCATAAGGATCTCGTAGGATCTGCCTCCGTAGTTATTCCTTATGGATTCTTGAGCTTCCGAAGTCCGACCTTTTACTTGATGTTATAGATATCAAACCATATCTATGAATGGATTACGCTAGCACATCAAGGAGAACATTAGAGGCGGAGTGCTAACTGTCTCTCGGTCGATCATCTAGATTCTGATCCCTTGGCCTCGCTAAGGTGAAATATGAGAAAGTGTTATCTTTCTTTGCATCTGCATCTTCCACCATTATTCATCATGGTAGCATGTTGTGTTGCCAGGATCCTTGACACGGATATTGGCAGAACCTTGATGAATACGGAAATGCTCAAGTTCTTGAGAGCACGCGCAAGCACTAGGATTTATCATCGGCATTAATTGGGATCCGTTCTCAATTTCTTCGATTATGCCATAACCTTTCAAACAGTGGAATCTCTCTCTACTGTTGGGTTTCTCTCCAGTTACTAGAATCATTCCTAGCATTTGCATTTTGTTCCCAGCTTGCACCGCCATTGTGTCATCCTACTATGGACTACCCTTCTCAGTAATTACTGATCAGGATCATCTTCAAAGTGGTCCTACCATGGGTTCCATCCATCTCCGATGATAAGCAAAAATCATCCATTGCGTTGTCTTCAACAAGGTAGTCCACCTCATCCATCCTAGTCCAAGTATGCCATTTCTTCGAGCTATTTCGAACGATCAATTGTAAATTGCCTTAAGCTGGTATGAAGAGTTTCAATGATTTATGGATCAAAAGTAATTTTTTTTGCCACTTAAGGGAATAGTTCTTCGAGTCACCTTCCCCGTGGTGCCCCGTTTTGGAATCATGGCAATTTCCCTCGCTACTTTGAAACCCTCGTCAAATTGTTTCTTCTAACGCTCCTGATGCAAGTTTTGCCTCTCAGCTCCAGAGATGTTTCAACGTCTCACTCCATGAGTTGATCCTGAATTGTTCGATCTTCGAGAAGATCGATCCTTCTAGAGTTTTCCCTTCCCTCTCGTTGTCATGTTGGTTGGAGTTCTCAGAGCAAGACATCGAGACAATGATGGTGATCGAATCAACAACCTTATGAGGTACAACCTGGATCATGAAGATTATGTTAGCTTGTGTTTCCCCCTTCACCTTACCCTACGCTTGAATCTCGGGACGAGATTCTTGTTTAGTAGGGGTGAGTTGTCACAGCCCTACAGTGCCTGAGTGAAATAGTTGCATCTGCACTCATGAATCATGTCTAAAATTTCTGAAAGTTGAATTGAGGTTTGTTGAAACCCTCAGAAATCACTTCAGAAATAATCAAGATTAAAAATATTTTCAAATGAGTCCAAGGAAATGTTCCTGTTATTCTGTAAAAATATTGGCAAGAGGTAAAATTCAAACCAATATTTTTGGAGTTTCAGAAATATTTATTTTGGGCATTTGAAATTAATTCAATAACTATTTGAATTGGATCTATATTTATTATAATAAATATATGTTCAATAATTCTGAAAATTGTTGTGTAGCTTTGGAGAAGTCCTTTTAGTTCGCACAATTATTTTCATGAATTTTGAAAATGGTTTGGTCTTTGAACTAAATCAAAACAAAATAACAAGAATAGAAAAAAAACAAAAAGAAAGAGAGGGCACTGTACCTGGCGCTCACCTCGCCTGGCCCAGCACGGCCCAGCCCAGCTGGCCGATGCCAGTCATCTCCCTCCTCTCGCCAAAAGGACGAGGGCTCGTGCTCGCCATGCGCGCGCCACCTCCACCCTGCTCTGGCCAGCTCCTGCTTCCCCGACCCCTTCTAGCGACGCCACGGAGATGGCCCGAAGCCCCTGTCCCCTCTCCCTCACTCGCCGCTCTCTCTCCCCTCCCTGGCTCTCTCCCTCTAGCTCAACCGAGCGAAACCGTCGCCACCGACCAGCGCTCGCGCGGCCACAGCCACCCCCTTGCTCCCTTGGCGTGTCCGAGAGCTCCGCCTCGTTCCCCTCTACCTCCTCACCGAGCCACATGGTGCCTGAAGCCCCCGGACGCCGCCAACACCGCCGTTCCCCTCGTCAGTCGCCGTGGATCCTCGCCGTCAATTTGGGAGCTACCGGGCGTCCCCGACCTTGCTCTCGCGCTCCCTGCACTGGCTGTGAGCCAATACGCCAAACCTCTCTCTTCCCGTGATCTATTTCCCTCTCTAGCCGCCGTTCCCATCGAGCCCGAGAGCTCAGCTCTGCCGGCGATGTCCCCACCACGGCCTGAGCTCGACCCAGCCGTGACCTTGCACCGCATCATGCTCCTGGCGCCTCCAGGAGGCTGCCTAGCCACTACGTTGGCTCGCCCGAGCACTGCAGCCCAGCGCCCGCGCTACCCCGTACTTCGGCCGCCGCCACGAGCTCAACTCCGACGAGCTCACTCCACCGCAACCTCTCTCGCTTGCTCCAATGAATGTGCGAGAGTGCCAGCTCTTTGTAGGTGGTCTTGGCCGCTAATTTGGTCACCGGAGGGCAAAATCCGAGCCCCTCCGCCGTCTCGGCCTCGCCGGCGACTCAACGCTGGCAAGGTTGACCCCTGTTTGACCTCCCCGGCGTCCTGACGTGTGGGCCCGGGCCCCTGTTTAATTAGTGCTAGGTAATTAGTGTTAATTACTTAGTTAACTAGATGAGCCACTGACATGCGGGCCCAGCCCTAGATTAGTTAAGTTAATCACCTACTTAGCACTAACAGGCACTGTTAGTTAGATGTGACACTGACACGTGGGTCCCACAGGTCAGGTTTGACCTGGACCGGGCCTGTTGACCTACTGACGTCGGCATGACCTAATGTTGACACAGTATTACTTTTCTGGATTTAATTTAATTCAGGAAATTCTAGGAAATGTTTAAAACTTTAAAAATTCATAGAAAATCAACAGTAGCTCAGAATGAAATAATTTATATATGAAAAATTATCAGAAAAATTCAAGGAATCTGTTTATGGCATTTTCATGCATGTTAGAACAACTTATGGCTGCTGTTTAGGCCAATTCATACAAATGGAATTTAAACTCTCACATATGGAGTTTGAATTTGAACCTAGGGTTCAAACCAACTCCATTTAACATGTTGCTAGTTGCATTAGCTCAAACACATTCATATTGCCATGTCATAGCATGCATCATATTGTTGCATATCGTCATGTGTTGATTGAGTTCTTTCTCAGTTGCCGGTGTTTGTCCCCTCTCGGTAGACGCTGCTCCGACGCTGTGATCGTTGACACTGATGAAGACTCAATGTTATCTTCAGAAGTGCCAGGCAAGCACAACCCCCTTGTTCATTCCGATACAAGCCCACTCTCTCGCTCCTGCTCTCTTTTACTGCATTAGGACAACAACGATTCATCTGTTACTTGTTGCGGTAGTCGAACCCCTTATCCTCTGCATGACCTGTCATTGCCACAGTAAATAGATGAAACCCACTAGCATGAGTAGGAGTTGTTTGAGCCCTGATGTGCCTACTCATTCATGCTTGTTTGTCATGCCTGCTACTGCTTAGAGTTGAGTCAGGTCTGATTCATCGGGGGTGAATCGGAACAGTGATGAACATGTCCTACTGTGTGTGAGCTAAGTGTGTGAACACGTTTTGGTAAAGGTAGCGGTGAGAGGCCATGTAGGAGTACATGGTGGGTTGTCTCATTGCAGCCGTCCTCAGGAACTGAGTTCTGTGTCTGTGATCCATGAACAGCTACTACCACTCATTGGGATCCTTAATTGACCCTCTCGGCTTCTTAATCACCCTAGTACTCTGTCCAGGAGTTGCAACTAGTTTCTGGTGTTTGTAGGTTATGTGTTGGCGGCCGTGCGTAGCGCTGACCCTAGGGGTGGGCTATGTTGCGGTAGATACACCGTGGCACGGTGTACCGGGCGCCCGTTTGGTGACTCGGGAACCCTGTTCACATCGTTCGGGGCCGTATGTGGAAACCTCGGCCGGACTCCCTGCGGATGGAACCTGGATAGGCGATAAACCTGGACTAGAGACTTAAGTGTTTAGGTAGGCCGTGGCCGACACCCTCGCCAGGCTTCCGCTTGAAGGTTGCCGAGATACATGACGTGTATATGGTGGTAAGTGGTGGGAGCGTGTGTGAAGAAGTACACCCCTGCAGGGTTATCATTATCTATTCGAATAGCCGGATTCCTCGGATATGGAAACTTGGACCACTTGCATAGTTCATAGACAAGTGAAAGTGGATACTCTAAAACTCGCAAGATAAGTGTGAGTGCTATGGATGGCCTTCTCGTAGGGAGACGGGAGCAGTTCCATAGTGGTGTATTGAATGGTGAATATGTGGACTCGTGTGCGCCACCTCAAAAGAGTTGCTTGCAGTCATAGTTCAGGTTAGCCACTGAGTCAAAGCTGGCTTGCTGCAGTTAAACTCCACCACCCCCCTTGTTGATACCGATGCATATGTAGCTAGTTCTGATGTAAGTCTTGCTGAGTACCTTTGTACTCACGTTTGCTTAATTTATGTTTTGCAGAGAGAGACTTCAGTCTCGCTAGTAGTTCCGCGTGGACTTCGACGTTAGCTTGATACCTCAGCTACGATCTTGTGCCCTCGGCAGGATCTGGTAGATAGTCAGGCTTCTCAGCCTTTTCCATTTGTAGATGTCTGTACTCAGACATGTTAAGCTTCGGCATGTGCTTTGATTTGTATGCTATGATTGTTGGGTCATGAGACCCATGTTTGTAATATCTCGCTCCTCGGAGCCTAATGAATAATACTTGAGTTGTAGAGTTATGTTGTGATGCCATGTTGTATCTACACATATCGAGCATATTGTGTGTATGATTGAAATGCTTGGTATGTGTGGGATCCGACAATCTAGTGGTTTATCCTTGGCAGCCTCTCTTATGGGGAAATGTAGTCTAGTGCTTCCATGAGCCATAGTAGTCCGCTACAGCCCGGTTCACCGGAGTCCTGCTAGCCCAGCACTACTGCTCAGGACACTTGACTGGCCGGCATGTGTTTCACTTCGTTCCTTTGTCTGTCCCTTCGGGGAAATGTCACGCGGTGACATCCGGAGTCCTTCCTAGCCTGCTATAGCCCGGGTTCCCGGAGTCCTGTTAGCCCAGTGCAACAGCCCGGATTCACACGCTGCTGACCGACATGCTCGATGTGATTCATGTATGTCTGTCCCCATAGGTTAGTGCCGCTTTGGGTTCACGACTAGCCATGTCGGCCCGGGTTCTCTGTCATATGGATGCTAGCGACACTATCATATACGTGAGCCAAAAAGGCGCATACGGTCCCGGGCCATGGTAAGGCGACACCCGTGGGAATACCGTGCGTGAGGCCGCAAAGTGATATGAGGTGTTACCGGCTAGATCGATGTGACTTGGAATCGGTGTCCTGACACCGGTACACCGCTGGAGGCATTCATATAGAGTCATATTTTGTTCTAAGTATCGAGTTGTAATGGTAAGTTGTAAGAAAATAAAAGTGTGATGAATCATCATTATTAGAGGCATTGTCCCAAGTGAGGAAGAATGATGAAACTATGATTCCCCCATAAGTCGGGATGAGACTCCCGGACAAAAAAAGAGGCCAAAGAAGCCAAAAAGATGCCATAAAAAGTGAAGGCCCAAAAAAATTAAAAAATGAGAGAAAAAAGAGAGAAGGGACAATGTTACTATCCTCTTACCACACTTGTGCTTCCAAAGTAGCACCATGATCTTCATAGTAGAGAGTCTCTCATGTTATCACTTTCAATACTAGTGGAAATTTCATTATAGAACTTGGCTTGTATATTCAAATGATGGGCTTCCTCAAATTTCCCTAGGTCTTCATGAGCAAGCAAGTTGGATGCACACCCACTTAGTTTCTTTTTGAGCTTTCATATACTTATGGCTCTAGTGCATCCGTTGCATTACAATCCCTACTCACTCACATTGATATCTATTAATGGGCATCTCCATAGCCCGTTGATACGCCTAGTTGATGTGAGACTATCTCTCCTTTTTGTCTTCTCACAACCACCATTCTATTCCACCTATAGTGCTATATCCATGGCTCACGCTCATGTATTGCGTGAAGATTGAAAAAGTTTTGAAAAAAGTTAGAGTATGAAACAATTGCTTGGCTTATCATCGGGGTTGTGCATGATTTAAATACTTTGTGTGGTGAAGATAGAGCATAGCCAGACTGTATGATTTTGTAGGGATAACTTTCTTTGGCCATGTTATTTTGAGAAGACATAATTGCTTTGTCAGTATGCTTGAAGTATTATTATTTTTATGTCAATATAAACTTTGTCTTGAATATTCGAATCTGAATATTCATATCACAATTAAGAAGATTTGCATTGAAATTATGCAAGTAGCACTCCGCATCAAAAATTCTCTTTTAATCATTTACCTACTCGAGGACGAGCAGGAATTAAGCTTGGGGATGCCTGATACGTCTCCAACGTATCTATAATTTTTGATTGCTCCATGCTATATTATCTACTATTTTGGACTATATTGGGCTTTATTTTCCACTTTTATATTATTTTTGGGACTAACCTATTAACCGGAGGCCCAGCCCAGAATTGTTTGTTTTTTGCCTATTTCAGCGTTTCGAAGAAACGGAATATCAAACGAAGTCCAAACGGAATAAAATCTTCGGGAACGTGATTTTCTCACCGAACGTGATCCAGGAGACTTGGACCCTACTGCAAGGGATCAAAGAGGCGGTCACGAGGGTGGGGGGCGCCCCCCTAGGGCGCGCCCCCTGCCTCGTGGGCCCCTCGGTGCTCCACCGACGTACTCCTTCCTCCTATATATACCTACGTACCCCAAACGATCAGAACAGGAGCCAAAAACCTAATTCCACCGCCGCAACTTTCTGTATCCACGAGATCCCATCTTGGGGCCTGTTCCGAAGCTCCGCCGGAAGAGGGTCGTCATCACGGAGGGCTTCTACATCATCCATAGCCTCTCCGATGAAGTGTGAGTAGTTTACCTCAGACCTTCGGGTCCATAGTTAGTAGCTAGATGGCTTCTTCTCTCTCTTTGGATCTCAATACAAAGTTCTCCCCCTCTCTTGTGGAGATCTATTCGATGTAATCTTCTTTTTGCGGTGTGTTTGTTGAGATCGATGAATTGTGGGTTTATGATCAAGTCTATCTATGAATAATATTTGAATCTTCTCTGAATTCTTTTATGTATGATTGGTTATCTTTGCAAGTCTCTTCGAATTATCCGTTTGGTTTGGCCAACTAGATTGGTAGTTCTTGCCATGGGAGAAGTGCTTAGCTTTGGGTTCGATCTTGCGGTGTCCTTACCCAGTGACAGAAGGGGAAGCAAGGCACGTATTGTATCGTTGCCATCGAGGATAACAAGATGGGGTTTATTTCATATTGCATGAATTTATCTCTCTACATCATGTCATCTTGCTTAAGGCGTTACTCTATTTTTAACTTAATACTCTAGATGCATGCTGGATAGCGGTCGATGAGTGGAGTAATAGTAGTAGATGCAGAATCGTTTCGGTCTACTTGTCATGGACGTGATGCCTATATACATGATCAAGCCTAGATATTCTCATAACTATGCTCAATTATGTCAATTGCTCAACAGTAATTTGTTCACCCACCATAGAATACTTATGCTCTTGAGAGAAGCCACTAGTGAAACCTATGGCCCCCGGGTCTATTCTCATCATATCAATCTCCATCACTTTAATCTTGCTTTGCTTTTTTACATTGCTTTTACTTTTCACTTTGCATCTCTATACCAAAAATATTATATCTATCAGATCTCACTCTCGTAAGTGACCGTGAAGGGATTGACAACCCCTAATCGTGTTGGTTGCGAGTAGCTATCATTTTGTGCAGGTACGAGGGACTTGAGCGTGGCCTCCTGCTGGATTGATACCTTGGTTCTCAAAAACTGAGGGAAATACTTACGCTACTCTGCTGCATCATCCCTTCCTCTTCGGGGAAAACCAACGCAAGCTTAAGGCGTAGCAAGGGGGAGAGTGTGTCCACATACCCTCGTAGACTCAAAGTGTTAGTGTTATGTTAACCCGGTTGATGTAGTCGAACGTCTTCGCGATCCAACCAATCCAAGTATCGACGTACGACACCTCCATGTTCAGCACACGTTCAGCACAATGACGTGCCTCGAGCTCTTGATCCAGTAGAGGATCAAGGGAGAGTTTCGTCAGCACGATGGCGTGGTGATGGTATTGATGATGTGATCCATGCAGGGCTTCGCCTAAGCACTACGACAATATGACCGAGGTGGTAAACTGTGGAGGGGGGCACTGCACACGGCAGAGGAACAATTGATGTGCCTTTGGGGTGCCCCCCACCGCTGTATATAAAGGAGGAGGGGAGAAGGCGGCAGGCCTAGGGGCGCGCCAAAGGGGGGAGTCCAACTAGGACTCCCAATCCTAGTTGGACCCCCTTTCCCTTTCCGGAGGGGGGAAAGAGGGAAGGGAGAGGAAGAGGAGAAGGAAAGAGGGCGCCTGATACGTCCATTTTGCATCATGCTTTTATATTGATATTTATTGCATTATGGGCTGTTATTACACATTATGTCACAATACTTATGCCTATTCTCTCTCATTTTACAAGGTTTGCATGAAGAAGGAGAATGCCGGCAGTTGGAATTCTGGGATGGAAAAGGAGCAAATATTAGAGACCTATTCTTCACAACTCCAAAAGTCCTAAAACTCCACGGAAGTCAGTTTTAGAATATATATAAAATATTGGGCGAAGGAAGCACCAGAGGGGGGCCACCCACCATCGACGAGGGTGGGGGCGCGCCCTACCCCCTGGGTGCGCCCCCCTGCCTCGTGGGCCCCCTGGTAGGCCTCCGGTGCCCATCTTTGTCTATATGAAGTCTTTTGCCCTAGAAAAAATCATAAGCAAGCTCATGGAACAAAACTCCGCCGCCACGAGGCAGAACCTTGGCGGAACCAATCTAGTGCTCCGACGGAGCTATTCTGCCAGGGAAACATCCCTTCGGGAGGGGGAAATCATCACCATCGTCATCACCATCGATCCTCTCAGCGGGAGGGGTCAATCTCCATCAACACCTTCACCACCACCATCTCATGTCAAACCCTAGTTCATCTCTTGTATCCAATCTTTGTCTCAAAGCCACAGATTGGTACCTGTGGGTTACTAGTAGTGTTGATTACTCCTTGTAGTTGATGCTAGTTGGTTAATTCTGTGGAATATCATATGTTCAGATCCTTTATACATATTAATACCCCTCTGATTATGAACATGAATATGAATTGTGAGTAGTTACGTTTGTTCCTGAGGACATGGGAGAAGTCTTGCTATAAGTAGTCATGTGAATTTGGTATTCGTTCGATATTTTGATGAGATGTATGTTGTCTATCCTCTAGTGGTGTCATGTGAACATCGACTACATGACACTTAACCATTGTTTGGGCCTAGAGGAAGGCATTGGGAAGTAATAAGTAGATGATGGGTTGCTAGAGTGACAGAAGCTTAAACCCTAGTTTATGAGTTGCTTCGTAAGGGTTTGATTTGGATCCATATGTTTCATGCTATGGTTAGGTTTACCTTAATACTTCTTTTGTAGTTGTGGATGCTTTCAAGTGGGGTTAATCATAAGTGGGATGCTTGTCCAAGGAAGGGCAGTACCCAAGCACCGGTCCACCCACATATCAAATTATCAAAGTAACGAACGTGAATCATATGAACATGATGAAAACTAGCTTGACGATAATTCCCATGTGTCCTCGGGAGCGTTTTCTTTTATATAAGAGTTTTTCCAATCTTGTACTTTGCTACAAAAAGGATTGGTCCATCTTGCTGCACCTTATTTACATTTATTACTTGTTACCCATGACCAATTACATTATCACAAAACTATCTGTTATCGATAATTTCAGTGCTTGCAGAGAATACCTTACTGAAAACTGCTTATCATTTCCTTCTGCTCCTTGTTGGGTTTGACACTCTTACTTATTGAAAGGACTACGATAGATCCCCTATACTTGTGGGTCATCAAGACTCTTTTCTGGCACCATTGCCGGGGAGTGAAGCGCCTTTGGTAGGTGGAATTTGGTAAGGAAAAAATTATATAGTGTGCTGAAATTTACTGTCACTTGTTACTATGGAACATAATCCTTTGAGGGGCTTGTTCGGGGTATCTTCACTCCAACCAGTAGAGCAAAGAGTTTCTCCTCAACCTACTGAACCTACTGAAATTTTTTACTTAGAAATTCCTTCAGGTATGCTAGAGAAACTGCTAGCTAATCCTTTTACAGGAGATGGAACATTACATCCCGATTTGCACATAATCTATGTGGATGAAGTCTGTGGATTATTTAAACTTGCAGGTATGCCCGAGGATGTTATCAATAAGAAGGTCTTCCCTTTATCTTTGAAGGAAAAGGCATTGACATGGTTTAGGCTATGTGATGATATGGGATCATGGAACTACAACCGATTGAAATTGGAATTTCATCAGAAGTTTTATCCTATGCATCTGGTTCATTGTGATCGTAATTATATATATAATTTTTGCCTCGCAAAGGAGAAATCATCGCTCAAGCTTGGGCGAGGCTTAAGTCAATGTTATGTTCATGCCCCAATAATGAGCTCTCAAGAGAAACTATTATTGAAAAATTTTATGCTCGGCTTTCTCTCAATAATCGCTCCATGCTCGATACTTCTTGTACCGGTTCTTTTATGATGAAGACTATTGAATTCAAATGGGATTTATTGGAAAGCATTAAACGCAATTCTGAAGATTGGGATCTCGACCAAGGTAAGGAGTCAGGTATAACACCTAAGTTTGATTGTGTTAAATCTTTTATGGATACCGACGTTTTCCGTGAATTTAGCACTAAAAATGGACTGGACTCTGAGATAGTAGCTTCTTTCTCTGAATCCTTTGCTACTCATGTGGATCTCCCTAAGGAGAAGTGGTTTAAATATAATCCTCTGATTAAAGTAAAAGTAGTTGCACCTATAAAAGTTGAAGAAAAGACTATCACTTATAATGTTGATCCTATTGTTCCTACTGCTTATATTGAGA
The DNA here is from genome assembly GCF_018294505.1 of Triticum aestivum. Classification (NCBI taxonomy): domain Eukaryota; kingdom Viridiplantae; phylum Streptophyta; class Magnoliopsida; order Poales; family Poaceae; genus Triticum; species Triticum aestivum. Next base: position 130,979,530 of record NC_057803.1, on the reverse strand, counting down.
AACCACCTTTCCCTATTAGAATAAAGTATCATGCTAAAGTTTCAACTGTGCTTCGTAAGAGTAATACTAGAACACCTACACCCTCCGAGCAAATTAAAGTTGAACCCCGTGTTGCTATGGTTAAAGATCTCTTGGCCGATAATATTTATGGGCATGTCATTTACTTCTGTGATGAAGCTGCTAGAATTGCTAGACCCGATACTAAAAATAAACATAGACCTATTGTAGGCATGCCTGTTATTTCTGTTAAAATATGAGATCATTGTTATCATGGCTTATGTGATATGGGTGCTAGTGCGAGTGCAATACCTCAATCCTTATATAAAGAAATTATGCATGATATTGCACCTGCTGAGATAGAGGAAATTGATGTTACAATTAAGCTTGCCAATAGAGGCACTATTTCACCAGTTGGGATTGTTAGAGATGTTGAAGCCTTGTGTGGGAAAGTTAAATATCCTGCTGATTTTCTTGTTCTTGGTTTCCCACAAGATAACTTTTGTCCCATTATATTTGGTAGACCTTTCTTGAATACTGTTAATGCTAGGATAGATTGCAAAAAGGATGTTGTTACTATTGTTTTGGGGGATATGTCTCATGAGTTTAATTTTGCTAAATTTCGTAGACAACCCCATGATAAAAAATTGCCTAGTAAAGATGAAATTATTGGTCTTGCTTCTATTGTCGTGCCTCCTAATGATCCTTTAGAACAATATTTGCTCGACCATGAAAATGATATGTTGATGAATGAAAGAAGGGAAATAGATGAAGTATTCTTTAAACAGGGACCTATTTTGAAACACAACTTGCATGTTGAAATCCTAGGGATCCTCCTCCACCCAAGGGTGATCCCGTGTTTGAGCTTAAACCATTACCTGATACTCTTAAATATGCTTATCTTGATAAGAAAAAGATATATCCTGTTATTATTAGTGCTAACCTTTCAGAGCAGGAAGAAGAGAAATTATTGGAAACTCAGAACAAGCACCGTGCTGCTATTGGATATACTCTTGATGATCTTAAGGGAATTAGTCCCACTCTATGCCACCCCAAAATAAAATTGGAGAAAGTTGCGAAACCGGTTGTTGATCACCAACGACGATTAAATCCTAAGATGAAAGAAGTGGTCAGAAAAGAAATACTAAAGCTTCTGGAGGCAGGTATAATTTATGACGTTGCTGATAGTCAGTGGGTAAGTCATGTCCATTCTGTCCCTAAGAAGGGAGGTATTACTGTTGTTCCTAATGATAAAGATAAATTGATCCCACAAAGAAGTGTTACAGGTTATAGAATGGTAATTGCCTTCCGCAAATTAAATAAAGCTACTAAAAATGATCATTACCCTTTACCTTTTATTGATCAAATGCTAGAAAGGTGATCAAAACATACACATTTTTGCTTTCTAGATGGTTATTCTAGTTTCTCTCAAATACCTGTGTCAAAAGAGGATCAAGGAAAGACAACTTTTACTTGCCCTTTCGGTACGTTTGCTTATAGACGTATGCCTTTTGGTTTATGTAATTCACTTGCTACCTTTCAAAGATGCATGACTGCTATATTCTCTGACTTTTGTGAAAATATTGTTGAGGTATTCATGGATGATTTTTCCGTATATGGAACTTCGTTTGATGATTGCTTAAGCAACCTTGATCGAGTTTTGCAGAGATGTGAAGAAACTAATCTTGTTTTGAATTGGGAGAAGTGCCACTTTATGGTTAATGAAGGTATTGTCTTGGGGCATAAAATTTCTGAAAGAGGTATTGAAGTTGATAAAGCTAAAGTTGATGCTATTCAAAAGATGTCGTGTCCTAAGGACATTAAAGGTATATAAAGTTTCCTGGGTCATGCCGGTTTTTATAGGAGGTTCATTAAAGACTTCTCAAAAATTTCCAGGCCTTTGACTAATCTCTTACAAAAAGATGTTCCTTTCATCTTTGATGATGATTGTGTAGAGGCATTTGAAATACTTAAGAAAGCCTTGATTTCTACACCTATTGTTCAGCCACCTGATTGGAATTTACCCTTTGAAATTATGTGTGATGCTAGTGATTATGCTGTAGGGGCTGTTCTAGGACAAAGAGTTGATAAGAAATTAAATGTTATCCAATATGCTAGTAAAACTCTAGATAGTGCCCGGAGAAATTATTCTACTACTGAAAAAGAATTTTTAGTAGTTGTATTTGCTTGTGATAAGTTCAGACCCTATATTGTTGATTCTAAAGTAACTGTTCACACTGATCATGCTACTATTAAATATCTTATGTACAAGAAAGATGTAAACCTAGACTTATTATATGGGTTCTCTTGCTACAAGAATTTGTTTTGCATATTATTGATAGAAAAGGAGCCGAGAACCCCGTTGCAGACAACTTCTCTAGGTTAGAGAGTGTTCTTGATGACCCACTACCTATTGATGATACCTTTCCCGATGAAAAATTAGTTGTCATAAATGCTTCTCGTACTGCTCCATGGTATGCTGATTATGCTAATTATATTGTTGCTAAATTTATACCACCTAGTTTCACATACTAGCAAAAGAAAAAGTTTTTCTATGATTTAAGACATTACTTTTGGGATGACCCAGACTTTTATAAAGATGGAGTAGATGGTGTTATTAGACGTTGTGTACCTGAGCATGAACAGGAACATATCTTATGTAAGTGTCACTCCAAGGCTTATGGAGGACACCACGCTGGAGATAGAACTGCACATAAGGTATTGCAATCCGTTTTTATTGGCCCACTCTCTTCAAAGATGCCCGTAGTTTGTCTTGTCTTGTGATGAATGTCAAAGAATTGGTAATATTAGTAGACGTTATGAAATGCCTATGAATTATTCACTTGTTATCGAACCATTTGATGTTTGGGGCTTTGATTATATGGGACCGTTTCCTTCCTCTAATGGGTATACACATATTTTAGTTGCTGTTGATTACGTTACTAAGTGGGTAGAAGCTATTCCAACTAGTAGTTCTGATCATAACACCTAAATTAAGATGCTTAAAGAAGTTATTTTTCCGAGGTTTGGAGTCCCTAGATACTTAATGACTAATGGTGGTTCACATTTTATTCTTGGTGCTATTCGTAAGATGCTTGCTAAGTATGATGTTAATCATAGAATTGCATATCCATATCATCCACAGTCTAGTGGTCAAGTAGAACTAGGTAATAGAGAGCTTAAATTAATTTTGCATAAGACTGTTAATATATCTAGAAAGAATTGGTCCAAGAAACTTGATGATGCATTATGGGCATATGGAACTACATACAAAAATACTATGGGTATGTCTCCATATAAAATGGTTTATGGAAAAGCATGTCACTTACCTCTCGAACTAGAACTTAAGGCATATTGGACCTTTAAAGAGCTCAATTATGATTTCGAACTTGCCGGTGAGAAGAGGCTTTTTGAAATTACCTCACTTGATGAATGGAGAACCCATGCCTATGAGAATGCCAAACTATTTAAGGAAAAAGTTAAAAGTTGGCATGACAAAAGGATACAAAAACGTGGGTTTAATGTAGGTGATTATGTATTGTTATACAACTCTCGTTTAAGACTTTTTGCAGGAAAACTCCTCTATAAATGGGAAGGTCCTTAGGTTATCGAGGAGGTTTATCGTTCCGGTGCCATAAAGATCAACAACTTCGAAGGCACAAATCCAAGGGTGGTGAACGGTCAAAGAATCAAACATTATATCTCACGTAATACTATAAATGTTGAAACTAATGTTATTGAAACCATAATCCCGGAGGAATACATAAGGGACACTGTCCAGAATGTTTCAGACTCCGAAAAGGAATAGGTATGAGGTACGGTAAGTAAACCGACTCCAAAACAGTTCTAATAGCAATTTTTCTCCGTTTTGGAATATTTAAGAGAATAGTAAAATAAGAAGTAGTTCGAGAAGGACACGAGGCGTCCACAAGGGTGGAGGGCGCGCCCCCTGCCTCGTGTGCTCTCCAGACTCCGTTATATTGCATGATACTTCTTTTGGTCGGTAAAAATTTACTATATATTCTCCCAAAGGTTTTGACCACTGTACCACGCAAATATCCTCAGTTTTTGTTTCGAGTTGTTTCTGCTGCAGATTTACAGCAAGATGTCATCTCAAGACTCCACCAGAGAGCGCTATGTCTCACATCTCATTACTAACCCAAAGACCTATGGGGACCTATCTCCTTATGGTCAAACTACGGATGATGAGGAGGATGCTCATTTAAGAAGGATCAATGATTCAAGTTCGGAGGAGGATGTTCCTCTACCTCAACCTGGGGATATGCACGTGAAGTTCAAGAAGTCTAGTCTCCCTAAGAGGGCTAAACTGTCTAACAACCGATCTATTCCTTCTCGTTTTCGGCAGAAAAGCAAAGGAGATTTGTGTGACAGGATCTTGAAGCTAGAATCGGAGGTCGATAATTTAAAGGAGAAGATCGCTCTTCTCAATTACAATATGAAAAGGCTGAAGGCACAATTGTCATCATCATCACCATCTCTTTCACCTCCGAAGAAAGAGATATAAACACATGGGCATGGGCACTCCCCTTGGCAACTTCCAAGCTTGGGGGAGGTGCCCCAGTATCGTATAACCATCACACTTTTATCTTTACCGTTTTTCTAGTTCGACCCTTTTAGTAATATTTTGATCTAGTAGAATAAAGTTTTAGTATGATCTAGTGTTGAGTTTTGCATTATGATCCTTCTATGTAATCGAGACTGTGAGCTATATATATAATAAACATTAGTGTTGAGTCAAGGACCTGATTATCTTGCCATGATCTTGAGGGAATAAAAATAAAAGAGAAGAGAAATAATAAAAAGAAATAAAGAGATCATATGGATCATACGGAGAGTAATGACTTCACATACAAAGAGTATGATGAATAAAAGCTGTTGAGAGTTGGCAAACATAGTTTTGTTCATCGTTGCAATCAATAGGAAGTAATAAATAAAGAGAGGTTTTCACATATAAATATACTATCTTGGACATCTTTTATGATTGTGAGCACTCATTAAAATATGACATGCGGAAAAGTTGATGTTGGACAAGGAAGACAACGTAATGGGTTATGTTTTCTTACATCTGAAATAAATTTGTTATCATGGATCATCCAACATGTTGAGCTTGCCTTTCCCTCTCATGCTAGCCAAATTTTTTGCACCGAGTAGAGATACTACTTGTGCTTCCAAATATCCTCAAACCCAATTTTGCCATGAGAGTCCACCATATCTACCTGTGGATTGAGCAAGATCCTTCAAGTAAGTTGTCATTGTTGCAAGCAATAAAAATTGCTCTCTAAATATGTATGATTTATTAGTGTGGAGAAAATAAGCTTTATACGATCTTGTGAAGCGAAAGAAATAAAAGCGGCGGACTGCATAATAAAGGTCCATATCACAAGTGGAAATAAAAAGTGACGTTCTTTTGCATTAATATTTCGTGCATCCAACCATAAAAGCACATGACAACCTCTGCTTCCCTCTGCAAAGGCCCTATATTTTATTCTTGTCTTATATACTTCATACAGTTCTAATAGCTAATTGGATGTGAGTTTTCATGAATTATTATTGTTGACATTACCCTTGAGGTAAAAGGTTGGGAGGCAAAACTATAAGCCCCTATCTTTCTCTATGTCGGATTAAAACTTCATACCCATAAATATTGTGTGAGTGTTAGCAATTGTGAAAGACTAAATGATAGTTGAGTATGTGGACATGCTGAAAAGCTCTTATATTGACTCTTTCCGATGTTATGATAAATTGTAATTTTTTGGATGACTGAGATTATAGTTTGTTAGTTTTCAATGAAGTTTCTGATTCATACTTGAATTTTTGAATAAATTGTTACTTTAGCATAAGAAGCCATATGACAATATATATATATATATGTTGTTGTTCTAAGAATTATCATGATGCCCTCATGTCCGTATTTTATTTTATCGACACCTCTATCTCCAAACATGTGGACATATTTTTGTATATCGGCTTCCGCTTGAGGACAAGCGAGGTCTAAGCTTGGGGGAGTTGATACGTCTATTTTGCATCATGCTTTCATATCGATATTTATTGCATTATGGGATTTTATTACACATTATGTCACAATACTTATGCCTATTCTCTCTCATTTTACAAGGTTTGCATGAAGAAGGAGAATGCCGGCAGCTGGAATTCTGGGCTGGAAAAGGAGCAAATATTATAGACCTATTCTGCACAACTCCAAAAGTCCTGAAACTCCACAGAAGTCAGATTCAGAATATATAAAATATATTGGGCGAAGGAAGCACCAGAGGGGGGCCACCCACCATCGACGAGGGTGGGGGCGCTCCCTACCCCCCTGGGCGCGCCCCCTGCCTCGTGGGCCCCCTGGCAGGCCTCCGGTGCCCATCTTTGTCTATATGAAGTCTTTTACCCTGAAAAAATCATAAGCAAGCTCACGGGACGAAACTCCTGCGCCACGAGGCAGAACCTTGACGGAACCAATCTAGGGTTCTGGCAGAGCTGTTCTGTCGGGGAAACATCCCTCCGGGAGGGGGAAATCATCACCATCGATCTTCTCAGCGGGAGGGGGTCAATCTCCATAAACATCTTCACCATCTCATCTCAAACCCTAGTTCATCTCTTGTATCCAATCTTTGTCTCAAAGCCACAAATTGGTACCTGTGGGTTACTAGTAGTGTTGATTACTCCTTGTAGTTGATGCTAGTTGGTTTATTCGGTGGAAGATCATATGTTCAGATCCTTTATGCATATTAATACCCATCTGTTGGATTTTGGGTTCCGGCAAAACCCTTAAGGTTCGAACACTAGGGTGCGCGCGAAGATCTCTCCCTCACTGATCGCGCCCTCACACACTTCGCGATTTCTAGGCTACGCACATGAACTCACGACACACGAGACACAAGATTTATACTGGTTCGGGCCACCATTGTGGTGTAATAACCTACTCCAGTGTGGTGGTGGTGAATTGCCTCTTAGGCTGAGGATGAACAGTACAAGGGGAAGAACAGCCTCCTGAGGAGAGGTGTTCTTGTGCTTGGTGAACTTGTGGTTGTCCGGATCGATCTGGTCCGCCCCTAGATATGGTGGTGGCTAGTCCTATTTATAGAGGCCCTGGTCCTCTACCCAAATATTGAGTGGGAAGGGAGCCAACAATGGCCAATTTTAAAGGGGACAGCTAGTACAGCTTATCCTGACAACGGTGGTCTTCGTCTGCCAAAGGCTCTGGCGGTGACGCCGTCTTGGGTTCCACGGTGACCTTCGTCCTGCCGTCCTGCTGGTCTTGGTCTTGTTGCACCGATATGGAAACCTTTGCTTGACGCCTCGATACTGTTCGTCTGCGCTTGCCTCCTTAGCACCAAAGAGTAAATAAGGACACTGTGCGTGCTGGCACCTGCCTGGCCTTGGTCATCATGGCTCATGTCACTAGAACCTCGCGAGGTTTGTCTTGCCTTGATCTCTCCGCCCCTCGTGAGCCAGCCTGGTGAGGCCGCTCCTGAGGAGGTCTTGTGTCGTCCGCCTCGCGAGGCTTGGCCCCTCGCAAGGGTCTTGAATGCTTGTTGGTGGAGATGGGCCATACGGGCCCACTTGCAGAGCCACGCCGTAGGCCGCAGGCAGGCAAGTCTGGGGACCCCCGTTCCCAGAACGCCAATAGTAGCCCCTGGTCCCAATGCGCGCTCGGGCTTGGCTTCGAGGCGAAGCCAAAGGGCAAGTGCAAAGCGTCGCGGGCCCCAATAGCATGCGGCCTCGGTCGACGCGTGAAGGTTAATTGGACGTGCGCGTCTTCGGTTCCCCACGTAGCCTCGACACCTACCCGACTATCCAAAGGCTAGCGTAGACAGCGCTTGCCTTCACTGCTGCCTTTCGCCATTCTCTAGATCCCCTTTCTTGCTCCCTGCTTCCCAAATCTCCAGATCTGCTCCCATCCCCTTCCGCATTAGCGACCAATGGCGCCCCGGAGGGTCAAGCCTGCCTCGTCGCCGGCTTGCTATGAGCCAGCTCTCAACGTGCCCAATGTCTTGGAGAAGAACCTCGCCGTCACACGCTTGCCGACGGCGGGGGAAAGCAACGAGAAGGCAAAGACTGGGCTCCGGGCCGGCTCCGACGTGCCGGAGCCCGAGGGAAGCACCTTCTTCCCTTTCTTTACGAGTAGCATCGTTGCGGGGCTGGTTCCCCCCTTTTCTGACTTCTTCTACGAGGTCCTTGACCACTACGGGCTGCAGGCACTGCATCTTCATCCCAACTCTATCCTTCTCTTGTCGATCTTAGCCTACTACTACGAGGCGTACCTCGGCGTGATGCCGTCCGTGGCCCTGCTGCGCCACTTCTTCTTCCTTCGCATCAACGATGGCCATACCTCCGGTTGTGCTAATTTCATCGCGGCTGACAAGGCCAACTCAATCTCGAAGACTGGGAAGAAGGCCGATAGCTTCAGGAGCAAGTGGGCCATGGTGGACGCCAAGTGCGCCCACCCATGCTTGATGCTGCCAACAGAGATGCCCCAGTCCGACAAGGAGTGGTCTCGCATGAAGCTCACTGATGAGCGGGCGATGTTAGTGCTGGAGCAAATGAATGCCGACCTGAAGCCGGGCAATGCGAAGGTGGCAAAGGTGATAGGGGCCATGCTCCCGAGGGAATTCCTGATGTTGCGCGTAGCCCCGCTTCAGGCGCATATGCGTCCCTTGTGGGAGCTTGGGCATGAAGAGGACAAGGTTCGCCTGAGCCCGAAAGCCTTGTCCAATGATGCTGGCTGTGGCTCTCCACCTCCTGGTCGGGGACGACCAGGAGTACCCACCGAATGTCTTCGCTTCCTTGTTCCGCCGTAAGGACGGGGTGCTGGTCGTGGCCACCAGGCCGACCTTTGACGGGCACGGCTGGTGCCGCCAGCGCCCACCGGGGCCCCTGTTGCACCGACGCGGGTGGAGCTATCTTCTGGTGAGTCCCGCGGGAATGAATAGGAGGAGGAGGAGGATTCGGAGATAACCCCCGAAGGGGTGGGGGAGACCTCCCCCTTGAGCAAAGCTGACATCCTCCGCACCCTTCCTGGCGATGACGAGGCTGACGCCCACCAGGATAAGGGAGAGAGGCCCGTGATCCCGACGAGGGACCGATCAACACTGATCTCCCGGGATGCTGCTTCTGCTCCGGCGCCGCCTGGAGCCGCTTCCAGCCCAGCTGCTGCTCCTGCTTCTGCTCCCGGAGCTGGCGTGCCCGTGCCTCGGGTCGTGAAGCTCTCCGGCTTCAGGCTGCCGAAGCGGAAGGTCTACGCTGCGGCGGATCAGTAAGTGTTCTCATCTCGCCTTGTTCTTGCTACTGATGCTTGTTCCTGACTCTTCTTCCTTGTTGTGAAACTAGGCCGACGCCTGCGGCGAAGAGGAAAAGGGAGAGCGAGGTAGTGTTGCTTCAGCCCAGGTCGCCTCCTGCGGCTGCGTCCCTCTCCATGAGCAAAGGTGGGGATGGTGCTCATGATTCCCCAGCTGACTCAGGAGGTGCTAGAGTGCGGCTCGGGAGAAGTCAGCCCCCGAGGCCCTGCTGACTCGGGAGGTGCTAGAGTCCGGCTCGGGTGCTGAGGTGACCTCCTCCTTCTGCCAAGTCGCCAGTCGTAGGTTCCAATGCTTCTTCTGACGCCCTGGGGCGGGCCCTTTCTGAGATGGCCCGGCTGCGAGAAGATCTCCAGAGCGCTGAACCCCTCCTGACGGCTGGGCGCCTGGAGCTGGTCTCTGGTTGGCTTCATTCCGACATGTCCATTCGGGCGGCGCTAAGCCAGGTCACGGTGACTTCTGAGGGGGAGAGACGAGCCGCGGCTCAAGCACCAATTGCTCGCGAGGTGGCGCTGAAGGACGCCGAGGCCGCCCAAGGTCGCTGCCGGGTGCTGGAGGCAGAGCTGAAGATCCTGCGTGAAGAGCATGCTGAACATGCCCGTGGCCATAAGGGAGAGGAAGAGAGGATGAAGGCCCAAGAGGACGCTATCAAGGGTCGCGACGCCGAGCTGGAATAGTTAGCGTAGGCCGCTGAGCGTGGACGGCTAGAGGAGCTGGAGCAAAAGGTGCAGGCGGAGAAAGACGGTCTTGACGCCAAGGCAAAGGTTCTGGCCGGGGACTGTGCGGCCTTTGTGCTTCTCGAAAAGAGGTCCCGCAAGGCTTTGAAGTCACTCTATGAGAAGGGCTTGGAGTAGCCGCTGGCCACCGCTGAGGACGGCCCCGCCCAGTGGCTTCCCTACTTGGTCGAGGCGCTTGAGGAAGTCGTCAGTGGCATCGGCCCCATGGCAGAGGAAGAGGCTCGCATCCTTTCTTCAGCCGCGCTGACGTGCGTCTTCAGTCATCTCCATCTTCGCGATCCTGCCGCCCGCCTTGACGAGCTGCTAGAGCCCGTGGCTGATGAACACTGCGCAGTCGCCGCCGTAGCCATGAATGGTCAGGTGGAAGCCCTGCTGAAGAAGTTTGATGCCTTCGCCTCTACGCCTTCGACCGGTGGTGCCAATGAAGGCGACGCCACCCAGGGGACGCCTCTTGCGGGTGTCAGCGGTATCCAGGGATGACTGGCTTGCGGTTCCTTTCCTGTTAAAACTCCTCCAGCATGTAGCGTGCCTCGTGGAGGTGTTTAAACTTCTATTTGATGTTCGGGGAACAATATTTGCTTTGAGATTTTGTGATTTCCTTCCCATTTGCTTTATGTTCTACATCGGCAGAGCCCGGCCACTCGCATACCTCAGCCGCCGTTGGGTCGTCCGGAGACCAGGACGAGCCCAAGGAGTGAGGGGCTATGTGGCCAGTTAGGCTCCTGAGTCGCGATGCTCAGGAGTCCCCCTTGACGTGCAAACAGCTTATAGGAAGGAGGCGCGGGGATAGATCTAGTGTTCTACGTCAGCAGGGCCCGACCCCGCGCATACCTCAACCGCCGTTGGGCCGACCGGAGACTAGGACAGACCAAGGAGTGAGGGGCTACGTGATCATTTAGGCTCCTGAGTCGCGATGCTCAGGAGTCCCCCTTGATGTGGAAACAATCTTCATACCTTTGTCCTCACCGAGGCTCGGCTCAGGAGGGGCACGCGACGACCAGGTCCCGTGGCGTACGCTTGGGCGTGACCCGAGCGCAGCCCCCATGCCGAGCCCCCTCACGCGGCTCTCCCGAGGGGAGGCGTTGCGATGAGGCGAGATACCGAGCCCGGAGGCTCCCTGAGGTTGTTACGGCCATGAGGCCGCCCTTAGTTGTTTATCACCAGGATGGACCATGGCGCTTCCGCACTTGCATGGGCATAGACGCTCCTCGGCAGTATCAACTGCTAGCACGGAGCATGGTGCTTCCACTGGTATGTGGGAGGGGACTTCCTACTGCGGACAGCCCCCGGGGCGTTGTACAGCCCCGCCATGACACGTGGCTTGCATGGCAGGGCTAGACGAGGTGTGTCTGGGCACTCATGATCCAGCACGGGACTCACGAGGCCCTACCTCAAGGTGGGTTGCGCCTGGTCTTGATTCTTGTTCGTTGTGTTGGTCCTGCGAGGTGTTCAGACAACCTGCGCTGAACGAATCTCCTAAGGTTATCGCGTGAGGAAGCCAAGCACCAACGGCCCTAGGAGGTGACGTGAACAGGGCCGCCCCGCTAGACAGATCTCAGCCATTGGATTTATCGATGTTGCAGGAACGGGCCCGAGCACAGATGTCATGCCTAACCCTCTCACACGAAGGGTCCTGAAGAAAGATGACCGGCGCACGGCTCCCACGGTGGGTGACAATCGAGAAGGTGATAACCATAGATAGATTATGCATGGAAATTAAACATGGCACTGGGTCAGGCCCGAGCGGCTTGGGGATGATGCCGCCCGAGGGGCGCCCCCAGCGAGTTAAGCTAAAGACATAAAAAGAAGGGATACATGGCACAGGGATGGGCCCACGCGGCCTAGGAATGATGTAGCCCTGGGGGCGCTCCCTGCTAAATAAACTTGGAAAGTGTCACCTGGTTCCATTGATGAAGGGGTGTTGAGGCAGCTGAAGGTACGTGGCGAAGGGGTTGCTCCTCACGAGCCACCAGGGCCCTGAGCCTTGGGGGGCTCTGGGGGTCCAGGCAGTTCCTTGAGGACCGTCGCCATCTCCGCCAGGATTGTGTGGTGTCTGGCCTCCTGACCCGTCATGACGCTCTGTAGGTTGCGCTGGAAGGCAGTAGCCACGCTCGGCAGGCCGAGTGGCATGGGAACGTAGCTGTGAGGTTGGCCCTCGCAACGCCCAACACGTGAAGGCCAGAAGCGCTCCTGAGATGCGGCTCGGTTGAGTCCTGGTATGTCGATGCAGGCGCGCAGCTCACCACCCTCGCCAAGGTGGGGAGCAACGCCAGGTAGGCGGCAGTTGCAGCGTATTGCTCTTGCTTCCTGAAGCTCCTGAGATACCTTGGTGATGAACTCCTGAGCGTCAAGCGCTCCTTGCCCAATGTCTTCCTGAGGGAGACGTGCCGCAAAGCACGCCTCCAAGTGGTGCCCAAGCGCCTCCCTCGTAATGTTGGCAAGGTCTGAGGCCCTCCAGAAGAGAGCCCCCGAGCCCTGCCCGAGGAGGGCACCAGGCGCGCCTTCTTATGCGATAGAGGGAGGCGCCCCAGGTGCGGGTGCTGATCCTAACGAGGTACCACTTGCAAAACTGCCCTCCTGAGGTCCGGCACGGAGTAGCTGCTTCTTCTTCTTGGGAACGACCTCAGGAGGGTACTGAGCTGCATTGTTGTCTGGGTCTTCAATTGACGCTGCTTGGAAGATGCGCTCGAGGGAGCACATCGCATCTCTTTCTTCACAGGGAACTGTGATGATCCCGCTGCTCCCTCGCATCTTGAGGATGTTGTAGCCATGGTGCGTCACTGCCATGAACTTGGCCAGGGGTGGATACCCGAGGATGGCGTTGTATGGCAGACGAATGTGGGCGGCGTCGAAGTCGATGAGCTCGGTGCAGTAGTTGTTCCGTTCTCCAAAGGTGACTGGGAGGCGGGCCTGACCTATCGGTGTGGTGGAGCCGTTGGTCACTCCTGAGAAAGGCTTGGTAGGCTGAAGCTGATCATAGGGCACTTGAAGGTTGTCGAACGTCTCGATGGACAGGACGTTGAGCCCTGCGCCGCCATTGATGAGGGACTTGGTGACTTGCACATTGTTGATGACGGGTGAACAAAGCATTGGGAGAGCACTAGTGGTAGCCGCGCACTTGAGATAATCTGCCGAACTAAAAGTGATGGCACACTTGGACCACTTGAGAGGGCGAGTGGCCTCCAGCTTGGGGAGGACCGCGTTCACCTCACGAGCAAACTGCTTGAAGATACGCTGTGAGGCTAGGTCTTGAGCTCCGCCCAAGATGCAGGCGATAGCACGCGGCTCCTGGAAGCCCCCAGCCCCCTCGTCTTGATGGTGGTCGTTGTTCCTTCTTGGAGGTGGCGGTATCGGAGGAAGACCGGGTTGCCCTGAGGCCGATCATCGCGAGGCTGATCCCTCCAGGCACCCTCGCGAGGCTAATCTTGCCAGCGGTCCTCACGAGGTCGGTCACTCCACTCCAGGCGTGAGCCATGGTCGTCCCAGCATCCTCCGCCACGTCCTCCTCCTCGGCCATAGCCTCGTTCGTTGTGCTCGGGGCGTCGACCGAAGCGTCCGTCGTGAATGGCTCCGAGCTGTTGACAATCGTTGGTGTTGTGGCTGCGCACATTGTGGAAGGTGCAAAACGGTCGGCTGCCCTTGGATGACTCAGACTGGTCCCTGCTGCACTTCGTGTCTGGCTCCGCCGCGAGCACGCTGACCCCCTTGCGCTTCACGTCCTTGGCCTTGGGTTTCTTCTCCTCCGGGTCGGCAACTAGGAGCTCGAGGAGGGAAAGGCGCCCTTCCTCAGCCCTTGTGCACTTGGTCACCAGGTTGAACAGCTCCAGGGATGTGCACAACTCCTCATGGATGGCGAGCTCCCCCTTCATATTGACGTCGTGGACGCCATCAGAGAACATAGAGATGATGGCCTCGTCCGTCACCTTGGGGATCTTGAGGCGGACGTTGTTGAAGAGCTGGATGTACTTCTGGAGGGTCTCTCCTAGTTGTTGCTTGACGTAGCGGAGGTCAGCCGCGGCTGGAGGGCGGTCGCGGGTGCCCTGGAAGTTGGCGACGAAGCGGTCGCACAACTCGTTCCAGGAAGAGATGGGGCCCGGAGGCAGGTTCAGGAGCCATGAGCGTGTGCACCATCCTTGAGAGCCATAGGGAACCAGTTCGCCATGACTTTCTCGTCGTCGTTGGCCGCCTCGATGCTCATCTCGTAGAGCCGCAAGAACTCTACGGGGTCGGGGGTCCCGTCGTAACGAGGAGGCAGATCTGGATTGAACTTGTCTGGCCAGGCGACGCTACGCAGCTCGGGGGTGAAGGCGCGTGATACTTCTCCAATGTATCTATAATTTTTTATTGTTCCATGCTATTATATTATCTGTTTTGGATTTTAATGGGCTTTATTTTACACTTTTATATTATTTTTGGGACTAACCTATTAACCCAAGCCCCAGTGCAAATTGTTGTTTTTTTTCCTATTTCAATGTTTCGCAGAAAAGGAATATCAAACGGAGTCCAAACGGAATGAAACCTTCGGGAGCGTGATTTTTGGAACAAACGTGATCCACAGGACTTGGAGTGGATGTCAACCAACCAACGAGGTGGCCACGAGGCAGGGGCGCGGCTCCCCCCTAGGCGCGCCCTCCCCCTCGTGGGCCCCTCGTGGCTCAACCAACGTACTTCTTCCTCCTATATATGTTCACATACCCCAAAAACATCCAGGAGCACCACGAAACCCTATTTCCACCGCCACAACCTTCTGTACCCAAGAGATCCCATCTCGGGCCCTTTTCCGGAGTTCCGCCGGAGGGGGCATTGATCACGGAGGGCCTCTACATCAACTCGATGGCCCTTCTGGTGATGTGTGAGTAGTTTACTTTAGACCTTCGGCTCCATAGCTGGTAGCTAGATGGCTTCTTCTCTCTCTTTGGATCTCAATACAAAGTTCTCCTCGATCTTCTTGGAGATCTATTTGTTGTAACTCTTTTTGCAGTGTGTTTGTCCAGAACCAATGAATTGTGGGTTTATGATCAAGTCTATCTATGAACAATATTTGATTCTTCTCTGAAATCATTTATGCATGATTGGTTATGTTTGCAAGTCTCTTTGAATTATCAGTTTGGTTTGTCCTACTATATTGATCTTTCTTGCAATGGGAGAAGTGCTTTGCTAGGGGTTCAATCTTGCAGTGCTCGATCCCCGTGACAGAAAGGGAAATGACACGTATTGTATTGTTGCCATCGAGGATAAATAGATGGGGTTTATATCATATTGCTTGAGTTTATCCCTCTACATCATGTCATCTTGCCTAAGGCGTTACTCTATTCTTATGAACATAATACTCTATACGCATGCTGGATAGCGGTCGATGTGTGGAGTAATAGTAGTAGATGCAGGCACGAGTCAGTCTATTTGTCGTGGACGTGATGCCTATATACATGATCATGCTTAGATATTCTCATAATTATTCGATTTTCTATCAATTGCTTGACTGTAATTTGTTCACCCACCGTAATACTTATGCTATCTTGAGAGAAGCCACTAGTGAAACCTATGGCACCCAGGTCTATTCTCCATCATATAAGTTTCAAATTTATTTTACTTTTCAATCTTTACTTTTAATCTATATCATAAAAATACCAAAAAAAATTTATCTTATCATTATTATCTTTATCAGATCTCACTCTCGTAAGTGACCATGAAGGGATTAACAACCCCTTTATCGCGTTGGTTGCGAGGTTCTTATTTGTTTGTGTAGGTACGAGGGACTTGTGTGTGGCCTCCTGCTGGATTGATACCTTGGTTCTCAAAAACTGAGGGAAATACTTATGCTACTTTGTTGCATCACCCTTTCCTCTTCAAGGGAAAACCAACATAGTGTTCAAGAGGTAGCAAGAAGAATTTGTGGCGCCGTTACCGGGGAGTGTATGCACAAGTCAAGCCGTACCATGTTCACATCACAAACTCTTATCCCTCGCATTACATTATTTGCCATTTGCCTCTTGGTTTCCTCTCCCCCACTTCACCCTTCCTGTTTTATTCGCCCTCTTTTGCCATTCGCCTTCTCTTTTCCAGTTTGCCTCTTTTTGCTTGTATTTTATTTGCTTGTGTTTTGGATTTGTTGCTCGTCAAGATGGCTCAAGATAATACTAAGTTGTGTGAATTTTCCAATACCAATAATAATGATTTTATTAGCACTCCAATTCCTCCTCTTACCGATGCTGAATCATGTGAAATTAATGCTGCCTTGCTGAATCTTGTCATGAAAGATCCGTTTTCCGGCCTTCCTAGTGAAGATGCCGCTACCCATCTGAACAACTTTGTTGATTTGTGTGATATGCAAAATAAGAAAGATGTGGATAATGATATTGTTAAACTGAAGCTATTCCCGTTTTCCCTGATAGATCGTGCTAAAACTTGGTTTTCGTCTTTGCCTAAAAATAGTATTGATTCATGGAATAAGTGCAAAGATGCTTTTATCTCTAATTATTTTCCTCCCGCTAAGATCATCACTCTTAGAAACGATATTATGAATTTTAAGCAACTTGATCATGAACATGTTGCACAAGCTTGGGACAGGATGAAATTAATGATACATAATTTCCCTACACATGGTTTGAATCTTTCGATGATTATACAAAAATTTTATGCCGGATTGAACTTCGCTTCTAGAAATCTTTTAGATTCGGCCGCGGGAGGCACTTTTATGGAAATCACTTTAGGATAAACTACTAAAATCCTAGATAATATTATGGTTAATTATTGTCAATGGCATACTGAAAGATCTACTAATAAAAAGGTGCATGCTATAGAAGAAATCAATGTTTTGAGTGGAAAGATGGATGAACTTATGAAATTGTTTGCTAATAAAAGTGTTTCTGCTGATCCTAATGATATGCCTTTGTCTACTTTGATTGAGAATAATAATGAATATATGGATGTGAATTTTGTTGGTAGGAACAATTTTGGTAATAACGCGTATAGATTTAATTTTAATACTAGGCCATTTCCTAGTAATTCCTGTAATAGTTATGGCAATTCCTACAACAATTCTTATGGAAATTATAATAAGATGCCCTCTAATTTTGAATCTAATATTAAAGAATTTATTAGTTCAGAAAAGAGTTTCAATGCTTTGATTGAAGAAAAATTGTCTAAGATTGATGAGTTGGCTAGGAACGTGGATAGAATTTCTCTTGATGTTGATTATTTGAAACTTAGATCTATTCAACCTAAGCAAGATATCAATGAGTCTCTCAAAGCTATGAGAATTTCCATTGATGAGTGCAAAGAAAGAACCGCTAGGATGTGTGCAAAAAAGATTGCTTTGTGAAAGTGTGTTCTTCTAGTTTCCATGATAATAAAGATGAAGTCCTAAAAGTTATTGATGTGTTACCTATTAAATATTTGTTTTGCAATATGAATCTTGATAATGATGGGACTAGAGATGAGTCAACTTTAGTTAGAAGGCGTCCCAATGATTCGGTGTTTTTAGATCTTGATGCAAAAATTGATAAAAGTGGGATTGGAGAGGTCAAAACTTTAAATAGCAATGAACCCACTATCTTGGATTTCAAGGAATGTAATTATGATAATCGTTCTTTAATAGATTGTATTTCCTTGTTGCAATCTGTGTTAAATTCTCCGCATGCTTATAGTCAAAATAAAGCTTTTACTAAATATATCGCTGATGCTTTAATGCAATCTTATGAAGAAAAGCTTGAATTGGAAGTTTCTATCCCTAGAAAACTTCATGGTGTGTGGGAAAATATTATTAAAATTAAGATTAAAGATCATGAATTCTTTGCTTTATGTGATTTGGGTGCTAGTGTTTCCACGATTCCTAAAACTTTGTGTGATTTGCTAGGTTTCCGTGAATTTGATGATTTTTCTTTAAACTTGCATGAGGGCGGCGGTGGAGGGACGTCGGCGAGATGAGGTGGCGGCGCCTGAGTGGAGGAGAGGGGCGGCGGAGCTGATGTGGCAGCCTCTGACAAGCCGGAGTGAGGTGGCTGAGGGCGGCGGACATGTCCGTCAGTGGTGCGGAAATGTCCGGCGGCGCGAGGGGAAAAATTAGGGTTTCATTTGCGCGAGAATTTCGGAGGGAGACACATATTTATAGGTAGAGGGAGCTAGGAGAGTCCAAATGACGTGCGGTTTTCGGCCACGCGATCGTGATCGAACGACCGAGATGAAGGAGGGGGTTTAGGTGGGTTTTTAGCCACTATGAAGAGGTGTTGGGCTGAAACACACACGAGGCCTATACGGTTCCTCGGTTAACCGTTGAAGTATCAAACGAAGTCCAAATGGCACGAAACTTGACAAGCGGTCTACCGGTAGTAAAGCAAGGCCGCTTGGCAAGTCTCGGTCTTATCCAAGAATGTTTAACACCCGCACACGAAAAGAGACAAAAGGAGGACGCCGGAGGACATAGGAGCGCCGGATTTCAAAACGGACAACGGGGAAAATGCTTGGATGCATGGGATGAACATGTATGCAAATGCAATGCACATGATGACATGATATGAAATGCATGACACGCAAACTAATGACAAGGCAACACCGGCGAATAAATCGAAGACACCTGGCACAACGGTCTCAGGGCGTTATAACACTCCACCACTACGAGAGGATCTCGTCCCGAGGTCTAGGATGACACTAGAGGGAAAACGAAAGAGAAATAGGGAAGGTAAAACTAAGTTGCTTCTCCGACAAACGAGTGAAACCAAAGAACCTTGAAAAGTTGAACAGATAGAAGGAAAGAATGCAACAGAGACGAACGAAGTTGAAAGTACTCTGTTAAGAAAGAGGAATAAGAAAGAACCGATTTGGGTAGCACTCCGGTTGAAAAGAGATGCAAGACTTGATAGGATGAAAAGGACTTGAGCAAAGGGCACAGCACTCCAGTTAAACGGATAAGCAAGGAAAGGGACATAATCTTGACAAAAGAAGATGATGGGTCGAAGAGAGCAACATCACTATTCCTCTGTGAGAAATGAAAGAATGGAATTAAAGGAACGGGGAAGAAAACAACATCTTCTACCTCCAATGAGCTTGAAAGCATCTTTAGGAGAAGGGTGGAACGGAATTGTTGGAAAACCAACAACGAAAAGAGTAAACTTGTTGTGGACTTATGGAAGACATCCCAAAACTATGAGGTGAAATTCCGCCACTAACGGAAACAATAGATTGGATTGATATGAACAAGAAGATGAGAAACTTATTTCACCGGGAGGATAGATGAAGAACTTGGGTCATTTATGAGCACCATAAATAGCAACAACCCTCAAGGAAGGCCTTAGGTGAAACATCACACAAGATAACTCCAACTAAGAGGTTGATGGATTTAAAATACCTCATTCTTAACAACATGTGAATCATGAAACATGAACTCAAATTATCAAGAATAACATAATACCACCTCCAATGATATGGTAGAAAGGATTGCACTTCGGAATGCGAGATGAAGAATGCTTGAGCTCCTCTGAAAAGAATCTCACTAAACACTTCGAGAAAGAATTAAATCCTTGATGAACCATCATGTAGAACCTTCATGAAGAACTCCGGTAACAAAAGGATGATCACACGAAAGGAATGAGAAGTTGATAACACAAGGTGAATCCTTGCAATGATTTAGATGAATCTCTGTGGTGATATAATTGCGAGAGCTTGGAACTCTTGGAAAAGAAAAGATAAAACAAATGAAACCGAGAATTTGATGAGCCTTCGGAATAAAGAATAGAATTTACTCTATGAAACAAGAATAAGAATTACATTATGCTTATCCTCCACCAATTTGGATTGATGACAAGCAACGGATTTGGCATAACACTTATTCTCGTGGAAAGGATTAAGATAGATATAGGGCCAACTTGGGAAAATCTTCAATGAACCACCGGTAGGATTGGAACAACAAATGAATAAATATGATAACCATGGAAGAGAATCGTGAGCAAACCACCGTAAGAATTGAAAATGAACGCAGAAAAGATAAAGAAACAACGGAAATAATTAGAGAACGAATGAATATAATTGAAAAAAATTAGATACATGAGAACAAAGAGATCACGAGCTGATTAGAGATCACTTGAATGATGCACTGGTAAGATTAGGAGAACAAGAGCTGAAAGCTGAATATGAATAATCCCGAAATGATGGCCTTCGGAGAATCAAACTGAAAGAATCTTGAAATGCTCCAAATGGTTGAAAAGAATTCTTACAATCAAAACAATTATGAGAGGATGGCATCATGCTAGAACCATGAATCTTTGAGAGAACGGATAAATTTGGAGGAAAACTCTTCTTCGGTCTTCAAAATATGAGAATGACGACGAGAAACACCGCCATGAATTGTTGAGGCACTCCGGAATGAAGAATAGAAAGATTGAGCCAACGATGAAAAGAATTTGAAAGATCTTAGAGAATGACATTTGACTGATGGTAATTCATTCTTACGTCAAACTTTGAAATAAATTTGACAATAACTCCGAGAAAATAAGAAGAGTCAAGGTAAGATCCTGGGAAAAGACCTGTGGGTTAGGGCCCACTCAAAATATACACCATTGAAATGACTTAAAAGAGAGATTGCATCGGTTGAATTAAATGACTTGACTGAGATAACATCCTCGAAAGAGCTTGAACGAAAACAGAGTGGAAACACAAATCTTCTGAGCTATCTTCGGCACTCTGGAACAAATGAATAGCAAGCGGGAAATGATTAAGAGGCGCACCGGTATGAGACCACATTTGAAACGAGGAAAAGGATGTGATCACCGTCGAAAGCTTGAATTGAATCCACCGAAGAAGAAAATGAGTGAAGAGTGACGAACTTGAGGCTCCATTAGAATCTTCTTTAGAATCACCGGATAAGAACATTGGCGGAAATGAATGGAGAGACTCCACATCAATAAAATGATACTTTATTAAGAAATCTTAGTCCTAGAAGGAAAAGGGTGGGAGGGCGGGAAAAACAAAGGCAGCTTGGGACAGATGAAATGAGCACCGTTGAGAAGACTTGAGTTGATCTTGCGGATGTTGAAAAAGATTGGATCCACTAGAAGAGAAAACACTCCGGTTGAAAAAGGATTGACATGACAACCTCAATGATCAAGAAGGATTAGTATTCACATAGAGGTATGAGAACACCGCTTAGGGAAGGTATGGAATCAACATTTGACGTCGAAGCAACTCGAATACCACGACTCAAAACCAACCAAAGGATTGGCTTGCAGAATAAACCAGAACAAACATATGATAGAGATTTCGTCCGAAGTTTTTGTGGTGGGGCCCACACAGGCTCGATCGTACATCACCATCATGTACAAGGCAGTGCACATGACATACGAAGCGTCCCCGAGTCAGCATAGCCAAGGACTCTTGAAGACACAACGAGACCACTATAAACCAACCGTGGATAGGCGGACCACTAGATGTCGAACCCCAATTTCATATCATACATCTGTTGGAAAGATATCCTAGGAGCTACTTGAATTCCCACTTATAAACTCCTGAAACTTTCTAGTTATGCAATCAGGTGTTGGGGATACAGGGGAAGCATAATATCTCACCCAAAACTAGCAAATCCTACATCTAGCTTTATCCATCCTTCAACACATAACCAAGAAACCTTCGGAAATCATTTACCTCAACCTTCGAAAAGCATCCGTTATACGAGTTATGTCAATACTCCCGAACTCCCGCCCCAGTACTGGGTGGCATCGAGGTTATCCCACCAACAATTGCATAAAAGAGATTTTCAATGTCGGCGAAAACTCAGGTATTCCAGAATTGCAACGATAAAATTGAGACGACAACACCTCGGAGCTCAACTCCCCGGGACACTGCCACAACCCCTAAATGTCAGGAGGCACCAAGAACAATGTTCTCGTCACAAAACCATCGGAACGATTCCACGATACCCGCGTGATCATAAAAAAAAATTAGTGAAATTTGAGAAGAGAAGAGTCAAAACTCTACGTAAGGATGCCTCACCAGAGCGACGAAGGGACTGAGGAGTAAAAAGAATCCTACTCTCCGATATATATAATCCTAAATGACTCAAAACATTTTTCTAGACTCAACAATGCCAACGATTCGATCAAGCAGGGGGCTCCTAAGTCGGGGAAGGCTCTGATACCAACTTGTAATGCCCACGATGCGGCTATGTGTCCCACGTGTCGAAGCATCACTTAGAGGCATAACTGCATTGTAAGCAATGTCGCAAGTAGGGTAATCATCACACAACCCATGTAATGAATAAGGAAAAGAGGTACATAGTTGGCTTACACTCGCCACGTCACACAATAACATAAATATCAATACATTCATCCAGATACAATCAAGGTCCGACTATGGAACCAAAATAAAGACAACCCCAAATGCAACAAAATCCCCGATCGCCCCAACTGGGCTCCACTACTGGTCGTCTGGTAAAGAAACATAGTATCGTCCTGAGTCCTCATCGAACTCCCACTTGAGCTCAGTCGAGTCTCCTAGAGTGGTATCATCGGTCCCTGCATCTGGTTTTGGAAGTAAACTGTGAGTCACGGGGACTCAGCAATCTCACACCCTCGCGATCAAGACTATTTAAGCTTATAGGTAGGGAAAAGGTATGAGGTGGAGCTGTGGCAAGCACTAGCATATATGGTGGCTAACATACGCAAATGAGAGTGAGAAGAGAAGGCAAAGGTATGGTCGAGAAACTATGAACAAGAAGTGATCCTAGAACGACCTATGTTCAAACATAACTCGATACCGTGTTCTCTTCCCGGACTCCGCCTAAAAGAGACCATCACGGCCACACACTCTGTTGATTCATTTTAATTAAGTTAAGGTTAAGGTTTTCTACAACCAGATATTAACAAATTCACATCTGCCCATAACCGCTGGCACGGCTTTCGAAAGTTGAAGACCCTGCAGGGGTATCCCAACTTAGCCCATCACAAGCTCTCACAGTCAATGAAGGATATTCCTTCTCCCAAGACAATCCAATCAGACTCGGAATCCCGGTTACAAGACATCTCGACAATGGTAAAACAAGTCCAGCAAGACCACCCGCTGTGCCGATAAATCCCGTAGGAGCTGCACATATCTCGTTCTCAGGGCACACCGAATAAGCTAAGCGTACAGGAGCCGACATAACCCAAGTTGCCAAGGGATGGCCCTGCACGGTGCTCTAGTTTGGACCAACTCTCAGAGGAGCACCGGCCCGGGGGTTTAAATAAAGATGACCCTCGGGCTCCGGAAACCCAAGGGAAAAAAAGGCTAGGTGGCAAATGGTAAAACCAAGGTTGGGCCTTGCTGGAGGAGTTTTATTCAAGGCGAACTGTCAAGGTGTTCCCATTATAACCCAACCGCGTAAGGAACGCAAAATCAAGGAACATAACACCGGTATGACGGAAACTAGGACGGCAAGAGTGGAACAAAACACTATGCATAAGGCCGAGCCTTCCACCCTTTACCAAGTATATAGATGCATTAATTAAATAAGAGATATTGTGATATCCCAACAAAAACCATGTTCCAACATGGAACAAACTCCAATCTTCACCTACAACTAGCAACGCTATAAGAGGGGCTGAGCAAAGCGGTAACATAGCTAAACAACGGTTTGCTAGGACAAGGTTGGTTAGAGGCTTGACATGGCAATATGGGAGGCACGATATAGCAAGTGGTAGGTATCGCGGCATAGAAAAAGAGCGAGCAACTATCAAGCAAAGATAGAAGTGATTTCTAGGGTATGGTCATCTTGCCTACAAAGTTCTCCGAGTTGACGTTAGCTTGATCCTCGTAAGCATACTCAATGGGTTCCTCGATCATGTACTCGTCTCCCGGCTCTACCAAAAGCAAGAACACAAGCAAAGGGAGAAACCATCAACCACGTGCAATGCAGAAGCAACATGATGCAAAACATGTCCTGATATGCGGGATGTGATATGCGATGCATATGCATGCTTCGGAAAGGAAAGATTGAACATTGCCTCAACTTGAAAAACCAATAGTGCCACTGGAAAGATGAGTTGATTTTTGTCGAAAACGATATAAAGATCACCGGAAACGGATGCACGGTTTGCAAATGACAAGCAAAACAAATATGGCACCGATCTGCGATTCACAGCATGAGGCCATCTAAATGCATCAAGAACAACAAGCTACTGCACTCTAACATAACAACAAAATGCATGGCAGGGATCCACTCAAGATGCTTGACAAAAGATGAACACTGAGCTACGGCTAATTCACTCAATAGCAGGTTCAAACAAGCGTGGCAAAAGTGCAAAAGATATCATGTTACAGACTTAGTGAAAACAACATGTCAGGAATTTAACATCAGGAAGCAATGTTTAGAGCAATATATCAACATGTAACATGAACATATAATGGCCAAGGAAAGCATGGCATGAAGCTACTCAAAGAATACAACAAAAGTCCCTTACTGACCATAAGCTAAAAGGGATCAGAAAATACAATGGCAACCATGTGAACATAGCAACTTTCGTTAACAGATTCAGACTTAGTAGAAAACTGGAACATGGCAAAACAGATATCAAGTAGGCATGTTTACGAGCTCGATGCACTCACCACAAGGCATTGCATGATAAGCTAAGCATACACCCAGCAAGTGGACATGGCATAGAAGCTAAACATGGCAAGAACAACAACATAGCATGCATGGATCAACTACAACAACCTCGGCAAAATTGCTTAACATGTAAACAATTTGCTAGGAACATTTTATAGCAAAAGTAGAGCAAGATTGAGTCATGCTAGGGTGCTCCATAATTTCAAACAAAGACATGGAAGGATAGAGCATAACAATATCTACAAAACATCCTTACTGATCATGCTCAAAAGAGGCATGGATCACTCTGTAGAAACAAGAATACATGGCATAAAAATACTGACAGGACAAACACTTAGAAGATTTCTAAGTCCCTGAAATCAGCAACATTACGAGAGCTACTTTGCATGCTTGTGCTAGTGACCATAGAGATCACAAAAAAACATGGCATACAACCCTGTAAAGATGGCATGGCATACTTCAAAACACATGTAGAGCTCAAGGTCATAGGAGGCACACATTAAACATGGCAAAAATGACAAATGTCCAAACTCTGCTAAGAATATGAAACTAACATTGCATAGCCCTCTTGCAACAACATTTAGGGCATCAAGATGAGCTCAAATGAACATGGTGCAATGGAATGAAATGAAGTGCTCGTCGAGATGAACAATTTGACATGCCACACGCCCAAAATGGAGCCACGGATGCAAAGTTATGACGCGATGAACAGTGCTAGAAATTATGCAGATCTCAAGACTTAGCAGATTTCACGGCGAGAGTCAAATAGCTAAAAAGCGCACGCGCGGGTTTTAGAGGGGTTGCTCACCAATGGGCTTGGCCCATGTGAAGAGGAGGTGAGGCAGGCCGGGCGAGGCAGGCCAGCTGGGCCGGATGGGAAATGCGGCCCACGCGGGCGCTGCGGTCAATGGGCAGCAGGATGGGATCGGGCTCCTCTCGATCTTGTCAGGCGGCGGCACCACCGGAGTTTGAGCACCGGCGAGGGTGCAGCAACGGCGGGGAGGGCGAATGGCGCTGGGGACGGACGGATCTGGTCGATTCGGACCCGTTCCGGCCGGATCCGGTGGCAACTCGCGGCGGCGCGGCGACGAGGAAGCTCCGGCGCTGGGCGGAGTAGTAGTCAGAGGTGGCGGGGAACGGTGCAGGGAGCTGCTGGTCGCCGACGAGGTGCTCTACGGTGGCGTGCGTGCGGAAGCCGAGGTTGGCGGCATGGCGAGGCGCAAGGGCGGATGGTGAGTGTGGAGAAGTGCGGCGGCGAGCAGGGCGAAGGGCGGCGGAGGAAGGCTCAGGCGCTCGGGCCCGGAGCGGCTCGGGCGGGCCAGAGATGGGCCGGCGGGCCAGGCACGGTGGAGGGACGTCGGCGGGATGAGGTGACGGCGCCTGAGTGGAGGAGAGGGGCGGAGAAGCTGACTTTGTAGCCTCTGATAGGCCGGAGTGAGGTGGCTGAGGGCGGCGGACATGTCCATCGGTGGTGGGGAAGTGTCCGGCGGCACGAGGGGAAAAATTAGGGTTTCATCCGCGCGAGAATTTCGAAGGGAGACACATATTTATAGGTAGAGGGAGCTAGGAGAGTCCAAATGAGGTTCGGTTTTCGGCCACGCGATCGTGATCGAACGACCAAGATGAAGGAGGGGGTTTAGGTGGGTTTTGGGCCACTATGAAGAGGTGTTGGGCTGCAACACACACGAGGCCTATACGGTTCCTCGGTTAACCGTTGAAGTATCAAACAAAGTCCAAATGGCACGAAACTTGACAGGTGGTCTACCGGTAGTAAACCAAGGCCGCTTGGCATGTCTCGGTCCAATCTGAGAACATTTAACACCTGCACATGAAAAGAGACAAAAGGAGGACGCCGGAGGACATAGGAGCGCCGGATTACAAAACGGACAACGAGGAAAATTCTCGGATGCATGGGACGAACATGTATGCAAATGCGATGCACATGATGACATGATATGAAATGCATGACAAGCAAACAAATGACAATGCAACAACGGCGAATAACTGGAAGACACCTGGCACAACGGTCTCGTGGTGTTACATCGTCACTTTGCCCTCAACTAGTCTCTGTTCATTTTGTAACTCATGTTTCGAGTTACTAATCTTAGCAACTGAACTACTATCTAATACCTAGGGGTTACTATGAACACTAGAGGACACATCAATAATCTATATATGAAATATACCTTTGTTCACATTGCCATCCTTCTTATCCGCCAAATGTTTGGGGCAATTCCGCTTCCAGTGACCATTTCCTTTGTAGTAGAAGCACTCAGTTTCAGGCTTAGGTCGGGCTTCTTCCTTGGAGCAACAACTTTCTTGATATTCTTCTTGAAGTTCCCCTTCTTCCCTTTGCCATTTTTATTTAAACTAGTGGTCTTGTTAACCATCAACACTTGATGCCCTTTCTTGATTTCTACCTCCGCAGCCTTTAGCATTGCAAAGAGCTCGGGAATTATCTTCGTCATCCCTCACATATTATAGTTCATTACAAAGTTGTAGTAACTTGGTGATAGTGACTAGAGAACTCTATCAATCACTATCTTATCTGGAAGATTAACTCCCACTTGATTCAAGCGATTGTAGTGCCCAGACATTCTAAGCATATGCTCACTAGCTGAGCTATTCTCCTCCATCTTGTAGGCAAAGTACTTTGTCAGAGGTCTCATACCTCTTAACATGGGCATGAGTCTGAAATACCAATTTCAACTCTTGGAACATCTCATATGCTCCATATCGTTCAAAACATTTTTTAAGTCCCAATTCTAAGCCGTAACGCATGGTGCACTAAATTATCAAGTAGTCATCATACTGAGGTTGTCAAATGTTCATAATGTCTGCATCTGTTCCTGCAATAGTTCTGTCACCTAGTGGTGCATCAAGGACATAATTTTTCTGTGCAGCAGTGAGGATAATCCTCATATCACAGACCTAGTACACATCATTGCTACTATCATCTTTCAACTTAGTTTTCTCTAGGAACATATCATAAATAAAATGGGGAAGCTATACGCGAGCTATTGATGTACAACATAGATATGCAAATACTATCAGGACTAAGTTCATGATAAATTTAAGTTCAATTAATCATATTACTTAAGAACTCCCACTTAGATAGACATCCCTCAAGTCATCTAAATGATCATGTGATCCATATCAACTAAACCATGTCCGATCATCACGTGAGATGGAGTAGTTTTCAATGGTGAACATCACTATGTTGATCATATCTACTATATGATTCAAGTTCGACCTTTCGGTCTTAGTGTACCGAGGTCATATCTACATATGCTAGGCTCGTTAAGTTTAACCTGAGTATTCTGCATGTGCAAAACTGGCTTGCACCAGTTGTATGTGAATGTTGAGCTTATCACACCCAATCATCATGTGGTATCTCGGCATGACAAAATGTAGCAACGGTGCATACTCAGCGAGGACACTTGTACCTTGAAATTTAGTGCGGGATCATCTTATAATGCTACCGCCGAACTAAGCAAAATAAGACGCATAAAAAGATAAACATCACATGCAGTTAAAATATGTGACATGATATGGCCATCATCATCTTGTGCCTTTGATCTCCATCTCTAAAGCACCGTCATGATTTCCATCATCACCGGTGAGGGAGTCCTGGATTGGGGGGTGTTCGGATAGCCGTACTATACCTTCAGCCGGACTCCTGCACTATGAAGATACAAGATTGAAGACTTCGTCCCGTGTCCGGGAGGGACTTTCCTTGGCGTGGAAGGCAAGCTTGGCGATACGGATATGTAGATCTCCTACCATTGTAACTGACTTTGGGTAACCCTAACCCTCTCCGGTGTCTATATAAACTGGAGGGTTTTAGTCCGTAGGACAACATACACAACAACAATCATACCATAGGCTAGCTTCTAGGGTTTAGCCTCTCCGATCTCGTGGTAGATCTACTCTTGTACTACCCATATCATCAACATTAATCAAGCAGGACTTAGGGTTTTACCTCCATTGAGAGGGCCCGAACCTGGGTAAAACTTTGTGTCCCCTGCCTCCTGTTACCATCCGGCCTAGACGCATAGTTCGGGACCCCCTACCCGAGATCTGCCGGTTTTGACACCGACATTGGTGCTTTCATAGAGAGTTCCTCTGTGTCGTCACCTTCAGGCTTGATGGCTCCTACGATCATCAATAGCGATGCAGTCCAGGGTGAGACCTTCCTCCCCGGACAGATCTTCGTCTTCGGCGGCTTCCCACTGCGGGCCAATTCACTTGGCCATCTGGAGCAGATCGAAAGCTATGCCCCTGGCCGTCAGGTCAGATTTGTAAGTTTAAACTACACGGCTGACATCCGTGGGGACTTGATCTTCGACGGATTCGAGCCATTGCTGAGCGCGCCGCGCTATCACGACGAGCATGATCTAGCTCTACAGCCGAACAGTGCCCTGGAGGCTGCACCCGCATCGGCTTCGACCCTTAATTTGGAGCCAATTGCGCCAATCGAGGATGGGTGGTTGGACGCTTCCTCGGGGGCTGAGATCCCAATGGCGATCGAGCCGAACACCAGCCCCGCACTCCGCAAGGCTCGTGACTCCAAGGAGCCGGACTCCTCTCCGGACTCCGAACCATTCGTGCCCCTGCCAACCGAATCCGATTGGGCGCCGATCATGGAGTTTACTACCGTGGACATCTTTCAGCACTCGCCCTTTGGCGATATTATGAAATCACTAAAGTCTCTCTCTTTATCAGGAGAGCCCTGGCCAGACTGCGGTCAGCAAGGTTGGGATATGGACGATGAAAAATTCAAAGCCCACCCACCACCCACTTTGTAGCCACTGTCGACGATTTAACTGACATGCTCGACTTCCACTCCGAAGACATCGACGGTATGAACACCGATGAAGGAGACGATGAAGAACCAGCGCCTATTGGGCCCTGGAACGCCACCTCGTCATATGACGTATACATGGTGGACGCACCAAAAGATGACGACGAGGAGCGGAAGGACGCACCGAAGGCTTCTTCCCTCGAAAAGCAGTCAAAGCAGCGACGCAAGCGCCGCCCCAAATCCCGCCTCGACAGAAATAGCGATCACACAGACCCAGCGCTGGAGCAAGGCGAACCGCTGCTGGACAACGGCAATCCGGATAATTAAACCGAACAAACAAATTCTATCAAGGATAATGGTCCGGACGACATAACGCCGGACAGGCACCCGGAGCAACAGAATGCCTGTAAAAGGCTTGTTGCCACCGCGAGGAGTCTTAAAAATCAGAAGCAAAGGCTCAAGGCCGCGCAAGACACACTCCAAATCAGATGGAGTAAAATACTCAACACAGTAGCGAGGTACGGCGACAATCGCCCCTCCAAGAGCTACCCAAAGCAGAAGCTGCTACCCGAACTTGATGAGGAGGCCTCAGACCCCCCACAACCAAATATCATAGCAGCCACCTGGTCGGATAAACGACACCTCTACCAAAACAGAGCGGCATACAACGCCGCTCACAATACAACACGCAACCCATGCGAGGGCTCGCACCCAAAGGACGGCGCAACAAGATCCATCTATGGACCACGCAAGCGCGCCCCAGCATACAATGCAACACAACAAACATCCGAACAACGCGGTACACCCAGCTACAGGGGTGTCGCACACACCCTATGTTTCACCGATGAGGTGCTGGACCATGAATTTCCAGAGGGATTCAAGCCCGTAAACATAGAGGCATATGACGGAACAACAGACCCTGGGGTCTGGATTGAGGACTACATCCTTCATATCCATATGGCTCGAGGAGATGATCTCCACGCCATCAAGTACTTGCCCCTCAAGCTCAAAGGGCCATCTCATCACTGGCTCAAAGGCCTCCCCGAAAGCTCCATTGGAAGTTGGGAAGAGCTCAAAGACGCCTTTCGGGCAAATTTTCAAGGGACTTATGTCCGGCCTCCGGATGCTGACGATTTGAGTCATATAACTCAACAACCCGGAGAGTCAGCCCGAAAGCTTTGGAATAGGTTTCTTACTAAAAAGAACCAGATTGTCGACTGTCCGGACGCCGAAGCCTTGGCAGCTTTCA